>NW_020664409.1:98224962-98274698 GCF_002925995.2 Terrapene triunguis
ATAAATGTCTATCAGGGATGGTCTAGACAGTATTTGGTCCTGCCATGAGGGCAGGGGACTGGACTCAATGACCTCTCGAGGTCCCTTCCAGTCCTAGAATCTATGAATCTATGATGGGGACATTCTCTTTCCTCAGGGATGAGTCACTGTCAGGCCATATCCACCTGCATTTGTTCATTGGGAAATGCAGACTGTCAAGGGAACAACACGCTGATAGGGGGGTTGCAGGGAGCCCCATTTTTCTAGCCTTCTTTTATGCAGTTGGTTAGTTATATGAACGGCGAGATCTGTGAAGGCATTTAAACTTGTGAGCATCTCTATATGGGCCATCTCATTGTTCATTTCTTCCTGAAGGCCCCAACAAAACTGATACAGTTGTGCTGCCTCATTCCAATCAGTATCTACCGTGACATGGCAGAAGTGCGCCACGTAGTAAGCCACCATATCCTGCCCCTGCCAGAGTCTCCTCAGAGCAGCCTCGGCTGCTTGAGCTTGATGCGGATCATTAATATGACATGGACTGGAGGAAAGGATTCCAGTTCAACAGTACCAGGCTATCAATCTCCATCGGGGGAGCCCACTGTAGTGCTTCTCCCACTAGCAGGCTACTGGAATCAATGAATTTATTACAATGCCAATATTATAATGTAAAACAGAAGCTTTAACTTCTCCCAGAAAGTCATTAACTCTAGTATTTCTTGGAAGCCTACATTTAGCTTCCAAAAAACAATCTCAGATCTACTGGTAGCAGACAACTTTTCCATACCTCAGTCCCCACACAAAGATTATTTATTTGTTTTATGTTAATTGGGAGAAGACAACAAAGGCCTCTCCTGCAATAATACTTCCTGACGGAATAGACAGTAGCCATTTGGTTCCTAGAGATGCTTCAGCAGCCTCTTGTAATTGAGAGAGATGCACGGTTCTCTTCATGGATACTTTACTTTTGTGAGTTTTCTTTTGTGAAGGAGTAAAGAGAGATTGCAGACAGGAAATGAGGGAGTAGGGTAGGATGGTGCCTTCTGAGACGTGCCTCCTGAAGGCAATGGGAGATGAGGGTACTCAGCTGCTTGCAGGATCGGGCCTAAAGAGCAAGGGCAGTTCCGGGCAGCTCCAGGCACCAGCTCAGCAAGCATGTGCCTGGGGTGGCAAGCCGCGGGGGGCGGCCTGCCAGTCGCTGTGAGGGCGGCATGCCTGCGGGAGGTCCACCGGTTCCACAGCTTTGGCGGTAATTCAGCGGCGGGTATGCCGAAGGTGTGGGACCGGCAGATCACCCGCAGAAACACTGCCGAATCCGCATGCCGCCTAACTGCCGTGCTTGAGGCGGCAAAAAACCTAGAGCCGCCCCTGCTAAAGAGGGATGGGTTGCAGTGTTCTAAACACTGAATTGAGAGTGGAACCCATGAGCTCTAATCTGAGTTTTGACATTGACTCTGTCCCTGGATCTGGACAAGTCACTCAGTGAGCCAAATTCACTGATGTGCTGCATCTGCTCTGAATCTTTCCACTAATGCAAAACAGCTGTAAACGTGGCTTAACTGGCTAGCTACACTGGATGTATAGCTGCTTTGCATTGCCAGCACAGCACAAAACTGGCCCAATATCTCTGTTTTGGTTTCCCATCAATAAAATGGGCAAAATCATTTCTCCCTCACAGGGGTAGAACTAGTTAATGCTTGTAAGGGGGAAAAGCACGATATAAATGTTGTTAATTTATTATTACCTATAACCACTCCCAGATAAAACAGGAATTCAGAATACTCTTATGGCAGGCATCACCAAGTGGCACTGTTATACATAATGTGGAAGCAGAGAAAGAACTGACAGGAAGGGGATGCGATGTATGACAGTTCGTTAGCAAGAGTCAGGCTAACTGTAACCCTAATAACGCGAGATTTGTAGAAGCGAGGAATGTGTGAGGCGAGTGGGAAAGAACTGTGTGAGAAGTTGTTGCGACCTTGTGTAGATAATATGGAATGTAGACTAAGAGTCTACATTAGTGAGCAAAACAAGATATCAGAATGACCTATGTATAAACAAAATGCAACTGTTGCTCATTATTGTCTGTAACAAAAGGTATAAATGCTTGCTGTAATTGTTTACCTGTTGAGAGACCTGTTTAGCTCTCTCCCTCTATGCAATTGATAGAGAGAAAATAAAGTATCTGACTTGCTGTACCCAAACAAAAAGTGAGAACTCTGTTATTCTCCGACAATAATCTTCCAAGTTCTTCTTCACAGCATGTGAGCAAATGTTCAGTTTTGGGGGGAGATGCTATAGTGTTAGTTTTTGGTTATCCAAGATTCTGTGGAGAGGCAATGATTCTTGGAGAGGAAGTTGTACAAGCAGAAGGTCAGTTTGCTGTCTGACTTAGTTTCTGATTAGAATCAATTCTTGAAGTAGAGTTGCTGTCTGGAAGTGAGGTGTTGGGCTGAAATTACAGAAATAAGGGCTTGCCCTGCATGTTGTTTGACCACCTGTTTCAGGGCTGGTGTATAGGTGTAAGTAAAGCAAATTATGCTTAGAATATACCCAGAGTCTGCATCACTGTTTTCTCCTCCACTGGAAAGCCAGCCTACAAGGGCCCAGATACCTATTACCACTCAGCAGAAGGTTGCCACTGGTGTCAGAATGAGATGCTGGTGTTAGAAGAAAGGGCAATAACATTAGTCGCTGCTATTCCCTTCTGGATATGACTGAAAGTAAGACATCCAGTAAGGCCTCGATTTTATAAAAAGTAGTGAGTAGCCCTATCACAGTCAATGTTTAAATTTAGGCAGGGTTTTAAATCTTTGCAGGATCAGAGACTACACTATTTTATAAGCACATGATGCCCTTTGGTTAGTGTATTGCTGTGTATCATCGTGACAGATGGTATCACCCATAGCAATATGTCTAATGTAATATTGCAGAGTGTCAGGCACTCTTCAGTGGTGCCCATCTGAAAATTAAATATTGCTTTAAAAACTATTAATTATGAATGTGGGCAGCAAAATAAAACGAGCCTGGCTGCAGGTTGGTGCGTACCCTGTGTACTTCAGAGGAACCCAGTTGGTGCCTCTCCATTAAGTGGCATTCACAGCCAGTAGATGGCTATATGCCCACTTGCCCTTGGAAATGCAAAGGGTGTGTGTGCTGGAAGAGGGTAAAACACAGTGGTTGTTCTTTGCTGAAATTTCTATCACAGTGTAGAAAATGCCTAATGAGAGAATTTCAGCAAATGAATACATTTGAAATGGCAATTAGCAGTGAAAAGCAACAGGATACCCTGTAACTATATGTCATTCAGATGTCAAGTTTATGAGGCTAACTACTTGCACCTTGCAGGAAATGTCAGTGAAAACCCCATATTTCCAGAACAAGTTGACCTAAAGGAGAGAATTAGATGGGACAGGTCCTAACTCAAGATTTTCCCAAAAGTTTATGAACAGATGAAGAAAACAATTGTGAAAATTAATAAATATAGCTTAGGGCATGAGCCTTTAAAGCTTCATTAAAGTGAACCAGGAATCTAAAAGAAGGAAAAAACTAAAAGTGGGACATTGATTTGTCTCTTTCTGTGTGTGTGTGTATCTCTCTCTCTCTCTCTCTCTCTCTCTCTCTCTACATAGATACATATTGTAATAATGGTGTGATACGCAGCATTGTAAGTAAGAGGCCTCATTTTGCCTGGACACACTTGTTTGACTGTCAGGGTCAGAGTTGCAAAAGTTTAAAAAAAGTCACATAGCATCCAATGAAGTGGGCAGTAGCCCACGAAAGCTTATGCTCAAATAAATGTGTTAGTCTCTAAGGTGCCACAAGTACTCCTGTTCTAGTCACGTAACTATGATCAGTATCCACTCTCTCCAGTGATTGCTGTTACGTCTTCCCTTCAAATAAATCAAATTCAAATAAAAATATCCATCAAGAACAACAACCACAAACAAACACAGCCAATTAGTGCGGGATACAAAATGGAGATGTGAGGGCAAGTGATGCACAGAAAGTTCAAGTAACTTGCCCCAACTCATTCAGTGAATCTGGCAGAACTGGGATTACACCGCTATGCTCCTAAATGCCAAGTCCCCTGCTCTTATCCTTTCTTTTTTGTAAATGTCTTTCTTTCAGATATTGTTTTCAGATATCTATTTCCTGCTCACAGTTTTAAGGCATTTCACCACTTCTCATATTTTCTCATATTTTCCCCTTCTTCCTCACTTTGTTGCCTTCATCAGTAGGTCTGCACTCAAACTATGGTTTATTTTAATGTTATATATTTTCAGGGGGAAAATATAGCATCATCCATTGTCCGTGTCTTCTCAAATACTTTTGCAGAATGCTCTGAAAATGGCCACCTGTCTTATTTGCTTCATCCTGCTTCCTTTAAACTCTGTGACTGAAGCCAAACAAGTGCAAATTTGAGTGCAAAAAACCAAAGGGGGGCGGATATTGACTTTAGTAAACAAAGAAAAATGACAAAGAAGTATTTGAAGGTCAAATGAACTTGTAAAGTATTCTAACCGAGTTCTGTTTTATGAGTCAGGTGATATAGTTGCAAAAAGTTGAGCCCTAAATGAATGACAGATCAATAAATCATTACCTGTCATCCTGCCTAGATTCATCTCAGGAAAATTGTAGTGCAAAAACAGGGGATCTGTAGGATCCATGGAGAAATTAAATTGGATTCTACTTCTTTTGACAAGTTGGTACATTCATCAAGACTAATTATTGCTTTTAGCTACAATACTTGCATTTAACCAATGTCATCACTGTATCATGGATCATAAAATGACTTTAACCTTAAAAGAGAAGCTGATGCATATGATATTTCCAGAAAAGAAAGATACCAAAATATGCAAAGTATTTGCATATGTTCTTATCTCATGCATCTCAGTAAAATTATAATTTGAGAGGTGGAAAGTGTAGCTTGTAACCCAGTGACATCAAGTTAGCTGGAAAGAATCCGCTCATAGTCTTTCACCTGGAAACAAAGGATGCAACTAGATTCTCACTGGTATTTATCAAGGGAGACTGTGCCAGGCTGTGGAAGACACTTAACAAAATGGCGATTCAGGTGATCTTCAGTGGGATTCTGCCTGTCCCTAGAGGAGGAGAGTGAAGGCAAGACAAGATTATGAGGCTCAACAGATGCAGTGGTGCTATAAGGAGGGCTTTGGGGTGTTTGACCATTGGGAGGCAGTCATGGACAGAGGACTGTTCCCATGGAATGGACTCCACCTGAATAGGGAAGGAAATAGACTTCTGGGATGGAGGCTGGCACAACTGATTACAAGAGCTTTAAATTAGAAACTCAGGGGAGATGGTTGGGAGATGCTCATGTAATCTCCACTCCTGATTCTAACATTGAGCAGGAGGAAAATCAAGTAAGAAAGGATACAGCAAGGGAGAAAGGAACAGCAGTGGGTAGAAGAATGGGCATTAAGAGGAAAATAATGCCCATACCAATGAAGCTAAAAGTCAAGTAGGCAATACTGGCAGTAGAATGACTATATCTAATTGGGCGAGGAATCTGGGAGAAGCAGAGCAGAAACAACTAAGATGTTTATATGCCAATGTGAGGAGCCTGGGTAATAAAATGGAGGAACTAGAACTACTGGCACAGGAAGTGAAACCAGATATTATAGGGATAACAGAAACATGGTGAAATAATAGTCATGACTGGAGTACAGGTATTGAAGGGTATGTGCTGTTCCAGAAAGACAGAAATAAAGGTAAAGGTTGTGGAGTAGCATTGTATATTAATGATGAGGTAGACTGTAAGGAAATTAGAAGTGATGGAATGGATAAGAGAGAGTCTGTTTGGGCCAAAATCACTTTGGGGAAGAAAGCTACTAGAGGTTCCCCTGGGATAGTGCTTGGGATACGCTACAGGCCTTCAGGATCTGATTTGGATATGGATAAAGACCTCTTTAATGTTTTTAATGAAATAAATACTACTGGGAACTGTGTGATTATGGGAGACTATAACTTCCCGGATATAGATTGGAGGACAAGAGCTACTAATAATAGTAGGGCCTAGATTTTCCTGGATGTGATAGCTGACAAATTTCTTCACCAATACTCACCAAACTAACAAGAGGTGATACCATTTTAGATTTGGTATTGGTGAGTAGTGAGGACACCATTGAAGAACTGGTTGTAGGGAATAATCTTGGTTTGAGTGATCATGAGCTACTCTAGTTTAAACTAAATGGAAAGATAAACAAAAATAGGTCTGCAATTAGGCTCCTTGATTTTAAAAGGGCAAACTTTAAACAATTAAGGGAGTTGGTTAGGGAAGTGGACTGGACTGAAGAATGGAAGGATCTGAATGTGGAGGAGGATTGGAATTCGTTTACTTTAAATCAAAGTTGCAGATGATATCTGAAGTCTGCATCCCAAGCAAGGGGGGAAAAGGTGTAGGGAAGGGTTGCATACCAAGCTGAATGAGCAAGCATCTCAGACAGGTGATTAAGAGAAAGAAGAAAGCCTTATAAGGAAAGGAAGGTGTGATGGATCCGCAAGGAAAGCTACCTCTTTGAAGGTCAGAAAGTGTAGGGATAAAGTGAGAACTGCCAAAAGCCAAGCAGAATTGGACCTTTCAAAGGAAATTAAAACCAATAGTAAAAGGTTCTATGGCCATATAAATAAAAAGAAACCAAGGAAAGAAGTAGTGGGATCACCAAGCACTGAGGATGGGTTGGAGATTAAAGATAATCTAGCCTGGCTCAAAACCAAAACAAATACTTTGCCACAGTTTTTACTAAGGGTAATGAGAAGCTAAGGGATAATGGCAGGGTGGTTAATGAAAATGAGGATATGGAAGTAGAAATTACCACATCTGAGCTGGAAGTCAAACTCAGATTAATGGGACTAAATTGGGGGCCCCGGATAATCTCCATACAAGAATATTAAAGGAGCTGGCACATGAAATTGAAAGCCCCACAGCAAGGATTTTTAATGAATCTGTAAACTCAGGGGTCATACCCCATGACTGAAGAATTGCTAACACAGATCCTATTTTTAAGAAAGGGAAAAAAGGCGATCCAGGAAATGTCAAACCAACAGGCTTGTACTCAATGTTAATCAAGTCTTGGAACATATTTTGAAAAAGAAAGTAGTTAAGGACATAGAGGTAAATGGTAATTGGATAAAATACAACATGTTTTTACAAAAGGCAGATTGTGCCAGACCAACCTGATCTCTTTCTTTGAGAAGATAAATGATTTTTTAGACAAAGGAAATGCAGTAGATCTAACCTCGATTTCAGTATAGCATCTGATACAGTTCCACATGGGAAACTATTAGTTAAATTGGAGAAGATGGGGATTAATATGAGCATTGAAAGGTGGGTAACTGATTAAAGGGGAGCTTACAACAGGTCATACAGAAAGTTGAACTGTAAGGCTGAAGGGAGGTTACTAGTGGAGTTCCTCGAGGATCGTTCTTGGGACCAATTGTATTTAATATTTTTATTAGTGATCTTGGCACAAAAATTGGGAGTGTGCTAATAAAATTTGCAGATGAAACAATGGTGGAAGGTATTGCCAATACAGAGGAGGACCGGAATATCATACAAGAGGATCTGGCAACCTTGAAAACTGGAGTAATAGAAATGGGATGAAATTTAATAGTGTAAAGTGCAAGGATGTTCACTTAGGGACTAACAACAAGAAATTTTGCTATAAATTGGGGACTTAGTGACGGAAGAGGAGAGATGGGTGTATTGGATGATTAGAGGATGACTGAGTCGACAATGTCATGTGGCCGTGCAAAAGGTGAGGTATTTCCAATAGAAATAGGGAAGTGTTAGTACCATTGTACAAGGTACTTGTGAGATCTCATCTGGAGTACTGTGTGCAATTCTGGTCTCCCATGTTTAAGAAAGCTGAATTCAAACTGGAACAGGTGCAGAGAAGGGCTACTAGAATGATCAGAGGAATGGAAAACCTGCCTTATGAGAGGAGACTCAAAGAGCTTGGCTTGTTTAGCCTAATGAAAAGAAGGCTGAGGGGAGATGTATTTAGAGAGCAATCCTATCAGAGGGATAAATACCAGGGAGGGAGAGGAGTTATTTAAGTTAAGCACCAATGTAGACACAAGAACAAATGGATATAAAATGGCCAGCAACAAGTTAACCTTGAAATTAGATAAAGGTTTCTAACCATCAGAGGAGTAAAGTTCTGAAACAGCCTTCCAAGGGGAGCAGTGGGGGCAAAAATCCTAACTTGTTTCAAAACTGATCTTGATAAATTTATGGATGGGATGGCATGATAAGACTGCCTACAATGGCAGGTAGTTGATCTGTGACAACTAGCAGCAAATATCTCCAATGACCAGTGATGGGACACTAGTTGGGGAGGTCTCTGAGTTACTATAGAGAATTATTTCCCAGGTGTCTGGCTGGTGGTTCTTGCCCACATGCTCAGGATCTAATTTATCACCATATTTGGGGTTGGGAAGGAATTTTCCCTGGGGTGAGATTGGCAGAGACCCTGGGATTTTTTGCCTTCCTCTGCAACATGGGGCATGAGTCACTTGGAGGTTTAAACTAAAGTAAATGGTGGATTCTCTGTAATTTGAAGTATTGAAATCATGATTTGAAGACTTCAGTAACTCAGCCATAGGTTATGGATCTATTATAGACGTGGGTGGGTGCGGTTCAGTGGCGTGCAATGTTCAGGAGGTCAGACTAGATGATTATGGTGGTCCCTTTTGGCCTTAAAGTCTATGAGTCTATGAGCTGGTAGTCGTCAAAACTTTTAACTGAGATCATTAAATGGCACTGCTTTAAGTTATTTCAGGTATATAGAGCCACATATTATGCAAGCATTACTCCCAATCTAGTCAAAAGGAATTTTGCCTAACTAAGGATAGGGTGACATCTGGAGAAATGTATGTTTTTGATTGTTAATGTGTATTTGTAAAGGTGATTACTGCATTTCCATATATTTATAGACCATCACTATTTCACAAATATTAAGTTTATCCATGTTCTGTGTACACTGCAAGCCAGTTTTGTATAGATAGAAATGTTTTGTATATCAGATGTTTATATATCGAAGCCTTGAATAAGTCAGGCCAATTATTGTGTTCTCAGCAGCACTGCATCATCAGCAGTGTCCGTGGTCACTAGTTACTCACGCACTGTGCCCATTCACAGTTTGTCTCTGTCCATAGCCCTGGTTATATTGATGGATGACCACCCTATGGCAATCTCCATGATGGATACAGTCTGCAGCCACAATGAAGAGTGCCTGGGGTATCAGTGGAGGTGAGATGCCTCTTGAATCAGCTTGCCCTTGTCTTCTCAAAGATTTTGGAGACAATACAGGTAGGTGGTGGGCACTTTGACATCAAGTGGTGACATTTTGAGCATAGGTCAGAGTAGCATTTTTTTCAGGGTGGCCAGTAGACCGTTTCCCATGAGAGAATGCAGGTAGCGCAGGTTAGCATTGCACCAAACTCAACCAGATCTCAGGAGGGAAAGGTGGCGATACAGACTTTACCGTCCGTACTTCATTCCTGTGCTATTGGAAGATGGCATTACCACTTCTGCTCATCTGGATTTGTTTTCTCTCAGAGCTGTGAGGCTGTCTGAAATGGGCGCAATTTGTTTTCTGTGAACTTAAATAATGTGTGTTTCTAACAGAGGGAGGCATTTGGCTCTATAGCCGGGTGCAGGAGTTCTGGGTTGATTAAGCAGTTTAGAATGCTTCCTCCAGACCTGGCTGCAGGGAAGAAGAGAGACTTGCATCTTAATTCAGTGCACCACTTTCTCCTCCTTCCCTATAAACAGAGCGTGCTACAGCTGAGGAAGCAGCAGCTCTAATGCCAATCCCAAACATTCAAAATCATGACATTGACAAAAATCAGAAGGTAGGGGTTTTTTGTTTTTGAAATAGTGCAATTTGCTTCTGGTTTTGAGTCTTTAGAGTTCAGGATTTCAAATTTTTCTGCATAACCATGAGGGTGAGAAATATACTTTTTTTTTTTTTTTAAAGTGGGAGCTGAAATTTTCCTGTGACCACCTGGCTCCATAAGCTGGGGCTATACAAAATAACGAACAAACAGACATAACACAGAAATCATGGGAGTGAGCAACACTGTGAATGCATCAACAGGACCTGGCTGCCAAACCTTCTCAAAGAAGCACTTCAGCGTGGGTCACTTCTCTGATCCTGCTCACCCTCTGAACGAGTCCTTGCAAGTGAGGCAGGTGTTATTTCAAAGAAGTGGGTCAAAAGGGACATGGATGGGTGATACCCACAAATGTCAGATGATTTGAAATTTGCCCCAGATTCCTAAATGGCCCCCTTAAGGATTGAACTCACAACTCTGGGTTTAGGAGGCCAAGGCTCAAACCACTGAGCTATCCCTCCCCCCAGATATGTTGCATTTGAATTCAAAAACTTTTCTTTGCTCACTTTCTCTACACTTTCGATGCTAAAGGGCCCTATGATCAGAAATAAACATTAGAAGTCCAAAACAGAACATATCCCTTAAAGCTAATTAATGTTAATTGGTCATTTTGGCTAATTGCCAATAGTTTGTCAGAAAAGCCAATTAATGTATGTAAAGCTATTGGTTTTCTGACATACTACCAGTAAACTACAAAGCAACACTTCCTGATGTTAATTACCTTAGGATGTTCCTCCGTATTTCATACTTGCCATTTGCTTTATTTCTGATGGGTTTCGCCTCTTGGCATTTAAATCCAGACAGTACAATTAAGGAAAAGTCTATACCTTCTACCTGATGTTTTATTTAATATAGTTCTCCCTTGATTTAGTCTCTCTCTTAATTAAATTATAAGATCTGACTCAACAGCTTACCAAGTATATCCTTTTATATAGCGATGTGGGCTCTTTCCATAGCTGAAAGAAGTGAATGCAATGTATGACAGCCTTACAGCTCCACTTATTTGAGGTACTCCGGTGAGAGGTGTCTCCTGCGTGGGTATGTTGGTATTTGTATGAAACATTGAGCTTGATTCTCCACTGAGCTGAGCAGAGATAAGGTGCAGTGGAAAGAGCGGGGGGCTAGGAGAGGGTGAAAGGGGAGAAGCTCATCACTGCTCCTTCATTCTCAGCCTGCCCTGTCATAAAATTGTAGGGTGGTAGTTTGACTTGCATGTGATTCTCTGTGGCCTTACGGTCTCTGGAATGTAACAGACTCAAGCTGCCATCCCCTTTCACCTCCCCATCCCCTGCCTTCCATTATACCTGCTGGCAACATTCAGGTGTAGGAGGCAGCAGTATTGGGTGGCAGAGCTGGCCCAGGAGGTGGTGGGGTGCACCTGATAGCCTCCCTCACTGCCCTTTGCCTCCACGCTACTCTTCCTAACTCTCTCCTCAAATACCCACAGGCCCCAGAGTAACCTGGGAAGGGGCATGGTGATTCCTATTTGAATCTGAATGGTGTTTAAAAGACTGGAGCTCTTCCCTGGCCAGTTAAAAGGTCCCCAAGCATTAGCTCACCTGGTCTCCTATTGGCCAGGTGCTTGGTGTATCTCACCCTCCCTTTCCAGGTGATGTGTGGCCTTCAGAGAGATTCTGGGTGGAGGGAAGCGTGACCCATCGTGGAGTCAGTCGTGAACCAAGAGGAATCAAGAATCCTATTGCCTTCTCCGCAGCGACCCACAATACATGTACATTCTGCCAGGATATTTAATAATGACTGAAAAATTACTCATGTAACCTATACCTGCTGCCTTTCTAACACATACAGAACATGCAGCTTTAGTGTTATCTCAATGGCATCCGGACTAGATAAAGTACAATGTCTGATTGGTAACAGCAATTGAACATCACATCAAACAGAATTAAAATACCCCAGCACGTACTCTCTCTTTCATCCCAGTCAATATGGCACATGCTGTGAATGCATTAACAATGCTGGATGCATTGATCAATGTCATTCTCACAAAGAGACATCATGCTGTGGATATTAAAGTATGTTGAAAATACTGTAAAATAGATTATAATTATAATACAATTAATTTTGGATTTTTCACTAAAAATTAGTGTGAACTCCATGGCATCTTACTGCAAACTGTTTAGCAACGATGTTTCTACAATAACCTGAAATTAATTCAGTAAAGCTTCCATACTGTGTGACATGATTATTTTCTCGATTCAGTAAACGCACTGCTGTTTCCAAACTTAACAGTTCCTCTCTCAAAAGGAGGAAAACAACTATTTTCCATTCAACCTTGGACATGATTTGAAAAGACATATGTGTGTGCAATTTCACTTATCTAACATGTACATGCCAATGTAACAGTTGAGCATATGGTACAGATTGTGCCTGTGTGTAACCCATTATACATCTACCCGGTCATTTGTTCATGCCAATACCTGATACAAATAGAAATACCATGACTGTAAGTTGGGCACACACACTTCTATATGCTGATCTTGAGAATCAGCCCGTATGGTGCAGAGAATGGAGAATGAGAGTTCTCTGTTTCAGAAGGGCACTGATCCCCTTTCAGAAGATGTCTATTCAGTTATGTACAGCCCTTGACTAATCAGCATTTATGGGGCTTTGTGATGCTTGGGGGGGAATAAAGGGAAAATGTGGTTATAGGTGACTTAGAAAATGCTAGAAGGAATCAATAGGATCCTCAAGGCTTTGAGAAAGGCTTTGAAAATCCCCGCCTACGTAGAAAAGGATGCAGGGTGTGGACTAAGTGGACTTTATGGTTCATTCCATCCATGAAATATGCAACCACTATAACATGTACAATGTGAAAACACAGAAGCTCATATACCTTTTGGGTCATTGATATCATGTCTCTCTATGTTTATGTCATCTCTTATCCAACCTCGGTTGAAATTGCTCACGTCAGAGGAGTTCCCTGTTAAATCAGAAGAGTTCTCTGTTAATCATGTTTCTTATGGACGTGCCCAAGGACCAACCAAGAATGGGTCTGCATCGTGTGAGGCGCTGTACAAACACAGAGTATTAGTGGCCTAAAGAACTTGCAATCAAAATAGAAAAGACAGACACAGGGTGGGGGTAGGTGTATCACACACAAGCAGAGTGAATGATGGGAGCAAAGATCATGTTAGTGCCATAATTTTGGGGGGGGGGGTGAGGGTGGGAGTGGGCTTAGGAGGGGATCAGCTAAATGGAAAGAAAAGTGAAAGGAGACGGAACATTGAAGGGAAGCAGTGTGAAGGGGACGTGTCTGTGTCTTGTATTTATCTGCACTATGCACCTGCAGAGAGCTGAATAAATAACAATAATTCTGAGTCCCCACAGATCTTTGGGGCTTGGAGCACTCCATACCTAGCAAAGAGTTGTTCTCTGAACAGCGCTTCAGTCCTAACTCTGTCCATGTGCTTTGGGCAGGGCAAGGAGTGGCGTGCAGAGGAGTAGAAACTGAAGCAGAGAGGCAGAAGGAAGGGTGGGAGTAGTTAACTGGGAAGGGGGAGAAAGAGAACAGACATTATGGGAAGAGGAGAGAAGAGCATCAAGTGGGAGAAGAAAATATTGTATTCAAATGCAGACACATTGAAGTGTAAATTTCTAGTTCACCTTTCTCTGTGGTCTCAGTTTGCATTCATAATTATGGGCTTCCAAAATCAATTGTGGGGAAGAAAAATCTGTGCACTTCTATCTTCTGTCTAGCTACTTGAGCCACAATTCAAATGTGGGGGCAATAGCTGGAGTGTACATTTTGTGAATGTAGATTGCCGCTATGGAAAGAAGGCCAGCCTTGATCTGGATACTAAATTCCGGAGTATTTGGAATAAAAGCCTTCTCTAATTAAAACATAGTGAATTTTAATACTCACCCCAAGCAGAACTACTCAAAAATCAGAATGTGAATTCCAATATTTCAAAATATTGGGGGGAGGGATAGCTCAGTGGTTTGAGGATTGGCTTGCTAAACCCAGGGTTGTGAGTTCAATCCTCGAGGGGGCCACTTAGGGATCTGGGGCAAAATCAGTACTTGCTCCTGCTAGTGAAGGCAGGGGGCTGGACTCAATGACCTTTCAAGGTCCCTTCCAGTTCTAGGAGATAGGATATCTCATTTAATTTAAAAAAATTTTGTTTTCATCCTGAATCAGGACAGAAAGTCAAAATATAGAATTTTTCTGTGGACAGAAAGTTTAAAAAAATGATTCAGAAATGTCAAAACATTTTGTTCCAGCTTGGTCCAATATGAATCTGTGTTCCCTTGAGCTTTGTCGGGCCCCATGGGAATTGTAGTTCAGGTGCCTTGTGTCCATTCTCTCCTATAGATTGGGCCCGCTGGCTGGACTACATCTCCCATGAAGGACTATGGGCATATGGCTCCAACAATGTACTACAGAGGTTCAACCAATGGGGACTCTGTAGTGTAGCATGGGAGACATAGTCCAGGCATGGAGCCCAGCCCATAGAGAAGAACAGAGGCATGAGACATCAGAGTTACAATTTCCATGAGGCACCACACCTGGTGGACACTCTGACAGACACAGATTAGCATCAAAATGATCCTAAACAAAATGTTGCAATTCAATCTGACAAAGCAAAGAATCTCAATTCAAGCTGACCCAACCCAAATCAGACTATTTCGCTTAGATTTTCCTGACAGAAAATTGAAGAAATTCAGCAAAATCTAAATTTTCCCACAGACCATTTTAATTTCACAGAAATTCCATTTTCTGTTGCCAAAACTTTTCAACATACAATTCCCCACCATCACTAATCGCAAGGCTGACACCTTTCTAGATCTATGTTGCCATCTGTGATGAAATGTACAAACCCCGCACCAGGCAAGAAGAGACTGAAGAACAGCATTGGGCTCATGCCGCCCCACCCACAAGGCATGCCAGTCTTGGAGGAGGAGCCTTCCAATCTCAGCTCGGAAGTGCTCAGCCTGGGCAGGTGGACAGACCTCTCACCAGTATCTCGCAGAGAGGAGCACAGCAGAGAGCCAGGCTCCCTTGGATGGCCTGTGAGGATGGTAGGACAGAAAGCTGGAGGATCTGGGTAGGACAGAGCAGCAGGAGCTCCTCCTTATTTCTGTTAATTTAGCTTCCTTTTCCTTTGCTATCTTAAAGACTGAGACTCGGGGCTAGGCCCCTGGGCAGACTCCTGCTGAGAATATGAACCCCAGAAGAGAAGGTGGGTGCATTGTAGGAAGTAGCCTAGGGAAGAAGCAAGAGGTGTGGCCAGAGAGGCCTTAGCGAGTTGCTACAAGGGTCCCTGGGTTGGAACCCAGGGCAGGGGGAGGGACTGGGTTCCCCTAGAGCCTCATTGGGATGACTAGCCAGAAGACTTCAGATACAAGGGGCAAGAAAGACTATTGGACCTGGGACTATCAGGTGAAAATCCTGGTTTACCCTAAAAGAGGTAAGACCAAAGGTGATCTGGCCAGAGGGCTGGGTCACAAGGCAAAAGGGGACTACGGGCAGATGTGCTCAGCAGGACTACAGAGGACTAAACCCTGCAATGGTGTCCTTAGCCACTAGGTGGTGCACTGCTTGTGAGTCACTTCACCACACCATCCAAGATGCTAAATTCCAGTTTTCCTGGTGTTAGTCAATACATATGTATTAGGTGTAGTGCAGCAGTTCTCAACTGGGGATCCATGGCCCCCTGGGGGTGCAGCAAGCAGTTTTCAGAGAGGTCCACTAAAATAATCCGGGCTTCAGCCCAGGCGGCGCGGGCTCGGGCTTCAGACCCAGGCAGCAGGGCTCAGAGACGGAGCAGCACCTCCATTCCCGACTCATCTCAATGGACCACCCAGTCTATGGGTCAACACCAGCAACAAGTTTCACACTGAGTAAGTAAAACAAAAATAATATTCAGTTGGTTGCTTTTGTACCTACGTTTTTTCTTTTTTTATATTATATCTGTGTGTGTTTAACTGTATAACTATCAATTTAATACAGCTTTTAATCTACTGGATATGCAGACAAACAGTTGTTGTGGCACAGGTGAGCTGTGGAGGTTTTATAGCATGTTGTGGGGTCCTCAGAAAGAAAAAGGTTGAGAACCCCCGGTGTAGTGTTGGTTATTAGGAGACTATAAGTACAAAAATAAAAAAACTGAAAGCTGAAGCCCGAGCCTCACTGCCCAGGGCTGAAGCCCAAGCCCCGAAGTGTGAGCCCTGTTACCTGGGGCTGATGCCAAAGCCTGAGCCCCGCCACCCAGGGCTGAAACCCGGTTTATTTTGACAGATTCCCTGAAACCTGCTCATTGTCCCCCGAGGGCCACAGACATGCTGGTGTACACCATATTAATGGGTATTATCATAGAATTATAGGACTGGAAGAGATCTCGAGAGGTCACCTAGTTCAGTCCCCAGAATTCATGGCGGGACTAAATATTATCTAGACCATCCCTGACAGGTGTTTGTCTAACCTACTCTTAAAAATCTCCAATGATGGAGATTCCACAACCCCCTAGGCAATTTATTCCAGTGCTTAACCACCCTGACAGTTAGGAAGTTTTTCCTAATGTCCAACCAAATTGCTGCAATTTAAGCCCATTTCTTCTTGTCCTATCCTCAGAGGTTAAGGAGAACAATTTTTTTCCTTCTCCTTTTATGTATTTGAAAATTGTAATGTCCCCTCTCAGCCTTCTTTTCTCCAGACTAAACAAACCCATTGTTTTCAATTTTCCCTCATAGATCATTTTCCCCCCCAAATCTTTAATCATTTTTCTTGCTCTTCTCTAGACTTTCTCCAATTTATACACATCTTTCCTGAAATGTGGCACCCAGAACTGGACACAGTACTCCAGTTGAGGCCTAGTCAGAGTAGAGCAGAAGAATGATTTCTTGTACCTTGCTTACAACACGCCTGCTAATACATCCCAGAATGATGTTCACTATTTTTGCAACAGCATTACACTGTTCACTTATATTTAGCTTGTGATCCACTATGACCCCAGATCCCTTTCTGCAGTACTCCTTACAATGCAATCATTTCCCATTTTGTATGTGTGCAACTGATTGTTCCTTCCTAAGTGGAGTACTTTTCATTGAATTTCATCCTATTTACTTCAGACCATTTCTCTAGTTTGTCCAGATCATTTTGAATTTTAATCCTATTCTTCAAAGCATGTGCAACCCCTCCCATCTTGGCATCATCCACAAACTTTATAAGTGTACTCTTTTGCCATTATCTAAATCATTAATGAAGATAGTGAACAGAAGCAAATCCAGAACTGATCCCTGTGGGACCCCAGTTGATATGCCCTTCCAGCTTGACTGTGAACCACTGATAACTACTCTCTGGGAATAGTTTTCCAAACAGTTATGTACCCATCTTATAGTAGCTCCATCTAGGTTACATTCCCTAGTTTGTTTATGAGAAGGTCATGTGAGACAGTTTCAAAAGCCTTACTAAAATCAAGATATACCATATCTACTGCTTCCTCCCTATCCACAAGGCTTGTTACCCTGTCAAAGAAAGCTATTAGGCTGGTTTGACATGATTTGTTCTTGACAAATCCATGCTGACTGTTACTTATCACCTTATTATCTTCTAGGTGTCTGCAAATTGATTGCTTAATTATTTGCTCCATTATCTTTCTGGGTTCTGAAGTTAATCTGACTTGTCTATAATTCCCTGGGTTGTCCTTATTCCATTTTTAATAGATTGGCATTATATTTGCCCTTTTCCAGTCCTCTGGAATCTCTCAATTTTTCCATGACTTTTCGAAGATAATCGCGAATGGCTCAGATATCTCCTCAGTCAGCTCCTTGAGTATTCTAGGATGTATTTCTTCAGGCCCTGGTGACTTGAAGACATCTAACTTGTGTAAATAATTTTTAATTTGTTCTTTCCCTATTTTAGCCTCTGATCCTACCTCATTTTCACTGGCATTCACTATGTTAGACATCAAATCGCTACTAAACTTTTTGGTGAAAACTGAAACAAAAATGTCATTTAGCACTTCTGCCATTTCCACATTTTCTATTATTGTTTTTCCCTCCTCAATGAGTAACAGGCCTACCATGTACTTTGTCTTTCTCTCGCTTCTAATGCATTTGTAGAGTGTTTTCTTGTTACCCTTTATGATTGCTAGCTAGTTTAATCTTGTTTTGTGCCTTGGCCTTTCTAATTTTGTCCCTACATACTTGTGTTATTTGTTTATATTCATCCTTTGTAATTTTCCATCTTTTGTGCGTAGTATTAATATATATAAATGTGTTGGGAAGTTATGTTGTTTTCCCCACAATTCTGTGCACTCATGTCAAGCATCCCACAACACTTTGCAAAGCTGAAGTCAGCTTTGGCATTAGAAAATAGGAAGCCTGTCAAAGCCAAGATACATGAATGGTGCATCCTTGCATAGTTTGGGATGTACCTCTATGCTCAGTAGGTTTGAAATGTAGTATCCAAAACAGAGAAAAGAAAATTACAAAACAAGTTAAGGAACTCTTGCAAACGGGTGGGTTGGATTTTAATGATATGTGAAGAACTTTATAACTTGTAAAATTATTCTAAAATACTACTAGCTGAAATGTGTATCTTTGAAGCACAAGCACACCTTTTCTGTAAGGTGAACATGCTGCGGGATAAGAATTGCTTCCCAGAAGAAGGGTATGTACATTTCCGTTTCATGTTGTACTGCTTTGTCTTTAGATAATAAATTTGACTAAGTTCAGTTATTTGATCTCTTGAACATTTTAAGAATGAACTGTGAGAGTAGTCAAACAATTGACAATACCTTTTAATCTATACTGGGTAATAGATAGAGTAGGGTATTATGGCATCCTTCAAATCTTTAATCAATATCACAGCAACAGCAGCAACATTAAGTTTCCTAGATGTGTAAAGGGCTATACTTTGCATGATATTATTTAACTGCCCTTGTTTCCTGTACTCAGAGAAAAGCATCTTGGCTTCTGGGCATTTTTTTAATGATTGGCAAAATCTTGTAAAGGGAGTGAATCTGTCTTGAGCACCTGGAACAAGCCTTAATACATCAGTGTCTGTGCTTCACCATCCAGCATCCATTAACCTTTCTAATTTTTATTCTTCCATATTGTCTCTCTCAATATTCTTGACTTTAGAGGATTAGAAGGGTGACGGCTGTAGTGTTCCCATGGAAGCAAAAATGAAAAGCAAAGCCAAAAACATGTCCATATATTGTTCACATCTGAGTTATTTTGTTCCCCCTTCTTTAAAGCAATTAAAAATTAGATGATTTTTTGAGTATTCTGGTGGCCACTTTGCAGCTATTCATGTTTCTGTTCTAAGCTAGAATCTTCTTCGCTGTCAGGCATTCCATTCCAGCCATGTCAAATAATATTGATGAAAAATTAGAACCTGATTCTCTGTTGCTCTGCTCTGACCTTAGGCAGTCATTCACATCAGTGCAAAGTGGGTGTAAATTGCTACCAGATCCAAATGATAGCGCTTTACTCCAAGTTCAAGCTGGTGTGAATGATTACACGTGGTGCACGGTCATGAAGATTCAGATCCTTGAGAAAGAGTTTGTCACCTTAAAAATTACAGAGGGCCTGATCCTCAGCTGGTGTAAATCAGCATAGCTCTTACTGGAGGCAATGGAACTATGTTGATTTACAATTCCTGACCCTGATGTTCCACAGAGACAGAGCCCAGCTAGGTGTCCAGACATTGCTGGGTTCTACATCTGCGGAACTCCAGTTCTGAGGGGAAGGCTTCCTCAAGAGATACCATAGTGCTACTTGCCTGCTGCCCAGGACTCCGTGTCAAACTCTGACTGTTCTCTGCTATCCACGACACGAGAGTGCTGAGATATAAAGTTGGGGTGAGATAGTCCTTGCTGTGATGTTTCTGCCAGAAGAGAATGGGCTGTCCTCCAAGAAGCTGAAGACACACTAAGCTCCCTGCTGACAATCAGAAGTACCACCAGACCCGCACAAGAACTGTTTTTGAAGGCTCCTGTTGAGCCCCTGCTGCCAGGCTCCTTTCTTTCTGCTGACCAGATGGGTGAATGAAGCAGTAGTCTTCTCATTCCCTGTGTGATTTGGAGAGAGAA
Organism: Terrapene triunguis; assembly: GCF_002925995.2. Taxonomy (NCBI): domain Eukaryota; kingdom Metazoa; phylum Chordata; order Testudines; family Emydidae; genus Terrapene; species Terrapene triunguis. Next base: position 98,244,924 of record NW_020664409.1, read on the forward strand.
AGGGACTAGGACCTGCCTTGTCACATGCTGTGAACTCTTCTAGTGCACTGGGCTGATACTCCTCAGGTTTGACAATGCTGGTTCAGAGTTCACCTCCACAGGACGAAGACCCTTTCTGTGTGGATTTCGCCCATCATATTTACCCAGAGATCAACACCAAAAGCCTCCATTTTCCCATTGTTGTATGCAGTATTGTTGTAGCAGTGTCCGTCTCAGGATATTAGAGAGACAAAGTAGGTAAGGTAATATCTTTTACTCGACCAACTTCTGTTGGTGAGAGAGACAAGCTTTCAAGCTACACGGCGCTCTTCTTCAGGACTAGGTAAGGTACTAAGATCTTGTATTTAGCTGTGACATGCTTAGTACCTTTCCCAGACTTGAAAAATAGGTTTGTAACTAGAAAGCTTGTTTCTCTCATCAAAAGAAGTTGGTCCAATAAACAATATTACCTCACTCACTTGTCTGTCTATTTTCCCAGGCAGTTAATCCTTTGTTAAGACTGAGCTATTTTAGTTATGTACAAAAAGGAGATATTTGGGATGGACAAGTTCTCAAAGGAAGAACATTACCTGCTCATAGGATTGTTAAAAGAACAGGAGTACTTGTGGCACCTTAGAGACTAACAAATTTATTTGAGCATTAGCTTTTGTGGGCTACAGCCTACTTCATCGGATGCATGTAGTGGAAAATACAGTAGGAAGATATATATATATATATATATATATACACAGAGAACATGAAACGCGTGTTACTATACACACTATAAGGAGAGTGATCAGTTAAGGTGAGCTTTTATCAGCAGGAGAGAAAAAAACTGTTTGTAGTGGTAATGAAAATGGCCCATTTCCAGCAATTGACAAGGAGATATATGAGGAACTGTGTGTGTGTGTGTGGGGGGGGGGGTAAGAGTGGGGAAATAGTTTTACTTTGTGTAATGGCCCATCCACTCCCAGTCTTTGTTCAAGCCTAATTTAATGGTGTCCAATTTGCAAATTAATTCCAATTCAGCAGTCTCTCGTTGGAGTCTGTTTTTGAAAATTTTTTGTAGTAATATTGCTACTTTTAGGTCTGTAATCGAGTGGCCAGGGAGATTGAAGTGTTCTCCAACTGGTTTTTGAATGTTATAATTCTTGACATCTGATTTGTGTCCATTTATTCTTTTACATAGAGACTGTCCGGTTTGGCCAATGTATATGGCAGAGGGGCATTGCTGGCACATGATGGCATATATCACATTGGTAGATGTGCAGGTGAACGAGCCTCTGATAGTGTGGCTGATGTGATTAGGTCCTATGATGGTGTCCCCTGAATAGATATGTGGACAGAGTTGGCAACGGGCTTTGTTGCAAGGATAGGTTCCTGGGTTAGTGTTTTTGTTGTGTGGTGTGTGGTTGTTGGTGAGTATTTGCTTCAGGTTTGGGGGCTGTCTGTAAGCAAGGACTGGCCTGTCTCCCAAGATCTGTGAGAGTGATGAATCGTCCTTCAGGATAGGTTGTAGATCCTTGTTGTTGCACTGGAGAGGTTTTAGTTGGTGGCTGAAGGTGATGGCTAGTGGCATTCTGTTACTTTCTTTGTTGGGCCTGTCCTGTAGTAGGTGACTTCTGGGTACTCGTCTGGCTCTGTCAATCTGTTTTTTCACTTCAGCAGGTGGGTATTGTAGTTGTAAGAACGCTTGATAGAGATCTTGTAGGTGTTTGTCTGAGGGGTTGGAGCAAATGCGATTGCATTGTAGAGCTTAGCTGTAGACAATGGATCGAGTGGTGTGGTCTGGATGAAAGCTGGAGGCACGTAGATAAGTATAGCGGTCAGTAGGTTTCCAGTATAGGGTGGTGTTTATGTGGCCATCGTTTATTAGTACTGTAGTGTCCAGGAAGTGGATCTCTTGGATTGTTAAAGTAACTGGTTATCTCCATATCTCTGTTAGCTATTCCTGGGCTACTGTACCAATTACAAGATCAAGATAAGCATATAAATGATTTGCAATGATTTGGAAGTGGACTCTGTTCTTGCGATTCTGGGTTTGGGGCATTCCTTCCTTCCTTTTTTCTTTCTTTTTTCTGTACCCTAATTCTTTTCTCCCTTCTTCACTTCATTTCTCGAGAAGCTTCAGTTAAAATTTGTATTTGAAAAGGGGCAGAACTGGACTTATTCGGATGCCTTCTGATGGGGTTTTCCAGAGTGTAGGACCCGGCATGGGAATGCCTTGCCTCACTCTTCCAGAAGTCATGATCTCTGAAGCAGGCAGGGTTCAGAGGTGTATCTGCCTAATATGACCCCTGCCCACCCCATCCTACAAGGACTACCTCCAGTGAGAGAGGAAAGCAGTATGTTTCCCCACTAACCCATTCCTGCATCAACATGCTGAGACTTCCAGCTGGGATTGTGGCTTTCATGATGTGGAGAACTGTCCTATTAGGAAGTGAACTGTAAACACCAACTCACTTCAAACAGCCACCAAATGGCACTGATTCATAGTTGCTGCCATCCTGCACTTTACTGAAACCAGTGAATTAGAAACGGAAAGCACCTTAGCTCTTTACTTAAACAGTTAGGCCCTCCAGTCTTCCTTTTCTGATAATAAACTCTTGTAAGACTAATATAATTAAACTGTTTTATAGCTGACTCACCCCTAATCTTTGCTTTTCTCAGAACATGAGAACAGCTATATTGGGACAGACCAATGGTCCATCTAGCCCAGTATCCTGTCTTCCAACAGTGGCCAATGCCAAGTGCTTCAGAGGGAATGAACAGAACAGGTAATTATCAAGTGATCCATTCCCTGTTGCCCATTCCCAGCTTCTGGCAAACAGAGGCTAGGGACACTTCAGAGCATGGTTTTGCATCCCTACCCATCCTGGCTAATAGCCATTGATGGACCTATTCTCCATGAATGTATCCAGTTCTTTTTTGAACCCTGTTATAGTCCTGGCCTTCACAACATCCTCTGGCAAAGAGTTCCACAGGTTGACTGTGCATTGTGTGAAGAAAAACTTCCTTTTGTTTGTTTTAAACCTGCTGCCTATTAATTTCACTTGGTGATCTCTAGTTTTTGTGTTATGAGAAGGAGGAAATAACATTTCCTTATTTACTTTCTCCACATCAGTCATGATTTTATAGACCTCTATCATATCCCCAATTAGTCGTCTCTTTTCCAAACTCAAAAGTCCAAATTTTATTATACTTTCCTCAGAAGGAAGCTGTTCCATACCCCTAATCATTTTGTTGCCCTTTTCTGTACCAATTCCAATATATCTTTTTGAGATGGGTCGACCACATCTGCACACAGTATTCAAGATATGGGTGTACCATGGATTTATACAGAGGCACTATGATATTTTGTGTCTTCTTATCTATCCCTTTCCTAATGATTCCCAACAATCTGTTAGCTTTTTTGATGGCCGCTGCACATTGAGTGAATGTTTTCAGAGAACTATATGGAATGACTCCAAGATCTCTTTCTTGAGTAGTAACAACTAATTTAGACCCATCATTTTATATGTATAGTTGGGATTACGTTTTCCAGTCTGCACTATTTTGCATTTATCAGTACTGAATTTAATCTGTCATTCTGTTGCCCAGTCACCCAGTTTTGTGAGATCCCTTTGTAACTCTTCACAATCGGCTTTGGTCTTAACTACCTTGATAGTTTTGTATCATCTGCAAATTTTGCCACTTCACTGTTTACTCTTTTTCCAAATCATTTATGAATATGTTGAACAGTACTGGTCCTGGTTCAGACCCCTGGGGGACACCACTATTTATCTCTCTCCATTCTGAAAACTGACCATTTATTCCTACCCTTTGTTTCCTATCTTTTAACCAGTTACTGATCCATGAGAGCACCTTCCCTCTTATCCCATGACAGCTTACTTTGCTTAAGGGCCTTTGGTGAGGGATGTTTTCAAAAGCTTTCTGGTACAGAAGCTGATTTAAATGATAGGTTACATACCACAATTAGTAGTTCTGCAATTTCACATTGGAGTTCCTTCAGAACTCTTGGGTGAATACCATCTGGTCCTGGTGACTTATTACTGTTTAGTTTATCAATTTGTTCCAAAACCTCCTCTAATGACACCTCAATTTGGGACAGTTCCTCAGATTTGCCACCTAAAAAGAATGGCTCAGGTTTGGGAATCTCCTTCACATCCTCAGCCATTAAGACCAATGCAAAGAAATCATTTAGTTTCTCCACAATGGCCTTATTGTCCTTGAGTGCTCCTCAGCCCATGACTATAGCATTTGATTTTGGGAAAGGGAACTACACAAAAATGAGGAAGTTAGTTAAACAGTAATTAAAAGGTACAGTGCCAAAAGTGAAATTCCTGCAAGCTGCATGGAAATTTTAAAAGACACCATAACAGAGGCTCAATTTAAATGTATACCCCAAATTAAAAAACATAGTAAGAGGACCAAAAAACTGCCACCGTGGCTAAACAACAAAGTAAAAGAAGCAGTGAGAGGCAAAAACTGGAAGTTAAATCCTATTGCGGAAAATAGAAAGGAGAATAAACTCTGGCAAGTAAAGTGTAAAACTATAATTAGGAAGCCCAAAAAAGAATTTGAAGAACAACTAGCTAAAGACTGAAAAAGTAACAGCAAAAATTTTTTAAGTACATCAGACGCAGGAAGCCTGTTAAACAACCCGTGGGGCCATTGGACAATTGAGTTGCTACTATTACCAAGTGGTTCAGCTATATTCACCTCTTGGACCAGATCCTGTGGTCCACTCCTTCAACTTGTCACCATTCATATGCATGCAGTACTAAATGTGTCTCTCTTCCTCTGTTTATATTCCCCCTCCTCTTTTTATTGTACTGTAGTTTGCTTTACACAACACAAATAACCATAAAGCAGTAATATTCAGAGGTTTACTAACACAGCATAAATATTTATATGTATCCTGTATTGAAGTCTCTTCTCCAACTGCATATATGCATATGTATAATGTGGATCTTTGTACGTTGTCATATAAAAGAACAAATAGAGATAAGAGAGAGACATATTTTCTTTCATTTAATACACCCATACCATTTAATATACCCATTCATTTAATACACCCATTTCCTTTGAAGATTCACACTTTTGTTGGCTTTTAGTTCTCTGCACACGTTGGGCTTGATAGTAAAGGTACGTAGTGCACTAGTCTTCCACTTCAGGGAACTTAGGTTCAAGTTCTGATTTTGATCACGCATGAAAAAGGAGCTCAGTGGTTTCATCATGCTCTCTAGTGGTTGCTGGTCTGCTGAACAATAGGCATTCTATGCTTGAGAGGGCCAGGACTAAAAAACATGCTCTCTGGTCAATTTCATTAATCTCTCATTTATGAGCATCGAAGTGTAGACATCTTTTTCCTACACTCACAAAATTCTTTTTTGCATAACTTCACCAGCCATACATTTAATGCACTTTTACCAAGCCATTTTACAGTCACCTGTGAGTGAAGATTACTGATTATCTAGAACTTTGGAGGTTGGACTATCACCCAAAAGTCTGGATATTTACCAAAGGCCTTGATCCAAAGACCTTTGGAGTCAATGGAAAGAGACTCATTGATGTCAGTGGACTTTGAATCAGGGTTGTGGGCTTGTAAATCTGGTCTGGAACTCTCACGAGACTAGGCTTTCTTATGCACTCTGGCATTTCAGCTTTGGTCTGGGGTGGATCCTTGAAGGTAAAAGTTATGAATAATAATAATAATTAATAATTATTAGTTAATTTTAAACTTTTTTTCTCATTGTTATTGAGTGAACTTTTTAGCAGTTCAAAAAAGGTTTGGTTCAAGTTATGAGTGAAGGTCCAGATCAGGATTACTCATACTACTTTCTCATTCCTGTTGATAGTTCAGTGAAATTTGAACTGAGATTCAAAGAAAACAAGTGACTTGGCCTTGTGGTAATAGCACTGGCAGAGAATTATTAACCCATTTATTAATCTCCAAGAAAGAGTTGGAAACAGACAGTAGCCTCATTTATCAATATTACTTCAGATTATTTCTGAAATATGCCTATATCTGTGTGGAGTGTTGCACTGAGGAGTTGCAGAGATGTGGAGGAGTCAGTGCTGCGATTTCTCCTGTGCTGGGGTCAGGAGCATTTGGATATGGGGACACTGGTGCCAGGAGGCACGAGCTGCCTTGGCCTTTGCCAATTGGCTGCCCACTGGAAGTCTGACTCTGGTGTGGCTGTGACTCTAACTCAGAGTGCTGAAGAGTACCCATCTCTGCCGCTTTCAATGGCAACCTGCTGTCACTCTTCCCTCAGGCAATGGGAAAGAGACTCTTGGACCAGATGCTGATCTTTTCTAGCCTGTCTGCTTTCCAGTCCTTTCACATCACGATCCTGGAGCTCAACTCTGCTGATAACCTAACAGCACTCTACAGGCTGCACTTCAATGAGTTGGTCAGCACCATCCCAACTAAAGGGTTTAACTCTGAGAAAGTCAAAGGGCTGGTCTACACTTACCCCCCAAATCGAAGTAAGGTACGCAAATTCAGCTACGTGAATAACGTAGCTGAATTCGACATACCTTACTTCGACCTTACCGCGGTTCAGACGCGGTCCACACGCGGCAGGCAGGCTCCCCGTCGACTTCGCGGTACTCCTCTCGCTGAGCTGGAGTACCGCAGTCGACGGGGATCACTTCCTGGTTCGATTTATCGCGTCCAGACCAGACGCGATAAATCGAACTCGGAACTTCGATCCGCAGCCGTCGAACTACCAGGTAAGTGTAGACTAGCCCAAAGTGACTCAGGGAACTTAAACCGTCACTTTCCATTTCTGGGACATAGATGGCCCAGAGAAACTAAGGCCCCTGTGGAAGTTGTACACAAGGTGCACAGATGACATTGTGCTTGTGGTGGACTCTGTCCACACCAAAAGGAGGGAGGAAGCCAGCACAACTTCATAATGTTACTAGGGTATCAGAAGTTCAAACAGTGCCTGTCCTCCTAGTTGCTAACAAATAGGAGATGAGGAAGTCTTTCTTTCTCAGCAATTAAAAAGGTGTTATGAAGGAGCGAGATGAGCTTTTCCACACCACGGCATCTGCAGCCTACCTGTGCCATCATACAGGATGGACTCGAAGAGGAACTCAATGAAGTACAATTGACTCTGACCTTTAATGATTTTTTTTTTTATTGGCAAATCATGCTTTGAGTACATTTATTTATTGAATTTCATTCCCTACATTAACATTCCATTAGACCTGCATCCTTGACTTTACTCCCTCCCTCCCTGATTACCTATTGGAGGACCTGATCCAAAGCCCACTGTAGTCAATGGGAATTTTTCCATTGGTTTCAATAAACTTTAGATCGGGCCCTTTGGCTCTAATCAACAGGAAGTATTTCTCTCTGTTGATGAACCATGGATTATCTGCAAGCCATCTTGGCTGTCAGACTGGCTCCAACTTTTGACCTTCGACTGAAATTCTCCTCAGCAGCAAAACCACATGGCATGTTAGGAAAGGCAGAAATGGTAAAGGTCTCTGCAGCTCTAACAGGTTTACAAGATGCCTCTGGTAACAAGTATGTCTAACATCATGAGCCAAGACGTGCTACATTAAGCCTTCGACACCATCATCCAGGATACCAGAGAAGGCAAAGTTCTGACTAATCCAATTGTCATATATTGCATAGCAAATAGGTGACGGCATCCAGGCGAATACTTTGTGAGTCTTGTTAAATTCGGGGATCTTTGGGCTGGAACAAGTTCTGAAACTGAAACATATTTGATATGCTATTGCCCATTGGGGATAAAAGTGTTTGAGAGGACTATGCATTGTGGAAAACTAAATACTTAAGGATCACTGGGAGATACCTCACTTAATCAGTTCTCTACCATTGTAGGGGCCTTGGCCATTGGTGCACCACAGTCCCTCCTATTCCCTGCCTGTGGCACATAGAAGTTTAGTTTCCTGAGGGCTGTAATACTTTGTTCTAATGTCCATTGTTGGGTTTAGTGTGGGGATCCTGAGTGGTGTTGGTGGCCTATGATATACAGGAGGTCAGACTAGATGATCTGGTGGCCTTACATGGTATGGGTATGTCAACACTGCATGTGGGAGTGAACCTCCCAGCTCCTGCGGATCTGTGTAGTGGGGCCCATGCTAGTGCTCTAAAAATAGCTGTGTAGATGATGCTCTGATGTTGCAACTTGGGATCGCATGCCCACCCCCAGGCTTCAGAGCCTGAGCTCTAGCCCAAGCTGCAACCATGCTCCCAGATGCTATGATGCTAAGAATGAAGAGCCATCTCCACCCATGCCTCTCAACCTTCCAGGCCTAAATTTGAGATGCAATATGGGACAAAGACTCAAAGCAGGGGACACCAGAAACAATTCTTGCAGAAAACTATGACCTCCTGTAACCTCAGTTCAACTCTTCTTTATTTCTGATGTAAATTTTCAAGTATGAAAGTAATGGGAGTGGAATGTAGGCAACTTTGGGACTAACGTTAGTGATCTCGCTAAAAATGAGGGACAGTGGAGGGGTATGTATACAGTGGACTGCTAACTAGCAGAAAAGCACTAAGAGTTGCTTGGAAATTTCTTTTCCGCAGATTGCAGGCCTGTGCTACTAGTGTAGGAGCTTTGAGTCTTTGTGCCCAAAAGCAGGTTTGGTGCGTCACTGTACATTCTGCTGCCAATGAGTCACTTGGGGAATGTGGATTCGAGGAAAGGAGATACTATAATTTACACGGTGCCGTATTTCTGCAATTCCCTCATTCAAGCAGATATTTCAAAATGTGGATTCTGTAAGCAATTTATTGTTATATTGCTCACTGGTTATTTATAATGCTTATTTGTCTGCATGATGCATGTTTACGAAAGCCAGTTAGAGTGGACTGTGATATTTAGGGTATCACAATTTCAAAGGAGAAAGCTTACTTTATAATCTCTTTCCCTCAAATGCGTTTGAGCAGGGATTACTTCAGGGAAATACAGAGGAGTCAGCAAGAACACACTCAGCAATTACTTTAATATAATCAAACTATCAAATTACCTAGGTGGCAGTGTGAAATATTCCCAGGCTGGTTTCCTGATGACAGATTACAGGAATGAAAATATTTCCAGGTTTGTATCATCTCACTTTCAGCTGGATTTAAAGCTAGGGAACACTATTTGTTTTCTAATTCAGGTTGAGTTTCAATACGAGTAACAGATTGGGGGGGGGGGATAGTTCAGTGGTTTGTGCATTGGCCTGCTACACCCAGAGTTGTGGGCCCCCTCCTTGAGGGGGCCATTTAGGGATCTGGGGCAAAAATCTGTCTGGGGATTGGTCCTGCTTTGAGCAGGGGGTTGGACTAGATGACCTCCTGAGGTCCCTTCCAACCCTGATATTCTATGAATATAATAGAAATCAGAAGCAGACAAGATCTGTTAGGTCAGCAAGTTCCTCCCTCTGCCACTGTATGTCCTTTCTAAAGCTTTTTCCATTTGAACTGTAGGGTTTGATTCTCCCCCCATGTTATTCTTACACTATGTAGTTATTCCTGATTTACACCAGTGATAGTGAGAGGAAAATCAAACCTTCAAGGACATAGATCTTGGTCTCTGTCTCCATGCCTTTTGTGCCATGCTGGCAGAGAGCAGCCCTCATAGGACAGCTGGGGAATTCCTCGGTGATGTAAAGCCATCATAGCTAGCTATCTCTTTACCTCCTGCTCCTGGTTTGTTGATTGAAGAGTTAGGATTTATGCCTCATCTGGAGCTTGGTGGATGATTGGGTCTCTCAATCACACATCATTCATAATTTTGTATGAATTTGAATGGAGTTCAAGGAGACCTTTTATCAAAACCCTGCCTCTATTTTGCAAAAAAAAAAGCCCCACAGAAAGGCACAAAAGCACCTGAAGGAAGTTTCAAAGGGACTCGACTAATGACAGGCCGATGACACTACTACCGTTGCAGTCTCCATGGAAAACTGGTTTGATCTAAATAATGAACTGAAACCACACAAGGACAAAAATCAAAAATGCTATTTAGAATAGTAATGGGACTTTTCTGCTACTCAGCCAGCGTGGCCAATCCTGAATACAGTTGCCATAGGGTGAACCCAGAACAGGGAGAAGAAGCTGAAACATAGGTGCTGGAAAGGAATCCTAAATTTCTCTTCTGGCATTCAACATTGAAGATCCAGTTTTCTACTCCAGATCTGTTTGCAAAGGAGGTTCTGTCACGATGCACCAAGGTAGTGGGAAATTGTGAAAATCAAGTCAGAAAACAGGACAGAGTCAGAATTTTGTCCATTCTTAAAAGATCTGCTGCACTCCTCTCCAGCCAGCACAGGATCAGTCAAACATGTTTTTTGCACACATGGATTGGTTTGATCAAAATTTCAGATGAGACTAGGTGCTGAAAAAAAAGCAAAAAACATGGCAAAAGTGCATGAATATCTCAAAGCAAACACCAAAGTGTGATCGGCCTAACTAGTTATTGGACTAGAGGCTCGAGAATTGTGTTTTGGTGTTTTAGTTACAGAATTGCAATGTTTTTATTTTGCACAGGATCTGTGCCTTTCTGTGACCAAGCAATAACAATATGTATGGAGCAAATCATATTGGAGTGATTCATAAAACCTTCAGGGTTGGTTCCTGCCAATTTTGAGACCGTCACAACAATCCAGGGCAACTACTTCCTCAATGGGGTCTTCAGGTGGCAACCAGAAGCCCTCCTCCCCGCCTTCAGAGTCTTTCAGGGACAGTTGGCAGACCCACTTCCCCATCTCCAACTTCTTGCTGTGGCCATGCCCGCTCCCAGCTAAGGCACATTGTCCTAAACTTCTGGAGATGACTACCTGACTTCTCCCTGATCATGGAGCATGATGGAGGCCCTGTGCATTTTAAGCATTGAGAGCTGTACTGGGTTCTTTAAAGGTAAAGCCACGCAGGGGTTCTTTGTGCATAAGGGCATGGCACCAGTGCTGTTCACTCTGCCTGCAGAGCGTACAGGTGGGAAGAATGCCCCTGGTGGTGCTGGGGGAAGCATGCTCAAAGGCAAGTCCTCCAGCTCCCCAAGTGATCCTCCCATGCCAGCTGCCAACCCCCAGCCTGTGCAGAAGGCAGTTAGGCCCATGGCCCTGCTCTGCTCCTTTGAAGTGTCTATAGGTGGTGACAATACTTCCCTGGACCTTGCACTCAAATAACACAAGGTCTGCTCTTATGATCTCTTCCTGTGCAGGTGAGCACGGAGAAAGGGTTCCTTGAGTCTTGTGCACCTGGGAGCATTTTAATAGAGCTGTGACACACAGGATTGTTGGTATGGGGCTGTTAACCCTGAGAGCAGGAGGACATGGTTATATCCACTCCTGAATGGCAGGTGGCAGCATCCACTGGCCATGGTAGCTGTTACAGCCATGGTCAGAGCCTAAAACATCTGAACTTCACAGGATTTCACAGGCCTCAAGCTTGTGAATTCTCAGTCCTCCTGAGGACTGTTGTTCCATGGGTACTGTTCACTGTGTGATCCTTGTCCCTACTTTTGTATTCAAAAGTGATTGTAATTGTGGCCCTTTGACTTCTTTGTCAGAAAATTCTGTAGGTTCATTTTCTGTTGCTCTCCGAATTGGACATAGCCAACGACTCACGCTACAGCAGTGTGAATTAGTGCTCCAAAGACAACCCCCAGGACAGAAATGCCTGTGCAAGTAGAAGCTCTTAGAGCGGAAACCTGAACTGAACCAAGAGTTGAGAGCAAGGGCTGCAGTGAGCAGGGAAATGCGAGGACAACTGGAAAACTCGACAAGAGACATCAAAAGGAGGAATTAAAGTTACGATTTGAAAAAGTAAATTTCAAAGCCCTTTCCATCTGGCTGCACTGATTGCAGTGGAGTGAGGCAAATGGAGAGAAAGCTGTATCGAAAGGGAAATGAGACTTGTTAGACATGAGTTGGGCCAGAGAAATGGTGTCAATTTATTGGGCACTGCAAAGCCTGCCTAAAATTGCTGCCTGAGGGGAAGAGAGACAGTGCTAAGGAGAGAGGGGGAAATAAGAGGGTTAAAAATTGACATAAATAAAACCCACCTTACTGTAGCTAACCATGCTCCTTCTAGCTCCTCAGCATATAAATTACACTGACTTAGACTCTCCTACACACTACTAGGGTGGGTGCAAGTGTATCTAAGGCAGTATAATTGAGTCTGAGTTAATATAGTGGGGTATAAGTTTGATCCCCTTTCACATCACTTCTGAATGTACCCTCCCACCCATGCCACTTCTCTCAGGAGTATGACTGGTAGCCTTAATAGCCTGACCAAATACAACCACAGTCTGCCCAACTCAAATCTCCTTGCAGTGTCACTTGGACACAGTATTCTTTTTCGCGTCATGTCCCAAACAACTGGGGCCTATTTCCAAATTCTACTTCAGAGGTGGTTCCACTACAGTGGTTGTTGAAGTGACCTGTGTATTTGTGAAGCCCATTGAGATCCTTCAAGGTAAAAGTCTCTGTATTGCTGCCAAATATTATTTTGCTTTCACACATTGGAATATGCTTGCCAATTTCCTAGTCGTTGAAAGGGCTATGTGAAAAGACTAAAGATGAGGAAGCAACTTTAAACAGGATGCTGTAGAAATTAATCTGTAACAGGTTGTGCTTACCACCATGGTGCCTCCTGCTGGTTGCTCTGAGAATTAGGTCATTTCTAGCCATGGAGCGCCCTCTGCAGGTGGTGTCATGCCCATTGCGTGCTCTGCTGTGCTGTCTGGGACCCGCGTTGCTCTCAGACCACAGCATCCTCTTCAGGACACGGCCCTCCAGCTGTGCCCCAACTCCATTGTCTCCCCCCATTCCAGAGCAACCAGCAGTCACCCAGCTTCTCACCACAGTGGCAAACTGCAGCCCCTTTCTCAGGGGCAAACTGCAGTTCTTTGGCTGGCCACTTCCCTTGGTGGCCAGTGGGGCAAAGGGGGGGGTGGGCAACCCAGGGACCCTATGGCTGGCAGCCGCTCACTGCCTCTCCTTACCTTCTGCCACTACCTGCTTTCCCTGGGCCACTTCCCATAGCCCCACCACCTACTCAGCCCCTGTATCAAGGCCACAGTCTGGGAGCCAGCCAGGCTGGAGCTCCACCTGCTCCTGGCCAGCACTGCTCTGTCCCAGGTACTTCTCTTTACAGGCAACCAGTCCTTCTCCCTCAAGCTCCAAGAAGAGACTGGGTTCCTTGCGCCCCTACAGCCCTTCTTATAGGACCCAGCCTGGCCTTGATTGGCTGCTTCTAAGCCTTCCTCTGGTTGGCCGGGTTCTGCACAGGCTCCCTCCAGCCTGCTCTAAACCCCTCCTCTGCCAAAGTGGGGCAATTGCCCCACTACATGATCCCTTTCCTTCTTTTGCATTCATAGTCTTTTATTTTGTGTAGCAAATTTCCTACCAAAGGTCTAAAGAGCAAGGTCTGTGTCTTCATATATGTTTGGACATTGTCTCTCGCATTCTGGGAACTACGAGAGTATAACTAATAAAGAGAACTAGTCAAATGTCTCCAAGTAAGAATGATGAGTGAAGGGAAAAAAAGTTAACCCACATCCATTATATCCCCAATTTCCTTCTAAATAATTAGATCCATTATAATTCAGAACAGGTTTGTTGATGTAGACACAGCTCTGCTTCTTCTTCTTAACTCAGCTGAAAGGTAACAGAATGGAATTAACAATCCATACGCACAGAACAAGAAGTAAGGAAAGTTGAAGACAGCAGCCCCCTAGTCAATCACCAGACAGCTACAAATGTAGAAAGGTCATGTATAGAAACTGGACCAGGTGAGGAATAAGAACTCAGCTGTCAATCAAGAGCTGAATCTTAGCAGTTGAGAGTCTGTTAGTAGGAGTCATTGGCACACAGCCAGGCTGCAGCGCCTAGCACTGTGGAGTCCTGGTCCTTGGCACTAGGGTAATACAAATAATGGAGAGGAGGATGGTGGGGCTTTACAATACATACTCTACCAGTAATCTTAGACTAATCTGCAACCTCAGGGCCAGGTTTTGGATGCATGAGTGCATAGGTAGGGGAAGGAGGCAAAGGAGCCTTCTCCCGCTACGCTCTCTATGCTGGCGCCAGACCCAGTTGCAGATCAGGAACTGCTGATCCCTACTAATGCTCCTCAAGGTGTAAGGGAGGGGGCGGGGCCATGCCCATCCCCCACCAGCCAGCACAGCTATGTGTCTACAGAGATCAACGGATGTTGCACCATCCTAAAGGGTGGCAAACTGGTGTCTTCCCCCTGTGCACAGGGGAGCTCCTGGTTCTCCCAGTGGGGCAATGTGACTGCACCTTCCCCTACGCACAGAGCTATGCCTACAAACCCAATCCCAGCCTTGAAGTCTAAGCTTCTCTGTGCTGAGACCTGTGTTTATTTCTAGAAATGGGCAAAATTCCAAACATTAATTATGAACCCTGGGTTCAAATCCAAATTCTACAAGTGGCCATTGTCTTTAAGGGCCAGATCAAGGCACTGTATCGGAACACACCCAGCCTTCATGGGGGTTCCAAATCTGAATCCAGATCCAAATGTTGTGTCCATGGTCCTGTGTCATGGTTTCTGGATGTACGGGTAATAACTTTAGGGACAGGTATAAAAGCTAAGGAAAAACGTGAGATGGATTTCCAAATAACATTCCAAAGGCGGCTTTTGATTCAACACTGAATGTCAATTTCTTTTAAAAGAAGTTATCTCCATGCTCTCATGGGGGGACTTTTGTATTTCCTTTTACATTCAGTTTCCAGGAATACTGTTTTGATGAAGGCTATCATATGGTATTGATCAACTGTAGCAATGACCACTGTATGATGCTATTTTTCTCTGTGTACTGTTCTCCACACTAACCTTGCCTCCCTCCCACCTTATATTCAGCCTTGTCCCAGCTGAATTGCAGCCTCTGAGTCAGACGTAGTTTCCCAAAGTGACATCAGTTCAATGATCCTTGAAAATAGCTACAAGTCCACTGACCTTTAAAAGCCAGGAGCCTGCATGATAACATCTCTACATTGCAGTCTGCAGTGTAATAGGGTCTGATTAGAAAGGAAATGTACTACCAAAGGCTTACAAACATGAGTATGCATGTTTATTGATTGATGACAAACCAAAGCATCAACCTCATTGTTAATTAAATTGGCAACTGTAAAAACTCTATTTTTAAACAACTGGATTTTGTTTTCTGCAAGGGGTTAGTGATTTTTAAAAAATAGCATAAAAACATGCAATAGGATGTCGGGGGATTTCTGCTGACTCATTTTATCTGCAGGTGCAGAACCCAGCATGAAATTCTGCTGACTCATTGTGGCAAGTGTTGCTTGTTAACTCCATCTTGGATATAAGGCAGATGAGAGGTCCTCTTGGTGGCAAAAGAACTAGAGAGGGAGGATAGAGCAAGCCCTGTAGGGACAGCCAAGCTCAGGGAAGGAAGATGAAACTGAGGTTTATGTTGTGCTGTTGTTTTCTGTGTTGCTAGTGATGACAAACCCTAGGAAGGGGATGAGTTTTAACCCTGATTCATGGTTTGTGGGGAATGGGCTAGAGACTTAGCCTGTTCACAAACCACACACAGATTTTTGATCTGGGATAGTCCTTGAGATGAGTTTTAACCACAAAATTCAGAGCCAGACCTAGATTTTAAACCCTCCAAATGTCTGGAGTATTTAGATTTCATGGTCAGTTCAGCTCACTAGGGACTACCATGGGGCAGCCACAAAATTTGGATCTGGCTCCAGGTGCAAACTGAGCCTGGTCTCAAAATTCATAGATGAGGTATTCAGCGGGACCTGTCTCCAGTTAATTCTTAAGGAAATGAGCTCCTTGCTACAGGTAGCTGCTACAAAAATAATCATGGGTAACTATATTCACCTTGTCCGAGGAATACTCATGGCTAGTTTCTTTGGGTGTTGTGCCTGTATTGTTGAGGAGATGTTCTGATGCTCTTGGCTTTAATGAAATGCTGTCTTACCGAAAAAGGAAGCCTACCCAGAAACATGAGATAAAGAGGTTAGAGAGGAGAAATCTACTATACCATTTTTTTCTCTGTTTCCTATACTTCCTAAAATGAACTCCAGGCATGTGACGCGTTTTGCAAATGCATCAGTAGCAGCACGCACACAGCGCAGAGCTGCTGTGCCCGGCCAGCACACTGTCAGCATGTATTTGCTAGCTAGCAAGCCAACAGCAACATTTTTCTGCAGATCAGAGCTCTTGCAGAGAGTGAATGAGACAGTATAGTCCATTGACTATGAATAAATTCAGTCATTCTCTGCTTCCCTGATCAGCCTTATCTTCTGAGGTGTGAATCTGAGGGAGAGGTACATAAACAGGAAGTTTACCAGATGCATCTTTCAGAAACTGAGGCACTCAGCTAAGGCTGCTCTCAGCTGTATCTGTCCATCCGTGGCGTTGGCAGAAGCAGAACTATTACTCTGAGAAACACAGCTGGCTTGTGGACAATAATAGCTTGTGATAGAGATACCCACAGCTGACTGCTTACTTACTAATAAAATAATGGGTTTTCCCTGACACCTGCACCACACATCCTCTCACGGATATGAGTCCTGTGACCTGACTTTTAGAAGAAGAAGAATAATGCGAGAGGCACAAGCTGAGACCCAGAATGACTCTGGTCTGTGGATGGGGGAGGACACAAGGAGATTTCCCCTCTGTTGCTCCCTCCATGCAAGTCCCAGGGATAACTGCATGGGAGTGCAGTGGCTTCTCCCTCTCTGTGGTCCCAGAGGTACAACTATCCCAAAGAGGACAGGGAGAAGTTAGGGCCATGGCATTGGTCTGTAACGGGAGCTAGTTGCGTCATGAAATATGTGCTGCAGTATACAGACTCCCCCTGCATGTTGTCTGGCACTAGGACAGTGCAGACTCACACCACCCCCAATGTGGGCCTCTGCCCTAAAGCACAGCCTGCTCCCTGTGATCTGTACCCTCTACACAGGGATTGAAGTGGGGAGAAAAGGGTGATGGTACTCTTCCAAGCGCCACCCATAATATAAGCTCCACCCTCATGAATCACCAGAATGAGTTGTGGCTCACAGCAGACTGCGCATATGTTAAAACATATGTACATGTTGGGTCAGACCAATATCCATCTATCCCAGCATCTGATCTTCCAACAATGGCTAGTGCCAGGTGCTTCAGAAGGAATGAACAGAACAGGCCAATTGTAGAGTGATCCATCCCCTCTTGTCCAATCCCAGCTTCTGGCAGTCAGAGGTTTAGGGACACCCATACCAGGGGGTTGCATCCCTGACCATCTTAGCTAATAGCCTCCATGAATGTACTGAATTCTTTTTTGAACCCAGTTATACTTTTGTTCACAATACGTGTGAATTCATGGCTTCCCCTCTGCCCTCCTTGGGCTCAGGTTCTCCTCAAAGGTCTCTGATGCCCTGCTGGGCTTTGCCAGGCTGCTGAAGCTTGGATCTTTCTTCATTAGTGCGGGGGGTTGGTGGAGAAATAAGTATTGGTATGTCCTAAATTCCACACACTCTTGGCACCAAAATGTATCGTACATATCCTGCCCCCCTTACTGTAGTGTCTGAGTGCATCACAACCATTAATATATTTATCCTCACAATAGCCCTTTGAGGTACGGAAACCCTACTATCCCCATTTTATAGGTGCGGAACTGAGGCACAGGGAGACTAAATGACTTCCCCAAGGTCATAAAGGGAGTCTGTAGCAGAGCAGGAAATGGAATCTGGGCCTTCCAACTCCCAGACTAAAACCGTGACTGGTGAACCATCGTTCATCCCTAGGAGATGTCACTCACAGTAGATTGTACAGATCTGTGATCCCCTTCTCATTTCTATCATGCTTTGCTTTCATGAACACTTTAATAATTAACAATGGTAATATTTAAATCACCATTACTGGGTATCTGAGTGAAAACCTCTCTGAGATGAATGGGGAAGATCACACCTTTCTGAGGTTCTGTTCTAGACTGTCTGCAATCTGAAATCACTGTAGCCAATTCTCTTGGTTCACATTTCTGAGGTTTTCTTTCAAACTATAACAGCTAGAGACTTACTTTTAAAAAAAATGAAAGCTGAGATTCTGAAACACAAGGTGGTATAGGAGAGGAGCTGGCATGCCATACTGCCATGCACAAACCTAATTACGTCCTGTGTCACATCACTAAGAAATATGGGTACACTGCTAAGTTTATGCCTCTTTGCCTGGTAGCGTGAATTCAGCTTTAACTAGTTAACTCGGCTCTTTTGCAATAACCTCCAGCTTTCAGTGACCTTTCTGCTCTGAGATTTATCTCCTGCAGTCTAGAAACATGGAGGTGGGTCAAAATAAAAATGTCAACTCCATGGATCAAGATCGGAGGGCCTCGCTCAGCCCTGATCCATTCCCTTCAAATCCATTAACAAACACCTGGCCTGCACAGAAGGGGGACTCCGCTGCCTCCATTGCAGTGAACTACTACCCTGTTCACATGCACCACAGATGGGCCTCCGTGGATTTGTCCTTAGGGAGAGAGCAGGCCATGGGCAATCCACTTAATAAATGCTACAGCTATTTTAACCTTTGTGCAGATCCTCGGCACATCGTAGAACTCTAACTCTACTGGTGGCCCTTCCAAGGCAGTAGCTGAGGGAGAATTCCAACATGCACAGTTCTAACATTGCACCTGTTTAGCCTAGGGCTGAACTTGGTCTTGAGTCTTTAAACCCTGGGATCTTCCTTTCTATCATCCTCTCTCTGCTTTTCTCTTTTCCTGTGCTCTGTCTTCTTGTTTTTCCCTTTCTTTAAAGAAACGAGCTTTATGGGGAGAGAAATTATTTACGATACCCATACAGACTTTCCAAAGAGGTGATTTACACCCACTTTCATTCAGCTGCTATCATTCTTTATTACCTCTGCACTTTGTAGCGATTAAGGGCCAGAGTTTGAGATCTGCATGCATTTAATGGCGTATGCACATCTTTAAATTTTAAGCATTTAAACGGATCAAAAATCCATTGAATGTTTGGGGTCTAATTTGACTGCAGTGAGTTCAATTTGTAGTGTATCTGTATACCTGAGGATAACAAAGAGCTCTTTAATGTCTTTAAAAGTTGTTCCCACCGATGTCAATAGGAGCTCACAGCCCTGCTCAGCTCCTTGCAGCAACAGATCTTAATTCTGTAATTTATAATGATGTGTGTATTGTGGAAGGAGAATTAAATAAGCAGTTCTCAGAAATTATAAATAAAACATTAACAGTTATTCCACTACACTTAAAAAAACCCAATTCTTCTTTCATCTGAATACACTGTGTAAAATTTTTCTATTAGTATCTGGTATTGTATTTTCTGAAGACTCAGTGCACCTAGTGTAAATATTTATGAGATAAGAAAAATGCTGGAACTCTTTCAAGGAAATCAGATGAGAATGTGTCCCCTGTACTTCAAAGATGAATACATAATTTATGCATTCAAACTGTGCTATTATTAAATGACAATCTATAGTGAGTTTAGAGGGAGATCTTAGTGGTAAGACTGGACTAACATATTGTTATCTGGGTCTCTCTCCAAAATTGGGTTCAGTAAACCCAACAGGAGTTCTGGGTGAAAATGCAGCACCGATCCAAACACAGCCTCTCAGATCCATGTATAAATCTATCCGCAAGCTGCCATTTACATTACCTAGTA
Organism: Terrapene triunguis; assembly: GCF_002925995.2. NCBI lineage: Eukaryota > Metazoa > Chordata > Testudines > Emydidae > Terrapene > Terrapene triunguis. The sequence continues at coordinate 98,264,550 of NW_020664409.1, forward strand.
AATTTAACAGGCTAACAAAATAGCTACACTTTAAAAATACAATTTCCAGAAGGCCCAGCCTTAGTCTCCCAATTTAAATCATTGCTTTCCAAAGATGTTTGGCATAACGCATTGCATAGAGATTGTACTGGAACTGCCTGGCATAAAACACAGATTGGATTCTGGGAGGGCGGGTGGGAGAAGGAAGATAGCTGTGAACTGTGATATCTAAACAATCGTTTTGCATGGGAGTTTTACCTCAGAAAGCTGACTGGTGCAGAAATCAGGTCAGAGGAGCTCTTAAAGATTTTTTTTGGGTTGAACTGCTTTGTCTTTGCTGAGCTCTGATCAATGTGAATGAGACAAAGACAATTGCTCATTCTAAGAGCCAAATTTTGCCTTTGGATGTGTACATGCAGCCTGCACTGGTGTCACTTGGAGTCAGATGACCTTGGCCCCTAAGCTACAAGAATGATGATAAACTGTTTTTTTTTCATTTAAAAAAGAAAAAAAGATTCTTAACTAGACTGAATAAAGCACGAGAAAACACATTTTGTTTTGTGGAACAAAATCCTGAGTGGGATAGACAGATGGACTGCTGGGCTAATACGTTCTTCCAGCTCAGCGATTTTATATATTGCATGATATGATACCAAATTGTTAGTGGAAATGTTTAGTGTGATTCAAAAGGAGACTAACCTTCACTGACAAAATTAGCCTGGATTTTGCTCTAGGAGGTTGTGATGCGGGGCCCTCATCCCTATTTGATCTTACATCTTCCTCTTAGGCTTGGTCTACACTCACCCCCCAATTCGAACTAAGGTACGCAACTTCAGCTACGTGAATAACGTAGCTGAAGTTCGAAGTACCTTAGTTCGAACTTACCTCGGTCCACATGCGGCAGGCAGGCTCCCCCGACGACTCCGCGGTACTCCTCTCGTCTAGCTGGAGTACCGCAGTCGACGGCGATCACTTCCTGGTTCGACTTATCGCGTCCAGACAAAACGCGATAAGTCGAACCCAGAAGTTCGATTTCCAGCCGCCGAACTAGCGGCTGGGTATAGACGTACCCTTAGATACTTTAACCTCCTACACCCTCTCTGACACCTTAGCATATTAGTTACAAGGGACTCAGCACTTACACCCATTGGCCCAACCTGACCTGTAACTTACACAAACAAATGCATCCTTGTGCAATTTGCCCTTCAGAATTCAAATCCTGGGACTTTACAAAAGGGCCCCAACTGATCCCAGTTGCCTATGGGGAATACTTAATGTAGAGCTGTATAGATCACAATTAACATCTTGAGTTTCATTCAGAAGTAAAGCTGATGGCAAAATAAACTTCGTAGAATAGATAGAAGATGTTCCTCGGAATAACTTGTGGAAGTAATTAGCATTCTGCTTTATCAGAGACTACCAAATGTGCTTCAGTGTAGCATATTGTGTGCATCACAGTAATGTAATTTGAATAAATCACCAAGGCAGAGATTATTTGGCAAGATCCATATGAGAGAGAAAAGGTCATAACTTTCCAGTCAAATGCCAATTTTAAAAAGGGTTCTTGCCAATATTGTTAACTTTGCAGCACCCCCACACTCTCTATGCAGATGGTTATGTGGCCCCCAGATCTTATAAACATGAAGGAATTTAGTGTCATAGTACCCATCTGAAGTAGGGAAGTATTATTCCCATTGATAGATGGGGAAACTGAGGCATAGATGGGGAAACTGAGGCATGGAATGATTAAGGGATGCTGTGAAGGTTCCAAAGGATGTATGTGGTAGAGCTGGGAACGCACCCTCCACACCAACAAATGGGTGGGTTTTCATTCTATACCCCATTAAAGGGCCCTGTTGTACTGTGGACTGTGCCTTTGTGGAGGTGTTATGAACAGAGAACTGGCCTCCAGGTCAGGAGGAGTCATTGATTTCAATGGTGCTAGGATTTCACCCCTGAGGTCTGTTTTTGGATGTGCCACAGACTTCCTGTGGGCAAGTACTTCAACTCTTTCTGCCTCAGGTGGCCTATGTATAAAATGGTGGTAGTAAAATGTATCCTTCTTTAGGGCTTGAGTCTGCAAAGTGCTGAAATCCCTCAACTCGCATTGACCCAGGGGTGATCTGGGGAATTACAGACCAGTAAACCTTACATGTGTACTTGATCAATTGGTTGAAATGGAAATTTTAAAATAGCATAATAAAGCACCTGGAAGATCATTATAAGGTAAAGTCTAACGAGTACAGTTCATGAGATGTTCATGGCAGGACAGATAACCCCACATCTGCCTATTGTGGGGTTTCTCGCATGTTCCTCTGAAGCATCTGGTGCTGACCACTTTCAGAGACAAGATACTGGACACGAAAGACCTCAGGTCTGATCTAATCTGGCGATTCCCATGTACCTCACAGAAATGTTCAGCAACCTGATGGATCCAAGCCTAGTAAAACACTTTGAAATCTTGGGATGAAAAGTGATATTTAAATAATACTTTTGAATTTTGGGGAAAATGGCAGCATGATTTTGAAAAGCAGTGAAACTGTATCTATTTTTGTTTGATGGATTTTGCAAGAATGTCACAAAAGTTTTGCAAAGTGAAATCCAAAAGTTTCACGTGGTTTTAATGTCTGTTTCTTAAATGTGTTTCCTGATGTTACTGGTTGGAAATACATTGACACTCTTTAGAACTTGCTAATTGGGGTAATATGCACACATTGATGCCTGATACACCCTTATTTGCATGTTGCTCTATATTTTTTAGTTATATTTAGCATCTTAGTCTTGTAATTTTTGTGTGATGTCTTGTAACATTTCTATTAATGTACCAACCAATGAGAGGAAAGGAAAAGCAACAGTTTGGCCAAGTTGTTAGAAATGGGTCATTTATCTGACTTGACTTTTAATCTAATTAAATATTTTGGGGGCAATGCTAATAGGAGTCTCACAGTTAATTCTTCATGCATCATGCAGAAAATATACTTCATATTATCTACAGAAGTTTGCAAGCCAGTTTAAAGATGTAGACATTCATTGAGGCAAGGATGCAAAATATTCCAAGATATGACAAAATTAGTCAGGAATATGACACCAAGAAAGATTTTGTCCCACTGATTTCAATGTTTTCACTTCTTTACTTAGATTGTAATTTGGGGGGAGGCAGAATTTTTTTGTTCTGTTTGTACAGTGCCTTGCACAGTGTGGTCCTGGTCCATGACTGGGGCTCCGAGGTGCTAATGCAATACAAATTAATAATGCAGTATTGGTTTGATTTTAGAAATTGATCTCAAGGTATTACATATTATAAAGATGACATAAAATGTTTTATAATTTAAAGTCTATTCCAATTAAAGCTGCAGATTTAAGTAGTCAAATAAGGAACTGTGGAAGTTAAGGATAAGTATATAACATTTACTCTGCCCTGTCTCAGACTCCAGACTTTAGTTACACGTTCACATACTATGTATTTCTCAGTATTATCACCCCATTTTTCCTGACCTGTGTAAAATGTGTCATAATATATTCTAACATGCTGTATACTTATATCATTCTAATTGCCTATGCATTGTATATTTTTCCAATTTTGCCATCACACAGCAGGGTAACCAGATGTCCCGATTTTATAGGGACAGTCCCTATATTCGGGGCTTTTTCTTATATAGGTGCCTATTACCCCCTCACTCCCATCCCGACTTTTCACACTTGCTATCTGGTCACCCTATCACACAGGTGCCAGACATTGAAAAATGATAATGATTTCCTTTGAAATGTGATAATGTATTATTGTCAGATCTCACTCATTGTATCTCAAAGACATACACTTAGGATCTGATCTAAATCCCATAGCAATTAATGGTAAAACGCCCATTGGCTTCACTGGCCTTTGAACCAGGCCCTTATAGAATTGTATTTATAGTGCCTGTATCTTATGAATTCTTGTTTAATTGTGTCTCTTTCATGTAGCCATTTAGCCAGTAGGTACTTTTTGTTAGATCCTAATAGAAATTTCCAGAAAACAGAAACAGTTCACACAATTTGTCACTGTATATCACTAATGAAAAACTAATTAGAAACATTTACCTTTCCTGCCTTGTTTATGGAAATATCTTATGCCTTACCAAAACACATGCATTTCCAGGAGAAGGCATTAGCAAGACAATGTTTGCTAACTATCCCTACAGTCTCTCTCCACAGATATTTCCTATTCTAGGAACGGGGAAAACTAGTGCATTCAGATACCATTATGTGGCCACAAATGCCAACTTTAATAAATTTGATTACTATAATAATATATTGCACTTAGAGAAAATGTTTATTCTAAGGATCACAAATTTATTTTCAGAGGCACTCAGCTACAATACCATGCAAATGGGTATGGTATAAAAGCACAGACAAGGATAAATAGTAGGTAAATATTATTGCCTGAATTTTATGAATTGGGAAATTGAGGCACAGAGAGATTATTTTTACCAATCATAAAGTGACACCAATCCCATTTATTTTGTTTATTCTCATAAGTGCAGATTTATTTAGAGTGTTTAGATGTGCAGATGGCACTCGGGCATTGCAAATTAGCCCTTGTTGGTCTTATTATATGTAGCCCATTTTCACATAGCACCTATTGACTGATAGGAGTAGAAGTATGAAAAATAAATGTACGTGGAGCAGTTACAGAATTAAGCTACAGAGCTGTAAATTATGTCATTCAGCCCATTCCAAAGTCATTTTCATAACCACGCTGTCTATTCTAGAGTCAGTTCACTACATTTTCATCATGCCACCAACCAACCTACCACTATCACATGATCAGCCTTTCATTTTGCCATGCAAAGCAAAGATGCTGAATTATTTTTCTTCATTTTAAGTTAGTGTACTGGAAAATAGTATGGTGATATACACAGCACTGATGGGTGCAAGTCCCAGTTGTATGCAATATTTAAAAATGTCACTTAACAAGTCTGCACTACACAAATCCTGAGTGTAAGCAATTTTCTCTGGAAAATTGGGCTTGCGTTCAAGAAGGCTTCATTGTATTTCATATTATCAGGAATGATTTTTCCTTCTGAAATGGCTGAAAATAATTAGTCTTATTTGACTGTAAGCATAGTTTAGCTGAAAAGAAAAAGAATATAAGTTACTGGGCCTTTAGTTAAGAATGGAAAGAAGTGGTGCCATCGTCTCCATCTGTGATGCTGCCCACTGCCACAATCTTCTGGGAGAGCTGCATTTCTTTCTTTCCCCGTCCTCATGTACATCTTCCACCTCTCAGCCAGACAGTCTGGCTTTTGCAGGTGCTATGGCTGTGAAAGTATGGGGGAAAACAGTCGCTTATTCATATTGTTCATATTCCAGACACGTCATCATAGTTTTTTATAGTATGTATATGTGACTTTGCCTCTCTGAGACTCTTCCCAGTTTGGGGGGAACCTCAGAGGTGGTAAGTGGTCTGTGAGTATGGAGGGTGCTGGGCACATTTCAGTCTACTGGGAGTGGGGAGGATGCAGCTATGTTCCAGATTTCTTTGTGCATTTTTGTTTGTGTGCTTGAGGTGCTACTACAATGGGGCTTGGGGTGGGGGATTGTGAGGGCCATAGGGGGGCTGAATAATAATCCCCTCTGTATCCTCACTCTCTATGGTGTTATGCTGAGAGGCTATACCAAGGGACACGAGCAGGCATTCCTGTAATGTACAAACAAAATCAAGCTATTTCTGTCTTAAGTTGTGCTGTATCTCCCCTTCAGACATGGAGAAAGTGCAGAGAAAAACAGATGGGGGCCTGTAATGACTGTTAGCTAACATTCATGTTTCTGGGCATTTGTGCCTCAGTGGGGAGCTGTATTGGTTGTGCCTTGACCTGGCATGCAATGTGCACTAATGCCTCTTGTAAATGATGAAAAGGAACCACATTCCATTCCTGTAAGCGCTATCTTAATAAACTGTTCAATTTTGCACAAATTAATGCTTTTGTTAATCGAATCCCCTTTGGGGTTGGGGGACAGAGAAGGGACAAGTTATAGACTGTGACTACACCATGCTGGTGGGTGCCATTTTGAAACAGCAAAAGGATGGACGGGGGAAAGGAGGCAGGCCTCCTAACTCACATCCACCAACAATTATAATATATTGTAAACAAAGGTACTCACAGGCCAGAGTTCCCTCCAGGGGATCAGACTTTTCAGTCCCAGCCTGGGTTTCTGCCTGGGACTCAGGCTCAGCTGATGCCGGGCAGGGCTGGGGCTGGCTTTCCAGCTGGCCTTCATCAGAATCCTGAGTACCCAAAAGATCTTGACTCCCAGGGGACAGCTCCTCTCAGAATCATAGAATCATAGACTTTAAGGTCAGAAGAGACCATTATGATCGTCTAGTCTGACCTCCTGCACAACGCAGGCCACAGAATCTCACCCACCCACTCCTGTAACAAACCCCTAACTTATGTCTGAGCTATTGAAGTCCTCAAATCATAGTTTAAAGACTTCAAGGTGCAGAGAATCCTCCAGCAAGTTACCCGTGCTCCATGCTGCAGAGGAAGGTGAAAACCCCCCAGGGCCTCTGCCAATCTGCCCTGGAGGAAAATTCCTTCCCGACCCCAAATATGGCGATCAGCTAAACCCTGAGCCTGTGGGCAAGACTCACCAGCCAGACACCCAGGAAAGAATTCTCTGTAGTAACTCAGATCCCACCCCATCTAACATCCCATCACAGGCCATGGGGCATATCTATCGCTAATAGTCGAAGATCAATTAATTGCCAAAATTAGGCTATCCCATCATACCATCCCCTCCATAAACTTATCAAGCTTAGTCTTGAAGCCAGATATGTCTTTTGCCCCCACTACTCCCCTTGGAAGGCTGTTCCAGAACTTCACTCCTCTGATGGTTAGAAACCTTCATCTAATTTCAAGTCTAAACTTCCTGATGGCCAGTTTATATCCATTTGTTCTTGTGTCCACATTGGTACTGAGCTTAAATAATTCTTCTCCTTCTGTGGTATTTATCCTTCTGATATATTTATAGAGAGCAATCATATCTCCCCTCAGCCTTCTTTTGGTTAGGCTAAACAAGCCAAGCTCTTTGAGTCTCCTTTCATAAGACAGGTTTTCCATTCCTCAGATCATCCTAGTAGCCCTTCTCTCTACCTGTTCCAGTTTGATTCATGCTTCTTAAACATGGGAGACTAGAACTGCACACAATACTCCAGATAAGGTCTCACCAGTGCCTTGTATAATGGTACTAACACCTCCTTATCTCTACTGGAAAGACCTCGCCTGATGCATCCCAAGACCGCATTAGCTTTTTTCACGGCCATATCATATTGGTGGCTCATAGTCATCCTGTGATCAACCAATACTCCGAGGTCCTTCTCCTCCTCTGTTACTTCCAAGTGATGCGTCCCCAGTTTATAACAGAAATTCTTGTTATTAATCCCTAAATGCATGACCTTGCACTTTTCACTATTAAATTTCATCCCATTACTATTATTCCAGTTTACCAGGTCACCCAGATCTTCTTGTATGATATCCCGGTCCTTCTCTGTATTGGCAATACCTCCCCGCTTTGTGTCATCCGCAAACTGTATAAGCACATTCCCGCTTTTTGTGCCAAGGTCAGTAATAAAAAGATTAAATAAGATTGGTCCCAAAACCGATCCCTGAGGAACTCCACTAGTAACCTCCTTCCAGCTTGACAGTTCACCTTTCAGTGTGACCCGCGGTAGTCTCCCCTTTAACCAGTTTCTTATCCACCTTTCAATTTTCATATTGATCCCCATCTTTTCCAATTTAGCTAATAATTTTCCATGTGGAACCGTATCAAATGCCTTACTGAAATCGAGGTAAATTAGATCCATTGCATTTCCTTTGTCTAAAAAATCTGTTACCTTCTCAAAGGTGATCAGGTTGGTTTGACACGATGTACCTTTTGTAAAGCCATGTTGTCTTTTGTCCCAATTACCATTGACCTCAATGTCCTTAACTACTTTCTCCTTCAACATTTTTTCCAAGACCTTGCATACTACAGATGTCAAACTAACAGGCCTGTAGTTACCCAGATCACTTTTTTTTCCTTTCTTAAAAATAGGAACTATGTTAGCAATTCTCCAGTCGTACGGTACAACCCCTGAGTTTACAGATTCATTAAAAATTCTTGCTAATGGGCTTGCAATTTCATGTGCCAGTTCCTTCAATATTCTTGGATGAAGATTATCCGGACCCCCCGATTTAGTCCCATTAAACTCTTCAAATTTGGCTTCTACCTCGGATGTGGTAACATCTACCTTCATATCCTCATTCTCATTTGTCGTCCTACCATTATCCCTAAACTCCTCATTAAAGACTGAGGCAAAGTATTTGTTTAGATATTGGGCCATGCCTAGATTATCCTTAACCTCCACTCCATCCTCAGTGTTAAGCATCCCACTTCTTTTTTCTTTGTTTTCTTCTTATTTATATGGCTATAGAACCTTTTACTATTGGTTTTAATTCCCTTTGCAAGGTCCAATTCTACATGGCGTTTGGCCTTTCTCACTTTATCCCTACATGTTCTGACCTCAGTAAGGTAGCTTTCCTTGCTAATCCCTCCCATCTTCTACTCCTTGTAGGCTTTCTGCTTTTTCTTAGTCACCTCTCTAAGATGCTTGCTCATCCAGCTTTGTCTACAACTCCTGCCTATGAATTTTTTCCCCTTTCTTGGGATGCAGGCTTCTGATAGTTTCTGAAACTTTGACTTGAAGTAATTCCAGGCCTCCTCCACCTTTAGATCCACAAGTTTTTCAGTCCAATCCATTTCCCTAACTAATTTCCTTAATTCTTTAAAGTTAGCCCTTTAGAAATCAAAAACCCTAGTCACAGATCTATTTTTGTTTATCCTACCATTTAGTTTGAACTGAATTAGCTCATGATCGCTTGAACCAAGGTTGTCCCCTACAACCATTTCTTCTATGAGGTCCTCACTACTCACCAAAACCAAATCTAAAATGGCATCCCCTCTTGTTGGTTCAACAACTACTTGGTGAAGGAATCCATCAGCTATCGTATCCAGGAAAATCTGAGCCCTATTATTATTACTAGCACTTGTCCTCCAATCTATATCTGGGAAGTTAAAGTCTCCCATGATCACACAATTCCCATTAATATTTACTTTAAAAACATTAAAGATATCTCTAGCCATATCCAAATTGGATCCCGGCGGTCTATAGCACACCCCAAGCACTATCCCAGGGGAGGCTCTAGTAGCTTTCTTCCTCAATGTGATTTTTGCCCAGACAGACTCTGTCTTATCCATTCCATCACTTCTTATTTCTTTACAGTCTACCTCATCATTGAGATACAATGCTACTCCACCATCTTTGCCTTTATTTCTATCTTTCCTAAACAGCACATACCCTTCAATACCTGTACTCCAGTCATGACTACTATTCCACCATGTTTCTGTTATCCCTATAGTATCTGGTTTCACTTCCTGCACCAGTAGCTCTAGTTCCTCCATTTTGTTACCTAGGCTCCTTGCATTGGTGTACAAATATCTTAATTTTTGCTGCTTGGCTTCACTCACATTCTTTACCCAATTAGGCACAGACATTCTACCGTCAATATTACCTATTAGATTGGTATGTACACTACCCTTCCTCCTTATGTCCATTCTCCTACCTACGGCTGTATCCTTTCTTACTTCGTTTTCTTCCCTCTCAAAGAGAAAATCCGGCATGGAGATCTCCCAACTATCTCCCCCAAATTCCTAGTTTAAAGCTCTCTTGATCAGTTGTGCCATCCTCCATCCTAGAAGTCTATTTCTCTCCTTACTCAGGTGAAGTCCATCTCGAGAGAACAGTCCTCTGTCCATGAATGTCTCCCAGTGGCCATACATCCCAAAGCCCTCCTTATAGCGCCACTGCCTGAGCCATCTGTTGAGCATCATAATTGTGTCACACCTTTGTTGCCCTTCTCTAGGAACAGGGAGAATCCCACTGAAGATCACCTGAGCCTCGATTTCCTTAAGCGTCTTCCCCAGCCTGGCATAGTCTCCCTTGATACGTTCCAGTGAGAATCTAGCCGTATCATTTGTTCCCACATGAAGGACAATCAGTGGATTCTTTCCCGCTCCCGTTAGGATCCTCTTCAGCCTCAGGTCCTGTCATAACTATAAAGGGAAGGGTAACAGCTCTCTGTGTACAGAGAC
>NW_020664409.1:98274708-98329027 GCF_002925995.2 Terrapene triunguis
CCCTACATTTGAACCCTAAAGTTCAAAGTGGGGATCCAGCCTTGACAGGTCCACATCCCGAATCTTAGCACCCGGCAGACAGCACACCCTTCTGTTCTCTGGATCAGCTCTTGTTACAGGCCTGTCTATTCTTCTCAGTAAGGAGTCCCAAATCACGTAGACCTGCCTTTTCCTGGTGATGGTGCAATTCTCCAGTCTATCCCCTGTTCCCTCTAGCTGCAAGTCCTCTCGATTCCTATTGTTCCTTTCAATCCTCTGTAACCCATCCCGTATCCTCCTGGGGCTCATATTTGGTGTTATCTCCATTGACTCTTGCCTTCTTCCTGTAGGACTATCTGCTCTTCTCTTCTTCCTTGCCCTCTCACCTTCAGTGACCACCTGCTGTGCCCCTTCTTCATTTTCCAACCTCTGCATCTCAGGCATCCTCCTTCTCATTTTCTGATGGGTCAAGCCAGTAACCCTCAGTGGGGAGAGGTAAGAGAGTGCCAAGGAAGATAGGTATTGTGAGCAGATATCTGGAAAACTGCCTCGTTATGAAGAATAACATATTAAAGAACCATTACAGTTTTGGCCTTGTTGTGGAAGGGAGCAGTTATCTTCACAGCTCAGAATGGGCCTGTGTAAGCCCTGTGAGTCCAGCTCACACTTGCTTTGTATCTGGCCCTGTATCTTATACCCACTTTACACTCAAAATAGGGGTTAAGTGGAGCTCTAGTGATGCATGTCTTGTCCTGGCCCTCCGCACAGGGGTGAATTTCACACTATGTGGGGAACCAGATCCCCATGGAGGGATTTCTCTGGGGTCTGCTACTGTGGCTTCTGGCTAGGCTCCAGTATTTGGCAATTTGGGACTAAATATTTTATATAAAATAAAAGGCCTGATTCTTCTTTCCACTAAGGCCCCTTCACATTGCTCTGGGAGTGTACAGGGGCCTTAACATGACAATTCATATAATCTGGGCCTTTATTAGGTATAATTGACCTGAACCCTATTTACACTTTAATGCCCACTTACACTGCCAGAGAGTATAAAGTGACCGTAGTAGAAATGAGAATCAGGCCCAAGATTTAACCTAATAGCTTTAACACTTCTAGGGAAGACAGAACCACTTTGTGATATGTGATGCTATCTAAGCACTTTCAGATATATATTACAGTTCTAGCTGGAACAGTGACTCTATGGTTTCTTGCAGTATGGAAGGCCATTTATCAATCTGTCTCAAGTGAAAGTGCTAACAAGACAATAAATGGTTGTGGAGAATGAAGAACACATCCCTTTAAGGAACCTAAGAATAGTTTGCAAAGGCACAAACCTCTTAGCCCCAGCCTCCTGCACAATGCACTTTACATAAGCTGAGCAAATGACCTCCAGAATGATCTATAGGAAGAAGAGGATCTTTTTGAATGGATAACCATTGCAATGCCAAGCACCGTGCCCACATACATTGTGACATAAACAGAAAACCTCTGACATGTTGACCTGGAATACACTTCATCATCTAGACCTATTGCACTCAATCAAGATGAAAGAGATGCAGAAGATGAACTAATTTTTGTTGTTGTTCCAGAAAGTAATATGTAGCAGGTTTTCAAGTGTTCACAAGAGCTATTTTTTCTCTGTCTGAGGGCTGCAGGGTTCTCCATCAACTGCTTCACCTCACTGTTGCTGAGAGGAGGATTAAGAATGTATACCTGTGAGGATAGGAGGTTGTACTTTGGGCAAAGACAATAGCTGGTGTAAAAAAGGGCACCAGGATTTCTACTGAATAACAGAGAACAAAAAAGAATGGATTAAATATCCCTCACATCTAAAACAATCACAGGATACCTCATCCTCAGAGAGTGGGGAAATTAGCACCTTTCATTTCATTAGCTGGAGTGCTGTCCTTTGTTTTCTCTCTTATAAGCAACTGGGATGCAACAGATGTTATTGGATGAGAGAATCGTGTGGTTGAGTTCTATCTTTTATAATGGCCTTTCCTATCTTGCTCTCGTCTAGCTCCATTAATCCGAAGAAACAAACAGTTGCATCCCTAAAATTACTATTTTGAAGCAGTGCATGTTTCCTCTCTGCCAGCCAGTAAATAATGTAGCTTCTGTTATGTTTTCCCTCAGCTTTTGCTTTCTCTCATTACTAAGAAGGGTTTGACATGATCTCACATTCCTATTTTGTACATGGGGAAACTGAGGCAAGGGAAGATTAAGTGACGCGACCAAGTTCACAAAGGAAATCTGTGGCAGAACTGAGGATGGAACCCATATGCCCTGCCTGCCAGTGAGGTGCCCTGGATAGTGGAACTGGGCCTGCATGGAGTGGAGAAGCACATTCAGCACTCTGCACAAGGATGTAGACTTTGCTTCTTTTGCGTGTCACCTCTGTGTGCCATGTCTCTGGGAGCTAGGACCAGTGAACCTCTTCCAACCGCAGGCTGTGGCTTAAAGCCACAATCTAGTCCTTAGTTTGTAAAGTGCTTTGGGTTCTTTTGGGATGACAGGTGCTATATAAATCCAAGATATTATGGGGATATAATAGGGATATTTAAACAAAATGTATTGTCCACAAGACACCTGCTCAATTGTTTCCTTTGTTTTCCCATTAGGCATGTAAACCTTAAGTAATGTCTTAATAATTTCTTTAAGGCTAATAGATGTTGTAATGTTTCTAAAGTTTTTATAAAATTATCATTTAAACAACAATAATAATTTACATACTGAAGGGTCTGAACCAAAAGCCCCTTGAATTCAATGGAAAGACACCCCCCGCCCCTTGACTTCAGCAGGCTTTGGATCAGGTCCAAAGCTTGGACTTCAGTCTGTAGCTAACAGGGCAGTTACAGAACATCTGGTGCTTCCCAGTTCATGCCATCAATCAAAGAGAAGTTTGACATTGGGAGAGACCTACAGTGGCGTTCCTGTGGCCTTTAAAGCCAGATATCACCCCAAAGATTGCACCAGTCATAAAACCCAAAGAGTAATGTTGCAGCAGCAGCTACTTGGCTGAAAACATTGCTATTTCTATCAAGTGGGCACAGACAGAACTCGGTAATTAACATAAGTAGGCACAGAGTGGAGGGATCGGGCGGGGGATCCCATGGAAACTAACTGGTCAGGAAATACTTTGGATCCTTATGACTTAAAGAAGCTTATCTATGTTCAGATGGACAAAGCTGGCCAAATTTCCTCTGGCATTCGGGCTCTGCAATCGTTCCAAACTGGGGCTCTAGATCACTGTTTCCCAAGAACTTCCTTCTTTCCCCCTGTCTCTTTCTTTCTAGCACGTAAAGCCACATTGCTTCAGGTCATGTGTTAATTCTTTGTCTCCTGCCCATCATATCTCAAGTCAGAGGCTACTGTGCACTTCGGTCCCTAGTAACGCCCAGGAATAACAAACAGGTGATTGCACGCTGATTTTCTGTGCTGTGGGACAGCTGCTGTGCAGAGACCAGAGCTGCTATTTCAATGTCTGCGGCAGTGCAGAGCACTGTGAAAGAGCCAGTGTAGGAGAGGTGGGCAGCTGCTCCGTCAGACTAATGGGAGATGTGTGGAGACCATGGTAACCAAGCATCTGTCATGTATGTCCTGGCTTTTAGTCCTAGGGGCCAAATATGGAGATCATTACTAAATTTTTACTCCGGCAAACTCCCATTGGGCTCAATGGGAGATCAGGATTTGGCCAACTATGACTGGTTGGTTCCTTGGTTTGTCTCGTGCCATGTCATTAATTATGTATGAATTAATTATCATCTTTTGTAAGTAATTATGCTGCTCAACTATAATGCTACTTGGAATATCCAGGCAGTCCTGTTGAAAACCAACCTAACACGCCCCTCTCCCTCTGTGTGGGTGTTTAGAGATAGACAGAGAGAATCCGATTCTCTCTCTATATCTATATCTAGATATAGTTATTGTTGCTGCATTTAACCCCTCTTGTCCATGGATAATGGCACTGTTCGATAATCTGTGACTATTTTGTGAAGAATGCAGGTCATTGTACTGTACAATAGACGGTAACCCAAATGTTGTGTAGTCTTTGGAGTGTAAAATATTCCTTACAGTCAGTGTTGCAGCACCTTTCCCCATTTCTGCCTGCTCATTTGGTTCCAGTTTTTCATTCTCTTTCCTGCAGAGCAAATGGTGACCCAGAAGCCCTCTGGAATTTTCAGAAGAAATGGAAATCTATCTTCCTTTGTTTTTCAGCCTTCAGATTCACTAGAGGAAATCTACCCACTTATCTGCCTTTTTTTCACTAATGGAGAGAGCACTGCTCCTCATTCTGCACAGGAGGTTAGGGATAACAGTGAGAGGCAGAAGGAAACATTTGGTAGAGAAGCTCTAGTACATGAACTATTCAATGAAACTATTTCAATAAAAATGCTATTTTTAGGAAAATATTTCTTATAATGCTTAGCTCTTATTTTTAAACTGGTTCTGCTGCTCTCTGCTTCTGCTGTGACATAGGGGGTGTAATATTTCATCCCCATTTCACCGATGGGTAAACTGAGGCACATAGGACAAACTCTTAAAGGACCCTCAGCCAAGACTTTGAGCCAGATGGGTAAACTGAGGCACATAGGGCAAACTCTTAAAGGACCCTCAGACAAGCCTTTGGGCCAGATTCTCCAGTCCATCAAGTTAACTTTGCACTCTGTAGGGAATGGCTTTAGGTTCACTAAGTGCTGCATAGGGAACCTAAAGCAGCTGGAAATTCCCCCCTGGAGAATTCACCCCATGTAGGGGCAATCTAAGCTGGCATAAAGCTGGTGGAGATGGCTGTGCTGGCCTCCTGCACTGGAATCAGCATCCCCAGTGGACGTGTAGGAAAGAGAGTATGGGGGAGTGGCACTAGAGGGCAGGAGATAAGATAGAGCAATGCTCAGCTACACCCAATTCTCCACTTGAGACAATGCATGTCAATGGCATAAATTACAGATGCTCCACTGAGGCTTTAAATTGCATTGAGACTGGGCACCTGAGAATTTGGGAGTAGCAACCAGCTCCCTGATAGCCCCTCACCGAACTGCCCCAAAGCAGAGGTCAGGCCAGGTGGAGAATCAAGCTCTTCATTTTCCTTTGTATACACACTGATTTAACGGCTTGGTTTGTGGGTGAAGTCACGTATGCTACCATTTGTGCTGGCAGTTGATTGTGATGCAAAAGTAGAAGTTTGGGTATTTTAAAAAATAATCATTTTCCTCTTTGGCTTGTCTGGCAAAGGTGTGGCTAATAGTGCTCTGAGTGTTGGACTGAGCTCCAAATCCAGTCCAATATTGGCTCTGTCACTGATTCCCTTTGCAGCCCTGACCAAATCAGTTCACCTCTCTGGTTTACTTTCCCTATCTGGAACATCGACTTGACAATACTATTTACCTGTCTCAGAAGAGCGTTGGAAGTAATATCTAGTTAAACTTTACAAAACACTGAAAAGATGAAAAGCGCTACAAAAATGCTTATTAGTATCAGCATTATTAGTACTAACAATGGTTATTGTTAATCTGCAAGGGAAATGTATAATTACACTTAATTGAGAAGGCAGCTTAAAAAACACATGGCAAACCTCCGCTGAAGTTATTGAGAGTTGTGTGCGCACCCTAGTGGCCGAAATGCATTATCTTGCCCATTACTGACTTAGGAGCTACATGATAATATGATTTATTAGGCCAGAAAACTCCATTCTTCATGGCCCAAAAGACTGTGTATAATAATGTATTTGTTGGGCTAATAAAAGATGTTATGATATCTCTCCAGATTTGTCGTTGAAATGAATAACTTGGAATGACTTGGGAGGAATAATTATGAATGAATAATTTAGAATGGCAAATTTGTCTCCAGGCTAATTAATATAAAAATCCATAAATAATCTAGTTAGCTGACTAGCAGGTCAACTATCATCAAAATTTGGACTGGAGTCTTGTTGTGGAATTCATGACAAGAAGTCAAGCTGGCAGTTCTGAAACATTCTTTTAGAATAAGCTGTCTTAAAATGTCCGGCCTGTCATGCTGGGAAACTTGTTTATGTTGCATGAAGTGTTCACAAGCTATGATTCTCAATATGCACAT
This sequence comes from Terrapene triunguis, assembly GCF_002925995.2. NCBI lineage: Eukaryota > Metazoa > Chordata > Testudines > Emydidae > Terrapene > Terrapene triunguis. Next base: position 98,280,766 of record NW_020664409.1, read on the forward strand.
GGACAACTACAACAGCTGTAGCTAATTCCCTGTTGTGTTCCAGGTACTGACTATGACAGCAGTGATTTAATGGCACAAGTAACTGAAAGTGATGAATGCCAGAGGATGCAAATTTTGTATCACAAACTGCAGGGTCCAGGTGACACATTTTTAGGCTTGAGAATTCTTGCAGAACCTCATTAAACTGCAGTATGGCACAAGGTATCATAATTAGAATACATGCATTTGCCTCCTCAGAGCAAACTTTGTATCAGAAAATCTGCAGACAGCCCTTGCTGAAATCACATTTTTTCTGGATATTCACTGATAGATTCAGTTCATAGATTCAGAGTTCAAGGCCAGAAGGGACCATTAGATCATCTAGTCCAGTGTTTCTCAAACTGGGGGTCCCAACCCAAAAATGGGTTGCAAGATTATTGTAGGGAGGTTGCAAGAGTGGTGGCTGCTGGCCGGGTGGCTAGCTCTGAAGGCAGTACTGCCACCAGCAGTAGCGCAGAAGTGAGGGTAGTATGGGGGGGGGAGGGGGGAGAGGCTTCATCAGTTGTAGAGAGGGGGGCCATCATCCCAGACCAGCTGTAAGAGCCAGATCCAACCCTCAACCCTGCAACCTGGCATCAGAACTGCCAAACTTCTTTCTTTGTCAAGAGGAAAACCAGATTAAAAGTGCATGCACTGGGTGCACACTCCCTTCAAGGCAGTGCAGGAGGAGCAGATGATACTGGAGCACAGGAGAACCAGGGACCAGTCTGGAGAATTGTCCTCTGCATGGATATTGAGGCCCTGTGTCCACAATAAGCAACTCCAGCTATTTAGCTAGGGCTGAAAGAGAAAAAGAGACAATTTAATGACCCCCTCCCCTAGTGCAGTCTTTAAAGCAGCAGTCTGTGCCCTTTTAGTCACACTTAACTCACTTTTTTTGTGTAGAAGCTACACTGGGATCTGCTCAATAGTCTGAATTTATTTTGATAAACGACTGCCAAAAGATCAGCTGGTTTCTGGCAGTCAGAATGGGGGAGCTACCTATCCAAATAGCTCAGGGAAGCTTACCAAGAATAGAGAGGGTTAGAACAATATAAACAAGCATATTCCAAATAGGCAAGAAAAGGTGTTTATAAACGTTTCTGCTTCTATTGTCCCCTTTGCTTTTAGTGGGAACTGCTTTTCATGGTGGAAGGACAAGTCCCCTAAAAGTTACATGGAATTGTCAGGTGTACATTAGTCACCTTCTTTAAGTTGGTATTGGAAGATGATGCACGGGAACACGGAACTCTAGCGGAACATTTTATACCGGTCTATAGTTGTGATAAGTCACAGCATTCTAAATAAAAACAGCACTTATAATTAACGCTTGTTTTAAATGTAGCCAATGTGACATTCTCACTTAAAAATCTCATGAGACGGAATGTGTTATGTTGAATTAACACCTTTACAGGCAATGTGCTTTTTAAAGCAAGTGGATATACTGCCAGTACTTCACATAACCAAGGACCTCTCCCTTTGAATGCACATTTTGAAATCTTGATTTACAGCTGTCGTGGAAAGAATCACCCACGCACTTATTTTAGTTCACAGACTCAGAGCCTGAGGCCTTTATTGCAATACGTACCAAATGCGTTTGGGGTGCAGTTCGAAAACTGACACCCCGAGCACCGCTCACAGGCGGGTTTTTATTTCATTAAACCGCAAGCAAAGTACAAACAATACGTCATGAGTTGAGAAACTGGGGTTGGGGTTAGTCATGAGTTGAGAAACTGGGGTTGGGGTTAGTCCCCTCCCGGTACCTTCCTCATTATTTTCCAAGAAGTGGGTGTTTATTTGGGTAGAGGGGTGCTTGGCGGTTTTCCCCAGGGGTGGTACTTGGCACCAGTTTGGGTACAATTCTCGGCAAGGCACATGTTATTTTCCGGGGGGTTTCGGTGAAGGGTTAAGGGGGGGGCTAAAAGAAGGGCCATGATTGATTAATTTTGCAGATAGCTTGCGACTGCAAGAATGATTAACTCCTTTGCAAAAGCCATTTCTTAATGTAAGCGGATATTCTATTTTTCGAGTGGTTTCATAAACTTGCGGTTATTATGTTGCTAAAGCAGTTTCTTGCTGTAGCTTTTAGCATCATTCTGGGTTTTTCTTCCCCCCTCCCCTCCTCTGGTCATTACCCTTGACCGAGTTTGGCAGAGAACCGTGTTATTCAGTCTTGCTCATGCTAAGGCCTGTACTACTCTGTATAAAGGCCGTCAGCATAACAGATCTCTGCTAGAGGGTTTATTTCGGGGCCCACAGATTCAAAGCTCTGGCTATTAAAAAGAAGGCCCCCCTGTTCTATTTCCCCACACAGCCTTTCAGGGGAACAGCTGTCAATTTTATGGTGGGGGGTGGGGTTCATGCCCCCCACCTTCTCTCAGCCTGTAAGTCACCCCTTTTCCTCTCTCCTCTGTGCCCCTGCAGTTAACTCCTGTTGACATCAGGTCTGCTCAGGAGGGGAGCCGTGCTGCTATGTCAGTGGCTCACTCACTCTTTGGATGCCTTCACAGGGGGGGCCTGTTTGCCAAAGGCTGTGGCCTCTGCTGCAGGCTTCCCTCCAAAGGTTAAGTGTAATGTTACTGTCAGGGCGCAGGGCCTCAGATGGTGCATGCATGGCAGTCAGAGTGAGAATAGCATCCGCTCATCTGACTGCCATGGCTATCGTCTCTAGAAACGGGGGCCAACCTGCCATCAGCGCCTGGGCAGGTGAGACACCGGGGAATAGTGCAAAAGCAGGAGAGAGCCCCTGTAGTTACTATGGAAACAAACCCCTCCTTCACATGCACATGATGATGAGCTTTTTTAATGAGCCAGAGCCTCTTCTGAGTTACATTGGTGTAAATTAGTAGAACTTATATTGAACTCAATATATATCTGGAAGTCTGTTCAAAAGTGGTTTTTTTCCCCCCCCCCCCACAATTTGTGTTCTACTGCTATCATCCCAAATCTATGCTCCTTGCCAGGTAAGTTACACTAATATTGAGTGGGTGGAAGTCGGTCTTAGGGCATGTAATTGAGCAGAAGGAAGTCTAAGCTTGCGTAAGAGAGTCTCATTTACACCACTTAGATTTGTCCCTTTTTTGTCTTCTGGATGACCCTTTTTGGATGACTACGCAGCTTTCTTGGTAAAGCACGTTGAGATCTAGGAATGAAACATTCCATAAAGAGCTAACTATCTATTATTGGTTTATTATTATTTTACACATTACCAAAAAATTGGAACTAACAATCTGGTATAAAGGATTTCTAAGGCTATTATACTTGCTCATCCATTCCTTCTATCATCTTTTCTTCTTGTGATGATAATCACAAGGAGCTAGCACTGGAAGATAATGAAGAATTAAAAGATTAGTGATATGGAAAGTTTACACATGAAAAACAAAGTCAACCAGTAAGGAAATCATGATGTGAAAGCTAATGATGGAGAAGATATAATTCCCCTTCATGTAGCTCTAGATAGAAAAATATCCCCATGGCAGTTCCACATGGGAAAAAGATAGTGCTGCTTACCTTCTGCCGTGACAAAAACAAAGCAGTTAAGCTGTAATGCACTTACAAGAAATGAAGCTATACAACTTAGGATGGAATTCAGTGATTTTTCCCAAAGATCTCGTGCAGAGTTGTTGTGATGCATTAAATATGTGTGGCTATAAACAGGGAAGTGAATGACTTACACTGTCCCAAGACAAGAGACACTTAGCGACTGATGCCCACAGCTCCCATTGACTTCAGCTAGAGTTGTGGGTGTCCAGCCCTTCTGAAGATCATGCTCTATGGGTCATATCCTCAGCTGGTGTAAACTGCCACAACTCCATTAACTTTAGTGGAGATATACCAGTTTACCCCAGCTTAGGATCTGGCCCGCAGTGTGTATTTGTAAATGGATGAAATGCATTAGTAGGTGAAAAACAGCTCTTCTCTAGGAGTGACTGTTTGTATAACTAAGGTCCCGCTACATATCTTTAATAAAACTTCTGTAAAATGGAATATTAAGAACCTTAAATGCACCCAGCACTTTAATGGCTGGCTGGCTAATCCTCTTCAGAGGTGAGACTGTACTGGTCTCCAGACACCTACTCGCTGTACAGAGCGACTAGGTGTCTGGAGAAATGGGATCTGTTTTCAGCACTTCCACTAATTTGTTGTGACCTTGAGCAAATCATGTCGCTGCTCTGTGCCTCAATTTCCCTCACTGTAAAATAGGGATAATAATACTTAGCCCTTTGTAAAGTGCTTTGAAAATGTCAGATGAAAGGAATGACCTAAGTGCAATGCATTAACAACAACAATAATAGTAATAGCTACAATATCGTTACTTAAACTATTGTAAAGGTTAAAGTGATTTCCCACCGTGTCACGCTTCAGAGGGTCTAATAATGTTTGACCAACAACATAGGCTGCTCCTGAGACTTCCTGCAGCAGTAGTGCAAACTAGCTGAGATATAATGAAATGTAAAAATCAGTGCCTGAATGTATCTTTTTTAAAAAAATACTCCCTTGAGAAAGGCGTATGGTAAGTTGTTGCCTTGTTCTTTTGGAATAAATCTGTGGAACAAAAATAAGTTTTTCCATGCTGTTAAACATCAACAGAAGTGCCTCCGTCACACAGAAGGCCTCACCCAAAGCTCCGTGAAGTCAATACTTCAGTGGGTTTTGGCTTGGGCCTGTTACTCACATGATGGGTCTACACAACAGCAGTGGCAGAGATTTCTTCTAATCAACCCAACCAATGTGCTTCTGCCTTGACAAGCAGCACAAAAAGGAGCATGCAGAAATGCCTGTGGATGTTCATTTTCTCTCTACTGCGAGGGCCAGCAAAGGTGCCTGTCACAAGGTCTGTAATGTCCAATAGATGTGTTAAATGTGCATAGCAATTGACTGTCTTGCTCCCATCGTATTTGCTAAAATCCACCTGAAGCACCTAAAGAAGAAAAGTATTTTGCTCCTGACTTAGGTCCAAATGTTTCTTCATTAGTGAGTATTTTAAAATGTTCACTTTTAACATGCGTATTTAAGTCATTTGTATCTAAACATAAAGGTAAAGATCCATCTTTCTTTTCCAATATTACTAATGAATTCACCCACTCAGTCAGCTCGTCCACTCTTTTAATTATCTCTAAATTAACTGAACTTTCCAATTCTTTTTGTACTCTACTTCTTAAAGCTAAGGGTATTTTTCTCATTGCCTGTATGACTGCTTTCTTGGTTTCATTTTACTCTATTTTATATATTATATCCAATTTACCAACGCTAGTGAATCAATCTGTAAATTGATCTATTTCCAGTGTTTCAGAATCCTGAATAGTCTGAATTCTGCCAATCAGATTTCGTGCTAAACATGTTTCAAAGCCTTCACAAATACTCACAATAGGAATTTGTTCACAAATACTCACAATAGGAATTTGTTCACCACTAATAAGATTGTAAATTAGTATGTATTTGTTCTCTTACTACAGGTTTTACTTTTAGAGATATTATAATTTCTTCTGCCATTACATTAGCTTGTGCACCTGTATCTATTACATATGAAAGAAATGTTCCATTAGTAGATAGTAAAACTGTCCAATACTCCTCGTAGTTCATAGTGACTCTGTTTCAAAATACCCAGAAACAAATTTTCTTCATCTGTCATGTCAGCTCTGTAGTCCTTATTTAATATCTTTGAGATTTTTGAATTTTGAATTAAATGTATATTTCTAAGATTTTTCAGACTTCTCTGTTTACAAATCTTTGTGAAACGATTCTGTTTCTTTCAGATATGACAGGTTGGACCCTATGTTGGACACTGTCTAGGTTCTCCTGTCTCCTTCCACATCTAGAACGTTCTTTCATCTGCTCATATGTTTTAACTTTAATACTTTCACCCCATTTTCCTCCATAGATTTGTTTTGTTACTTTTTATTATTAATTTTATATTAAAAACCATTTGTTTTCTTTCTAAAATGTGCCATCTTCGTTGATTGAGTTCAGCAATTTGACAAATTCTCATTGCCTTTTCTACATTTAGACCTGGCTCTTCAAAAAGTCTTTTTCTTATACTGATATCTTTTATACTCATCACAATTTGATCTCTTATCATTGACTCAGATAGATTCTGGAAATTACACGTCCATTTCTTATCTTTAGATCTGTTAAAAATGATTCAAAAGTTTCTTCCTCCACTTGATTTCTTGAGTGAAACTAAAATCTCTCAAATGTTTCATTTTTCTTGGTGGTCAGTATTCCTCAAATTTTTAATGACAAATTCATAGCTTATTCTTAGCATTAAGCTCAAATGAATTATAGAATGAAATTGCTTCAGTATCTGCAGTATTCAAAAAGATGACAATCTTCCTTATGAGCAGATCCCAATGTTCTCAATAATAAATCAAATTATTGTTTAACCTTTTCCAATTTTCTGCAACATTTCTCACCATTTACAGAAATGTGGGAACTTTTAATTGATCTATTTTATTTCATTCACACTTGTTTTTCACTTCTCAGTAACTTTTACCTATTTTTTTTTTAACTTCTACCAGTTCTTTTCATCACTTTCTTCACTCCTGGCACCATATGTTGTTTTGTATTCACATAATCCACTAGTCTTCATAATAATTCATTGGTAGTAACTTAACAACAGTCTTTATAAAATAGATTGTTTACAGAGCATCTTAACTCAGGTCCGTCTATCAGATTAACCTAACATCAACAGCATCCTCCCACAGTCAGCTCCCACACCCTGGAGATTCTATTCATTCTCTTTCAGCTACAGTACCACCACAACATGCTTTTAAAAATGCTAAGTCACTGATTCTCCTTCCCCTTTACACTGATGTAAGTCAGGTAGAGGCTCCTCTGATATCAATGGACTTTTCTTTTATCATCATGACAAACCCCAAAGGGATGTAGCCTTCTTGTAGATCAAGCACCAGTGGGACCAATCTCTAGCTAAGTCCTTAAAACTGCCGGGCTGGATGTTCACTCTACGTCCATCTTTGACATTCTTATTACACCACCAAAGCTTTAGCACCCATCTGATAAACAAACTAGGGAAATACAATCTAGATCAGTGGTGGGCAGCCTGCGGCCCATGGGCCGCATGCGGCCTGTCAGGGAAATCCACTGGCGGGCTGCGAGACAGTTTGTTTACATTGACCATCCGCAGGCATGGCCCCCACAGCTCCCAGTGGCCGCAGTTCGCCATTCCCAGGCAATGGGAGCTGTGGGAAGCGGCGGCCAGCACGTACCTGCAGACTGTGCCACTTCCCGCAGCTCCCTTTGGCCGGGAACAGTGAACTACGGCCACTGGGAGCTGCAGGGGGCCGTGCCTGCGGATGATCAAAGTCTGCAAAATGTGTCGTGACCAACCAGCGGATTACCCTGATGGGCCGCATGTGGCCTGCGGGCTGCAGGTTGCCCACCACGGACCTAGATGGAGCTACTATAAGATGGGTGCATACCTAGTTGGAAAACAATTCCCAGAGAATAGTTATCAGTGGTTCACAGTGAAGCTGGAAGGGCATATCTAATGGGGCCATGCAGGGATCAGTTCTGGGTCTGTTTCTGTTCAATATCTTTATCAGGATTTAGATAATGTCAAAGAGAGTACACTTATTAAGTTTGAGGATGATACCAAGCTGGGAGGGGTTACAAGTGCTTTGGAGGATAGGATTAAAATTCAAAATGATCTGGACAAACTGGAGAAACAGTCTAAAGTAAATAGGATGAAATTCAATTAGGACAAATGTAAAGTACTCCACTTAGGAAGGAACAATCAATTGCACACATACAAAATGGGAAATGACTGCCTAGGAAGGAGTATTGCGGAAATGGATCAGGGGGTCATTGTGGCTCACACGCTAAATATGAGTCAACAGTGTCACACCAGTGCAAAAAAAGCAAACATCTTTCTGGGCTGTATTAGCAGGAGTGTTGTAAGCAAGACACGAGAAGTTCTACTCCGCGATGATTAGGTCTCAACTGCAGTATTGTGTCCAGTTCTGGGTGCCACATTTCAGGAAAGATGTGGACAAATTGGAGAAAGTCCAGAGAAAAGCAACAAAAATGATTAAAGGTCTTGAAAACATGACCTATGAGGGAAGATTGAAAAAACTGGGTTTATTTAGTCGGGAGAAGAGAAGACTAAGAGGGGACATGATAACAGTTTTCAAGTACATAAAAGGTTGTTACAAGGAGGGAGGAGAAAAATTGTTCTTCTTAATCTCTGAGGATAGGACAAGGAACAATGGGCTTAAATTGCAGCAAGGGCAGTTTAGGTTGGATATTAGGAAAACTTCCTAACTGTCAGGGTGGTTAAGCACTGGAATAAATTGCCTAGGGACACTGTGGATTTTTAAGAGCAGGTTAGACAAACACTTGTGAGGGATACTCTAGATCAAGGGTCGGCAACGTTCGGCACGCGGCTCGCCAGGGTAAGCACCCTAGCGGACCGGGCCAGTTTATTTACCTGCTGACGCGGCAGGTTCGGCCGATCGCGGCCCCCACTGGCCACGGTTCACCGTCCCGGGCCAATGGGGGCCGCTGGAAGCCGCGGCCAGCACATCCCTCGGCCCGCGCCGCTTCCCGCCGCCCCCATTGGCCCGAGACGGTGAACCGCGGCGAGTGGGGGCCATGATCGGCCGAGCCTGCCGCGTCAGCAGGTAAATAAACTGGCCCAGCCCGCTAGGGTGCTTACCCTGGCGAGCCGCGTGCCGAACGTTGCCGACCCCTGCTCTAGATAATACTTAGTCCTGCCTTGAGTGCAGGGGATTAGACTAGATGACCTCTCAAGGTCCCTTCTAGTCCTACGATTCTATGATCAAATTACTCCAGATTCAGACCAGCATCCACAAGAGATGAATGAGTCCCTAAGCATTACCCAGGATAAGACAGGCTTTGATGGAATCTCACTAACTGTATACATGTAGCCAAATCCATCTGGTAACCCTTTTGCCTCCATATTGCTCTTTTCTGTCTACAATGATAGCCAGACGTTTTATTTTCTCCTCCTCCGTTGGCTCTCTGAACTATAAGCCTTTTTAATGAAATGAGCTGGCACACTCTGCTCATGTTTTGGCTGCCTAGCTAATGATCGGTGGCACAGAAGGAACAGAATCATCAGAAGGGCTATTTGAATCCACAAATTATCAGGCAGCTAAAGAAGGCAGTTGTCAGGTTGTGTTTATGAGGCCTGGACATTTATAGCAGCTGTCACAAAGTCTTTGGAAATAGCTGTTTCTCAAACCTGGTTGTTTTTGCACAGAAGTGCTGTAATTAGAGCCCTGAAAAGTTTGTAATTCTTGTGTTATCCCTTTGTGGATTTTCAACATCAATTTCTCCCAATTTTGCTTTCTTCTTCCTTTCAGGAAAATGGCTGTTGTTGCACTGAACATTCACATTGGCTTTGTTCAAAAACTGATCCATTTTCAACAGAAAATGGGCCTGATTTCACATAGAAAAATAAGCATAAGTTAGCCAAGTATTTTATGAGTTGATCCAGTTTAGAGACAAGAATGCCCACCCTGTCCAAGTTTTAGATCTACCCATTATATTTATTTGAATAATGTTTTTCCTTTTGGTATCTGAACTGAATCTCTCTCTCCCATAATGCCAGGCACTAGACTAACATTTTCAAAATGGCCTAATGGACTTGAAAGCCTCTTTTATTTTTAAGAGTGTCTAAGGCATTTAGGAACCTTATTCTCATAGAAAGTCAATAGGCACCTAACATTTCAGAGTTGTTTAAGTACCTAAAAATTTAAACAGGGCCATAGTGGGAATTTCTAAAAGCATATAGCGCAGTGGTTATAGCACTCAGTGGGGTTGTAAGATACCCTGGTTCAAATCCACATTCTGCCTGATGTGAAGCAATTTACATTTTCACTAGTGACTGATAATGGACTTCAATTTCACAGCCAAGAGTTTAAAAGTTTTGTCTAGCATATGATTTCAAACATATTACATCAAGTCCAGGTCACTCACAATCTAATGGGCAAGTTGAAAATGATGTTAAAATAGTAAAACAATTACTAACAAAATCTGAAGAATATATGTGGCATTACAGAACATTGTCATTACAGCAAGGTTTATCATCTGCATAGTTGCTATTTTACTGAAAACTTAGAAATAGATTACCTGTGCTTTTTCAAGAAGGATATAAGGAAAGAAACAAGTATAAACATCAGACAAGTTTGTATCAAAAGAATTATTATGACATAGGATTACATAAACTACCTTATTGGAACCTGTATAATAGAGTACACATCTATAGTCATGGGTGGCAGGTATCATAGGCTGGAGGAGGCTGAGACTCCCCAAACAGCCTGGCGTGGCCCCGCTCATGTTCTGCCCCCAGGTCCCCTCCTGCCGTTCCTGCTCTTCCATGGCCCAGGATGATTGGGGCTGGGGGCCTGCCGCCAGGACTCTGGGCAACTGGCGCTGGGGCCGGGGCCGTGCCGCCCACCCGGCACTCAGGGTACTAGGACTGCGCGACCTGCCAGCCTGGTGCTCTGGGGCAGCGACCTGCTAGTGCTCCAAGGCTGCGGGTGCTCAGGCAGTCTGGAGGAGGGGTGTTGACTGGGCTCCTGGGGGAGGGCAGAAGGGGCGGGACAGGGACTCGGGAAGAAGGGGAGGGGCCGGGGGCAAGCCTCCCCCAATGGCTGGGTCACTGGCCGCCCACGTCTATAATGCTAGAAATAGGGTTCAGCAAGCCACTGTGACAAAAGAGGTAGCACCTCAGTCTTATGACGGCATGACTACTAATGGTCAAATGTATAGATGGAATTGGAGGCATTTGGATTTGCTGCCTGGAAGACCAGACTCAGCTGAGAGAAGAAATGATATAGTATCGCAACAAGAGCAGCAACAAAATGGAAATGACATCAGTGCTCTAAGTAATAAGACCACTTCAATAATACAACAAATATAGAAGTCCATTGCATCAGAGTTCTGTTACAAGACTTATAGAAAGCTGATATATATCTACATACGAATAAATTTGTGATATAAAAGTGAATTAAAAGAAAGGAGATGTGGTGTTACTGTGGCTTTAAGAGAATGGACAGAATCTTCTGGGTGTGGGAGCTGACAGTGGGAGGAGGTTGTTAGTTTTAGGTAAGACTAACCCATTGACCGGAGTTAAGAAGGTGCTCAACTTTGGAGGAAAGCACAAGGATAATACTCACCCCTGTGCATGGAATGTCCCCTGCTGGGGTCTCCTGGGCTGCAAGCCACCCCAAAGGGGCAGAACTGGCCTCCTTGCCCATGCACCAGCCCACGGAGGGGAGAGTACGCTCCTAGGGGGAGGTGCAGCAGGTGTACTCCTGCACACAGGGAGCTCTGGGAAGTGTTGTGGTGTCCTGGGCTCACCACCTCTGTGTGTTCCAGTGTAGGGGTTATAGCTCTGCACCGTCTCTCCCGAGGCCTGTGCCTGTACATGCAATTTGTGATGGATGCAGCCTGAAGACTTAGAACAAGATGTTTAAATGTATTGAGATGCTGAACTTCCCCCGACATCAATGGACGTTTAGGTGCCTAAACACCTTTACAAATCTGGCCCTTTAAACTGCTGATCCTACTTAATGATCTTGTCCCATCTGAGTGGGACTTTGGGATTTAAAGGATGGCAGTGACATTATTAGATGCTGTGTCTCGTTAAAACATCAGTGCTGTCTCTGTCTTTAATTAGTCCTAGTGATTCCCAAATGAACCTGATCCGTTGGCTTATTCGCAGATGTTTGTCTCTTTTCCATTGCTTGTAACTCTACTTAACACCAACTGATGTCTGCTGTATGGCGAAGAGCGTTTGTATCTGCTCCCTTTCCCATAGCACAGAGCACAGCTGATTTTGCAGCACAGTTTGTACAATGCTATGCCCTATTCTGTTCCTTCTGGGCAGGGGTGCTAGAACTCAAGGTGCTGGGAGTGTGGCAGCACCCCCAGTCTCAAAGTGGTTTCCATCATATAAAGGGTTTACATTTTGGTCAATGGCTTTCCGCACCCCCACTATAAAAATTGTTCCAGCACCCCTGCTTCTGGGTATGTGTCTTAATCAGCTAGCTTTCTCTTTCTCCAGTGAATGACCATTCTTACCCCTTTAGCTCTAGGTCCCTGCCTGTTGTTCTCCACCAGAAAGCAGTTTGGAGGCTCAGAACCTATTCATGTATCTCCTTTTACATGATTTTATAAAAGGGGTGAGGTAGGGAAGCCTGCGTTGGGGAGATGAGCTGTGCAAGAAGCGACACTGTGGATTGGCAGCTCTGAGGCTGTAGCTGTTATTATGTGTCAGTATTTCTCACCTAAAGCTTTGAAATTATGAGCTATTGCCAGAAGGGGTGTTTTACAGTTTTAGCAGTCTCAGCATCAGGTCAAAACGGGCTAATTCACACTTCACTAATCCACACACAACCTCACAGCCCCTACCTTACATCTTTGAAACATTTCCACAATGACACAAGATTTACTAGTGCAGTGCAGGACAAGTGTAAGTCATTACAAGTAAACTACATTTGTCTATTACTGTGTGAACCAAATACATCTTGTGATGCATTATCCTGGTTCTTTTCAGTTGTGTGTGTTCCCTTTCTCATTAATTCACAAAATGGATCTTTAGTGCATTGGAGAGGTTCTTCTCTATCTACACGCCTGAGAAACTCAGATTCAAATCCCAGATGGTGTGTCATTAAATTGGGTTCCGGGAAGTTTTTTCTAATGAGCTCTTCAAGGTCCTTTCTTTAAAATCTTCTGGGACAAGAGGTGCTATATAAATGTAAATGATCACTAGAAACAAACAGTCTGGATGCTAGTCCATCCTCTTAGGGAATGGAAGAGAGACAGGTTTGGTTTTCATTGTAACGGAGAAGAGCTCTGTTTCTTGGTATATATCATAGCTGCAGGGGAAAAAAGACCCAAGCTTCCTTGTGGCATATGTGACTGACAGCCTTGTCTTGTCCTCTGCCTCACACAGCAAACAAACTGACATCCAGTCGTTGAGCAGGTCTTCAGTCAAGAAAGAGCAGATGTCAGGTCTGAAATTAAGGGAACTGCTTGCATCCCAGATGAATATGTGGCATCTGCTCCAAGCACAGAAGCCTGAGAGAACAGTAACAACAAAAATTAAAGCGAAGGAATGTTTCCTTCTCCTTCCATCTACCCCAGCTTATGCATATACAACCCCACACAAACATACAACACCAGACTTGCATCTCAGCAGGGATTCTCCCCAAATAGCCAACTGTTTGGGATAAATTGATTGTAATGTGAACTATGGAAATAAACAGAGCAAATTGGATTGGACGTGTATGTGAAAGGATTGGACATGTATGGGAAAAACAAGAACACCCAGAGTCACAATAGCAAGCAAAATAAAAACCAATGAGAACCTTGGAAGGGATAAATCCTCCTGCTTCAGGGCATAAGCCAATCAATAATTATTAGGGGTTAAGATGGAAGTTTCCCTGGAGACAAGTTATCCCTCAACTGCCTGCTATAGGATTTCTTTCACCATCATTTAACACATCTGGTGCTGGCCATTCTCAGAGGCAGGATTCTGGCAGAGGTGGTCTATTAATCTGATCCGATATCATAATTCCTATGTTTCTATCCCTAAGAAAGCTCTGCCTTGTGAGATTCCCCCATTAAGATGGTGGAAATTTCATCTGTTCAGAAGATTTCAGCTTCCTCCTATTTGGGGTCAAACGCTCATCAGAACATGAGCTCATGAGATTTCAGCATCATCTTATGTAAACCAAAGCCCAATTCTCAGCCCAAACCCCAAATGTTAGCCTCAGCCAGTTTCATAGATCTTGATCCAAACAGTGTTTCCTGAGCCCATCTCTTAGAACAATGGCATTTAAAGAAAAATGATGTAATATACATAGCAAGATGAAGCATTACCCCTCTAGCCAGTCCCTTGGCATAAGAACATCAACAGAAAAAATATTTTACATTTGCAACCCTTCTGCAGGTGGAGCCAGCAGCAACCAGGGCCAGGTTCAGTATCTAGGGGTTCCTTTTCAACAATACAGCATAAAACCAGCTCGAGCCCCCAGCCAGTGACCTGGGACAATTACACATCACCCCTGGGCACCTCTGAGAGGCAATACTTCCCCTCTTGCAAGCACAGTTTGAGTGTAGCAAAAAACTTTTAATAAAAGGAGGGAAGTAATTCCTCATTCTTTGGGAAAACACCGCAACTAGGGTTCATAAACATAAACCATGATCAAAAGACCCACACCCAAGTAGGTTGGGCAGTGTCCTTTTCCCCTCAGGTTCTTAAGTCCAGCAACCCAAAAGTCCCTTTAATGTGCCCATCCCTTCTCTGCACCCCACTCACAGTTGCTATCCTGGGCCAGTGCAGCCCCGGAGTTCAGCGGTTCATCCAGAGTTCACCTCCCACCCTAGGTGGAAGGGGGGGTATGGAGGCACCTTACACCCTCCGCTGCTCGGGCACTTGCTCGTCGCCCTGCCGGCCGCTTGCCGCGCCTCTCTGCCAGCCGCCCTGCTGGCCACGCTTCTCCACCAGCCAAGATGTCTTCAGAGACCACCACTTAACACAGCTCTCAGTGATTTCAGCTGTTAGTTGGGGAGCCTCCCTGCTGGTGCACACTGGGCAGTCTCTTGCAATAGAGCCACTGTCCCAAAGTGGGTCTAATATTTAGACCTAGGTATCCGTGAGTTCAGCTCTGCAGCATGTAACAAGACTCTCAATTTAGTCTAAATTAGCTTTTTTATTATACCATAAGAAAACCAAGATGATGACAAACAAACGTGTTGGGATCAGCTCACATATCACGGTCAGTGGAAAAGAGCTGGAGACAGTGAAACAGTTCAGGTATTTGGGGGCAATCATCACTGATGAAGGATCTAAGGCAGAAATTCGGGCAAGAACTGTGCAAACAACAGCAGCAGTGGCAAAGCTAAAGCCAATTTGGAGGAATAAAAACATCTCCCTGGAAGCCAAACTGAAACTGCTACACGCATTGGTCATCTCCATTTTTCTGTATGCGTGTGAGACATGGACCCTTACAGCAGAAATTGAATGAACACCAGCCACAAGTGATCATTTGGGCAAGCAATCCCATCATGCTGAGCACCAAGGCAGGGTGGGTGTGTCCATGCAAATGAGATCAGTTCCTGAAGTCCTTTTACACAGCTCACCACTAGCTGTCAGGGGAGAGCTCATTCTGACTCTGCTTACACATTCAAAAAGGATCGCACAACTGTGATCAATGATAATAAAGAAAATACAAAATGTCAGTACAGTGAATAAAATGTTCCTTAGATTGTTCAGAGTTCTGTGATTGAGTTTATGTTTATTATATAGACATTACCTTCGGCAGAATGGCACACTTCATGCAGGAAATCTAAGGAAAAGAGCATTCTGATGTTACTAATACCTCTGGAGAGTAAGCAGGATCAGCATAGTGTTTGAATATAGAATACAAAACTATTGAAGTTCTTGGTTAAAAAGAAAAAGCCATAGATGTAATTCTTTAGCTTATTTGGAAGTGGTTGTTGGGTTTTGTTTACTTAGAAAGGAAGTACCAAGTCAACCTGAAAAAAGGGAATTTAAAGACTCTCTTAATAGCCAAAGATAGAAAAAGCCTGTGAGGCAGAGCTGGGAACAGACTTTGCAATCCTTAATCACATGCTGTAAGCACCAGACAAGCTGACAGCTGTGTACAGTCTAACATTCAAAGAATGGTAGAAAGGTTACAGAGGGAAATGAACGTCCCAACTTGTCTGATTACATGCACTGCTCTTCACTTTCCAAACTCTGT
Source organism: Terrapene triunguis (assembly GCF_002925995.2). Taxonomy (NCBI): domain Eukaryota; kingdom Metazoa; phylum Chordata; order Testudines; family Emydidae; genus Terrapene; species Terrapene triunguis. The sequence continues at coordinate 98,296,542 of NW_020664409.1, forward strand.
TTTGAGAAGCACTGATGAATCCACCCAAATTACTGGAAATAGATGGACAGCAGCATGGGGTGTAGTCATTAGAATGTTGGCCTGGAAGTCACCTAAGTTGTGAACGTGGCTTTTTCTGTAACCTGTACAAATCACTTTAACTGGTCTGTGCCTCAGTTTACTCATCCATAAAATGAATATACTCATCCATCTCTTGGAAGTGCATGGGGATCTTTGGATAAAGGTTCCCTAGGAGTGGAAAGAATTATTGCTACGAGTACTTCAAGACTGGGGACAGATCTTCAACCAGTATCAAACCTTGAAGCTCCATTGAACTCAGTGGTGCTGTGTTAATTTACACCATTTTAGGAGACAGCTTGTAATATTGGAGGATTTAGTTCACATTTCCTACACTAATGAATCAATATTTGCACTGATTTCTAACAATGTTTTGTAGAAATTATTATAAAGAACACATTGAAAAGAGCTACATTCTGCTCCCATTTCCACAGATATAGATCTGGAGTAACACCATTAGCTTCAGTGGCATTACACTTGTTTTACTCCAGTGTATCTGACAGCTGAGTTTGGCCCCATAGCTTCTGTCTCTAAATTGCATCCGTAAGAGACTGAATCCCAGAGTCAGGAAGCTGGTAATTCATAATGAACAGTTAAGTAGATGAAGCTAGAGGTACTGGCTGTAATTACATGAAAATAACACATTTTATCATCACCTACCCAGGAATCCGTCTATGAATTTTAAATTAAATACATCAAATTTTATTACTTTATTCGCAAATCCTGTGGCCCTTAGGGCTGTGCTCATTGAGTATTGGCCACAGCACTGGGTTCTTTGTTAACATGCATTTTCTAATCTAGTCTAAGAGATTTCACACTCATGGTTTAAATATATCTTGTTGATTCCATACAGTATGGAATAGATTGAATGTTAATGTTGTTCTCTATGGTTACCCCCAGAAGAAATGGCTCCAGACACCTGTCTCATTTTCTCCAGATACATCTGGGAAATATGATTTGTGGAGGTGTATGCAGTAGATGATAAAGAGGCTACTTGGTAAAAAGATGTCTTAACGTCTGCATAGCAACATGAATCGAGTGGGTGTTGTCTATACTGTTATGCGATCATACAGCAAAGACCAACCAGACACTTTGTCGATAACCTTAATCTAAAATACAGTTCTGTTGCACAAAGAACAAAAGTGATATATCCATGAGCGAATATATGTAGGTATGTGTCTCCTGTGTTATAAGCTAAGAGCAACTGAGACCGAAATGGCTGCTCAGCCCTGCTCATGGGAGAACTCAAATCAAATGGGAGAAGATCAAATATGCCATTTCCTCAAAAGAAAAGGGGATCCATTTAATAGCTACATACTAATACACCCCGAAAATGTATTTAAAATATTTCTGACCTTTCTGGTGCTTTACCCTTTTAGGAGTGAGAGTGGTGAAATTCATGTGATAAAACACAAAGCCCTATGATGAACTGCAGAGCTACATGAAACTGTATTTATCACACACCTTTGACTGCCTCACATGTTGTCTTTCCACTAATTCATTTGTACCAGAACTACTTTAACATTCCTTTAAACTTTCAAACAGCACTTTTTAATATAACAACCTGCCACAAATATGTTCTTGTTTACCCCAAGTATTACACTTTGTTAAACTACAGTATTCAGTCCTGGACCAGTGTCTGCTTTCAGCTCTGATATTACATGAACAATCAGGGCTAAAAATGGGTGTTTTAAGAGTATAATAATTGAGTGAATAATTGTGAATGACATATTCTGGTAACCCTAGTCTTTCTTCTGTTCACAGGGTGTCTGTGAGCAGACTATGATCTCCCTGAATGTATTTGTTGCTTGAAATTTCACACAATTTTTGCAAACATAATAATAATAATAATAATAATACTCTGTGTTAATCACAAACATTTATCTGCAAATATTTCCTATTCAAGCTGGCTTGCTTTGTTGTGGTTGGTGAAATAAATTACATAGTGTATTTTCTGGTTTCTGATTGGATAAGTGTTGGATAAATGAGTAATGAATATCTGCCTGTGCAAATTCACAATTTGATTCCATGGACATTGGTATATAAAGTCTTCTCCAATTGCTCCTTAGCGTCTTCTTTTTTAGCTTTAGCCAAAGGTTCAGCTGTTTAAAACAGGGCTTTTCTCATATTGCAGAAGTGCACAACATTTTTTTAGTAAACAGAAAGTGGCCACTGCATCAAACAACAACCCTTCTTGCATGTCATCTGTCTTCCATTCAACAACTCTGTCAACTTCAAGGGGAAATTTCCTTTGGATTTTCCCACTGTTGTTTTCTCTCTGCAGTATGCATCCCTTGAAATTGTTTGTTTAAAACAATTTTCATTAGAAATAAAGAACAGAAGTATCAAACTATGTGATTATAAACTGGCTGCTTATTGAGCATAGTAACAGGCACTTTGCTGATATAGTCCAGCATACCACTAGCTAATTGATATGAAGTGACATGATGCAGGATAAATAACATATGGACATTTCAAAGGGGGCTGTAGGGTGGCCGTGGATGTGGCCCATTGACTTTAGAAACAAGGTATTATCTGGTGCAGAATATGACCCTTTGGCTGGCTCCTAACCCTTAACATAGCATTCATAAAGTGCCAGCGCAGATCTTGGTGTTATTAGTGATATTAGATTGTATCAGTTTGGAGCCGGTTGGGTTTATTTGATTTGAAGGAAGAAATCATAGGGACATTAAGTTACAGTTTGCAGGTTATACCAAACTGAAAGATGCTGCAAACACATGAGAAGGCAGAAAACCTCAGAGAGACTGATGATGAAATAAGCAGAAATTCATAAAACAAGGGTGAACCAATGCAGGCTAATACATTTGGGCAAGAATAGTCTCCAAGCAGGAGGGAGGTGATTAGAGAGCTGTAATGATGAGAAACCTGGAAGTGAGAGTGAATAACAAATGAAATAGGCTGTTGTGTTCTGTGACAGCTAAAAAGGGCAGTACAATATTGGGCTTTTTCCTGAGTGGGACATCGCATCAAGGACTAACGAAGGAGGTAATATCACTTTTTACAGCACTGGAGTGGCTACTGTTAGATGACAACATGCAGTTTGGGCCACCTCCGATTGTAAAAGACAAAACTTGTAGAGAGGATCCAGGGAAGGACAACAAAGGACTTGTCTACATGGGTCATTACTGCATGGCAAGCTGGTTATGAATCTACAGCTCACCAGCTTCCTGTGCAGAAACATCCTGTGTGGACACTGCTACAGCGCTGCGAAAGTCCCAGAGTGTGTTTTGTAGCAATATTGTCCACATGGGATGTTACTGCACAGTACTCTAGTGAGCTGTAGATTCCCACCCTGGTTTTCCATGCCATGTAGACAAGGATGGCTTGTGATATTATATTTTATGTTTTTTATGAAAAATGTCATGCTGAGTCACAGATTAATATTGATGGTGTGGAGACTTTGAGATCGAGGTGCAAAATGTTTCTAATTCCTTCTACTGGAAGCTGAAATTTCTCTTCTGACTTAAAGGAGCAGTGTGCTGATTGTAATACTCACTTATAGAATCACAGGGATTTATTGGAACACTGCAAGTACCAACTCCAGCACACAGGCAGTTCTGAACTTCCTGCTAAACCCCCCAGACCAGATACAATAACAGAATAACACAGAAGACAACAACTTAACACTAAGATAAGCACCATCAATTGGAGGAGCTGCTGTCTGCACTGATCATTACATGATCACTTAAAATATCACAAATAAACTAACTTAGTCCCTTTGCCATCATTCTCCTCTCCTTAAAGAAGAAGTAATAATTTCTTAAAGCGTGGAAATGATTGGGCCGATACTAAGCTCATTATGAAAAGTATGATTCTACATGTCTTCAAGTCTCTTGCTCAGAGTTCTAGTCAGATAGTCCCTGTTCATTCTCTGCCCAAGCCTTCAATTCATAAATTTGTTTTTTCTCTGACAAAGCACAATTTTTTTTTATAAACCAATATTCTATTGTCACCAATTACTTGATTTTAAGGCACTTGATTTTGTATTTTCTCTCTAGCTAAATGTTTGGGACGATACTAGCTACTTTGGCAAATCCCAGACCATTAACACCAATAATGTTTCCCCATGTGATCTCAGTACAACAGCCACACCTACCACTCCCTCTTTTTCTCCTTGTCTGCGTCATTGACAAACAAATTTTCTAAACAGGATATAGTCAGGATTTAAAGTAAGGTACGATGTATGAAAATCCGGGCAAAGAGCAGCTCTGAAACAAAGAAAAAGAAAAGGGAGCAAATATTTTTAGATCTTTCATGGTCGGTTTCACTGTTGATTTTTCTCCTTTCTGACCACTGACCTGACTCTGAAAGTTGGCAGTTGTATGAAGTAGGCTGTTGACTAAAATCCCCGAGAGCAGAAAAATCAGCTTTCACTTCATTTCAAAGCAAGTGTTGAATGTGAACCAGATCTGTGCAGCGTCTATTTTAATCTCCATTTTTCTATAACTGTTTAAAGATGGACCAAGGAGAAAGGGAGGTGGGCCATGGTGAAACTGCCAGAAGTTAGTGCATCTGCCCGCTGCAGGTGAGTCTGACATGAGGATGTTGCCACTTTCACCTTGTCAATGGCAGGCAGAGACTGGAGCCTCCTCCTGTCATTTTCACTACTTCTGCTGTACATCTGAAAGCATTTCTTAGCAGTGGGAAAACCTGGCCATGGAATAACCTCCAAGGGAAGGGGTGAAATGTCCAGAGCTTCTTGACTGGACAAATAAATGGAGACTATACTGTAGAAAATAATCGCATCCTGGCAATGGGAATGGACAAGCTGAACCAACAGGTAATTACTTCTCTCATTTCTATCATTCTGTGCAGTTCCTCACTGTTTGTTCCTTTTCCTAATAATATCTCTGTAACTCTGGAACAAGCAGCAACAACCCTCTGACACAGGATGAGATGATGTTAAGGATTCCTTTTTGGCAGCAGAGTTTACAGCAGTGGCTCTGCCCGTCAATTTTCTTTTCTCCCTTAAGAATTGCCTTTTGGTGGGATGAGGTACACACAATTATGCCAAATTTTCGAAGAGTTTGCCAAATTCAAGGCAAGGGCTATCTCTTTTCTATGTGTTTGACAGCACCTAGCACAGCGGGGTTCTGATCCATGACTGGGGACTTTTCGTGCTACCTCAGTACAAATAATAAATAATCACAATAACCTAGAAAAACAGTGTCCATTGGGGCTACATCAATACCCCATCCCAGATCTGAATGTTTGCACCTCATGCTCATGAATGTTTGGACCGACCACAAAGTGCCTTCATATCATGGCTTGCTGTGGGCATCAGACCCATCTGATGTTGAGGAGGAGGAAGATATGCCAAGCAGGTAGATACAAGCTTGACTTTTTCTATTTCCCCTGAAGATTCAGTCTCTAACAGTTTCCTGCTGGATGGCTGTCAGTGGTATGAGGATCTTTTGGAGTGGATGGCTGAGGATTTGGAGGTGGCATCATTCTTTCAACACGATCCTTATGTTCTTCATAAAGAAAGCATACATCCTTGTTTCACCAGTACATCCCAATTTTTTGAACAATGCCTCAGCCTCCAAAGAACTACTTTTGGGACACCTGCCATATGCTAGATCCCACCTCCTTGACCTCTCCACTATTTCTAGCACCATTGAACATAAACTCCTGCTTTACATCTTGTCCTCCTTTTGGCTTTTCTGACACGTTTCATTTGACAGTCCAGCTTTTAATCAGGGATTGTCTGACTCATTTGAATGCATAACATGGGATACTTTCAGTAAAGATGTTGCAGGGCAAGTTCTATTATATTTCTAATTGTTATTGGTAACAGAGTTTCTCTTTCCAACAACTTTAAAGGATTGGGTTTCATCCTGCATTCAGATGAGATACACAATCTCTGTGTCATACCAAGTCATCAATATAACAGCTTCCTTTTTGATAAGTATTCTATCTTACAATTTTGAAGATAATTTTGAAAATATTGGGCTGAATTTTCCTCCGACTGTAAATCTGTAGTAATTTCACTTAAATTAAAAGAATTAATCAAGATTTCACACAGGAGTAACAGAGTAGATTTGACCCTCTTCAGTGTATTGACTTCTCTTCATAGTTAAATGTGATTAGAATTCTCATATGTTCCATTACCGTTTTCTTCTAGAAGCTGGTTATTCATTCTTCTTGGTGCTCTGAATTGCACCTCTTATCTTAAAGTACTGTAGCACTCTTTTCATCATTCAACACGAGATCTTTTATGAAAGGCACAGTGCTATGTGAGTGCTAGCAGGACTTTCCTATTGTTCTGCAGGTTTTCAATTTTTTTTTTTAAAAGGGAGGTAGGAACTTTCAACTCACTAATATTCAGAAACTTATTGTATTGTGGTTTTCAATAGCCTTCTGCAGTGAGTAATGGCACTGGAAGTTGAACTGCCACGTCTTTAAAACAGGGTCAATAAACAAACAGTGATGTATTAAAGGGATAACAGGAAGGGCACATAGTTTCACAAGGCAATAAACTAATCTGATACGTTTTTTACGAGAGTACAAGTTGGGTTGATAAAAATAATAATGTTGACATAACATACTTTGACTTCTGTAAGGTTTTTGACTTGGTACCTACCTCATGACATTTTGATTAAAAATATTAGAATGATATAAAATTAATATGGCACATGTTAAATGGATTAAAAACTGGCTAACTGAGAGGTCTCAAAATTTAATTGCAGGGATCGGTTCCTGGCCTTATGCTAGTTAACATTTTTATCAATAACATGGAAGAAAACATAGATCATCACTGCTAAAGTTTGCAGTTGACACACAAAATTGGGGAAGTGGTAAATAATGAAGAGGACAGGTCACTGATACAGAGTGATCTGGATCGCTTAGTAAATTAGGGGCAAGCAAACAATATGCCGTTTAATATGGCTAAATGCAAATGTATACATCTAAGAACAAAGGCTGTAGGCCATACTTACCGGAAAACTCTATCCTGAGAAACAGTGACTCTGAAAAAGATTTGGGGGTCGTAGTGATTAATCAGCTGAACATGAGCTCCCAGCGTGACTGTCAGGAATCAGGGCCTGCAGCAGCGTCAGTCTCTGGGCACCCTAACAAGCACAGATGACCTGTCGTAGGCTGCCTAATTGGCTATACCACCTGATTGGTGGGAACAGTCAGCAGACCAGCTCTTTTACCCAGCAGCAGCAGTTCAGTGGCTGCTCAAAGCATTTGCTCACAGCTGCAATAACTTCTGTGTGTTTGTGCACAGCCTTGGCCCCTGCCTTGTTCCAATGCTGGTCCTGTCTCCTGCCTTGGAGTCAGCCTGCTCTGGCCTTAGACCCAGCCTTGCCTCACCCCAGGTAACCCAGTTCTGAGCCTTGGCTCTCATTCTTAATCTCTGACTTGAGCTCTGACCCTTGGCTCTGGCATCTGGCTCTGACTTTCAGATCCTAGTCCAGGCTACCAACTCTTACTCTAGCCATTGGCCCTGACTCCTGCTCCAACCACTAGGCATGATTGCACATGCCCCAGTCTCTGACAGTGACATTGTGGACAAAAGAGCTGATGCAAGCCTGGGATGCATAAATAGGGCAATCATGAGTAGCAGTACAGAGGTTATTTTACCTCTATATTTGGCACTGGTGCAACCCCTGCTGAAATACTACATCCAGTCCTGGTGCCCACAATTCAAGAAGGATGTTGATACATTAGAGAGAATTCAGAGACTGAGCCATGAGAATGATTAAAGATTAGAAAATTTGATACTGATTGGGGTGACCATATGTCCCAATTTTATAGGGACAGTCCCGATATTTGAGGCTTTTTCTTATATAGAAGCCTATTACTCCCCACCCGTGTCCTGATTTTTCACACTTGCTGGCTGGTCACCCTGATACTGATAGACTCAAAGAGCTCAATTTATTTAGTTTTAACAAAGAGAAGGTGAACGGGTGACTTGATTACAATCTATAAGTGCCTACCTGGGAAACTAATATTTAATAATGAGCTCTTCACTCTATCAGAGAAAGGTAGAACACAGTCCAATGGCTGGAAGTTGGAGCTAGACAAATTCAGACTGGAAATAAGAAGTAATTTATTAACAGTGAGAGTAATTAACCACTGGAACAATTGACCAAGTGTTGTGGTGGATGCTTCATCACTGGCCATTTTTAAACCAAGACTGGATTTAAAATCTGCTCTAGGAGTTATGTTGGGGAAGTTCCATGGCCTATGTCATTCAGGAATTCAGACTAGATGATCACAATGGTCCCTTCTGGCCTTGGAATCTATGAGAAAATTGGTTCACAAGCAGATAATAAGGGAGTTGGATTACGTCCAAGGAAAAACAGTGGGCGAAACAGTTGCTGGCATGTGAATGAAACTGTAAATGGAAGCATAAAAACAAAGGAATCTGAAATATATAGAAGAGTGAATAGAAGAGTGAACAAAAATCAAATAAAGAGTGAACAGAAATCAAATAAGCTTACAAAAGGGCAAGGGGCAGTCACAGTCACATTCTATGCTATTATGCCACAGTATTCATAAAAATGAATCAAATCTCAAACTTAAAATATTGCTTGAGTATGTAACCCGGTCTATGTATCTATATGTCTATAGATATATATTATATTGATTACTTAAGAATCCGCAGTTATCACTTTGAGGGTTGACAGGTTCTTGTCCCAAGATCAGCCCCAGTATTATTCAAATTATTATATAGCTGGGAAGCCCGATATGCACAGTTGCAACACTTAGACTATAGGAACTCTTCTATATTTACAAACAATTGATTAATACATTTGGCACAGTCACAAACACCCCAACTCAGTAAGGTAGATAGAGACATATACTCACATCATTCCTTGTAGAACAACCTGAAATGTTAGCCATCATCTTCCTCATCTCCATCTCCTTCCCCTTCATCACCAATGGCCACCATTCTGGCACCTCCCAAGGACTACATCTCCTTCTCCTACTTCCGCTAGGCTGGGATTTAACTTTTATAATATGATACCCTGATGCCACTATGTTTGATGCATATTCAGTAGGGTTATTTCCCCTTTTCCTTATTTGTAGATCCTCACCTTACTAATGTTGGAGTGTCCATCTCTTATAGGTTAATATATCAGTGATTTCAACTTATTATCATATACATCAATTTGTACCATGGCCCTCTTGTGGTCAGGTATCTGAGGATGTAGCTCATGTACCTGTTATGTATGTCAATTCATTGCCATGACACTTTTATGATTGGACTCTTGGACACTCTTGTGGTTGGTTTTTCCTGTGGTCAGAAATTCCCCTTAAACACTCTATTTTCAGCTCCCCAATCATTGGGGTTTTCCATTGGAATATTTATCTGTTCAAAGTCCATAGGCCTCAGCCTTATTCTAACTTGCTGAATATAATGCAAAGCAGTGAATATAATAAAGGCAAGTTAGCCCTATGGGCTACAAGTGGGACCTTCTCTACACAGCAGATCAACTTCTAGTGTATATTCAGAGTCAGATCTCTTTATTTTACTGACTAAAATAAGTCTTTAGTACTTTTTACTCCTGATTGCATTTGTAGAGCCAATATAGCTCTTGGGGAATGAGTCTGGCTCAGGCATCATCAAGAGAATTAACTTCAAACTGCAGAATCTCTATCACTGGTGACTAGAAATGGTTTAGGAATAGGCACTGAATTTCTAGGACTCTTTCAAGTTTTTAAAATTCCTTTCACCAGATTCAGATACCTTCAGATTTACTCACTCCCTTGAGCTACTCTGCTATTCTGGGGGGGAGAGATAGCTCAGTAATTTGAGCATTGGCTTGCTAACCCAAGGGTGATGAGGTCAATCCTTGAGGAGGCCACTTAGGAATTTGGGGCAAAATCAGTACTTGATCCTGCTAGTGAAGGCAGGGGGCTGGACTCAATGACCTTTCTGGGTCCCTTCCAGTTCTATGAGATAGGTATATCTCTCTCTCTAGATAGATGGACTTTTATTTAAAGGGCCAGATTCTGATAAACTGCTTACTCTAATATAGTTTAGTATTACTTTTGTAACCCACCTCTCAGGTGTGGCTGCAGCCTTCTCCCTTCTCTCCTCAGCGTTATGGGTCCAGGTTCACCTATAAGAGTACCTGGTGCCTCCACCCAAGGAAACCCCTTCTAGTGCAGAGACCACAGAGGGCTTGGCCCTTGGGAAAATATTTAACACACAATCTGTTACAGAGGAGTGTCAGTAAGAACACACAAAAATAAAATAACTAGAGTAATAAAACAGTAACTGGGGCTTAATTTGGCATGGGGAACTCAGGATAAGTGACAGTGGGAAAGGGTTTAGGATAATAAAAGACAGAAACAACAATACATAAACTTTACCCCTCCCAACATTTACAACCAGTACAAAGCACCCTGTGTTCCCTTCCAGCAAGTGCCTAGGGAAATAGGGAGTTTATGCTCAGTTTTTGATAGGTAGTGCAGCACTGAAATCTGGTGGCCAGCTTAAAATAAAACAGCAAAATAAATAAACCAGGGTGTTCTTACAAAGCAACCACACCAAGGATGGTAAGATCATCCTTGTGGCTTTCCTCTCTGGATTCCAATGTACAGGTAGGCTGGCTCTTGGTAGCCTGACCATAACTCTCTTCAGCCTCCCCAGCAGGAATGTGGCGGGTAGAAGGGTCCTCCCTGGCTTCGATGTTTCTATCCCTACCCTACTCCAAACACAGCCAAAACCAAAAGTAAAACCTACACTTTGTTTCTGAGTTCTGGCTTATAATTGGTTCTGGTAGTGTTGCTAGTCAGCTCTCTCTCTGTCCTGAACCGAGGCAATCTGAGAAACAGTACTGACCTTCTGTCACAATTGCTGCTGTAGTGTGGAGTGAGTCCCCTAGAGTATCAGTGTGGTATTTCAGGAGTACCATCTCCAAAGAGATTACACTTTCGTTCATAAGAATGGCCATGCTGTGTCAGACCAGATGATTTTGCAAAAATGCAGGAGTAGGCTTATATCCAAAATAGAGCAGCGGTATTAGAACCCGAGTTAGCAGCCAAAGAAAGAATCACATCCCAGTAGAGATCAATTATATGAATTCAAAGAAATGTGGACCCCATTTCTAGGTGTATTTTGCTAAAAATGTTGCGATGGTTCAAAGAATGCCAGACCATCATTCCACTGAACTCCTCCTCTGCTCATCTTCCTGATCCCTTCTTTCCCTCCTCTCCCTATTCATATGTCTTCTATTTTATTACGGTTACCCTCACCCTAACATGGCCTGTCTATGTAGTATTGTCTGGTTTTGCATTGTCTGATTTTGCAGCATTGACAAGTTGTAAAATTGCCTGATTACAAAATGTTATTGAAGATCCTATGAAGCGTGTGTATTTGGAAACATATAAAAGCTGTAAGTCATTTACCTTTTGGTACTGTTCATTGTCTGTTTCTTTATGAAAATCAATAACAAAATTAATCACAAAAAATAGGTGCTTTGCTGAACTAGGGCCGTAATGCTAAGAATTGCTGAAGGGAGCTATTCTTCTCAGGACCTTACTGGCCCCAATTAGAGATTGGCCTTTTCTTCTCCATGGTGAGAAGTGCGGCAGGGACAGCCAGTACCTTGTCCTGAGCATATTAGATTTAGTAATTACACAAGTCAGAAATAAAAAGCAATTCAGAATCTTCCTGCACTTCTAGGACTTCATACAAAAGATCAAAGAAATATAACAATATATATTGGAGAACAAAGGCTAAGATTCCATCCTCCCCATAGCTCATGGTAGGATTAGTCTAAGAGGTTTTTCTCCTTTCCTATACTGCTAAAAATGTCTTACATGGTATTTTTTGTGCATTGATGTATAGCTAAATTATACCTCAGTTCTATAAAATTATAGTACATGTGGACTGGGGATCATATTTCAATAAGTAGCAGCTTTTAACCTCTGGGATTAGAAATTAGTGGAAAATATTTGGTGATTTTAGTACAGATCAGCATTACATAACAGCACTTCTTAACATGGAAAACACATAATTCAGCATAATTTTATTAATGAATGATCACTGGATAAAATGCTGTACAGTTTTCTAGGTCTCATGGTGCTTGTTTAGGATCTGGTGCATTCAGCTAGAACAGCATATTAATAAGACATAGCATTAAGCCTGTTTCACAGTCTGGAAAATGGTTGTTTGTCATAGTGTAGAGGTTCAGACATGTGCATGAGGAGCTCCTGTTTCCTGTAAAGCAAGTTTTCACTGCATGGCAATTTACTTAATTATGTCTTATGGGATATACAGACTCTGAGATAGGAAATCCCTGTGGTCATATAGAGCATCCTCATGTCATGACAGCCAAGGTGTTAAAAGACTATCATGAATGCCATCCCAAAGCAAAGATGTTCTATTTGTATCCCAGCAAAACTTCTGGGTGTCACATTTGGAAATGCACTTGGCAAAGTGGGATGAGCCTTTGATTTCCAGAGAAAGTGTTTTCTATTCAGCAACCTTGACATAGGAACATAACACAAGAATAGCCATGCTGGTCCATCTAGCCCAATATCTTGTCTTCCAACTGTGGCCGGTAACAGATGCTTCAGAGGGAATGAACAAAACAGGGCAACTATTAAGTGAATTTTTCCCTGTCGTCCAGTTCCAACTTCTGGCTGTTGGAGGTTTAGGGACACCCAAACATGGGGTTGCATCCTTAACCAGCTTGGCCAATAGCCATTGATGCACCTATCCTCCATGAACTTATCTAGTTCTTTTTTGAACCCAGTTATATTTTTGGCCTTCACAACATGCCCTGGCAATGAGTTCCTCGAGTTGACTGTGCATTGTGTGAAAAAGTACTTCCCTATGTTTGTTTCAAACTTGCTGCCTATTAATTTCATTGTGCGATCCCTAGTTCTTGTGTTCTATGAAGGAGTAAATAAAACTTCCCTATTCACTTTCTCCACACTATTCATAACTTTAAACCTCGATCATATCTCCCCCTTAGTCGTCTCTTTTGTAAGATGAACAGTCCCAGTCTTTTTAATCTCTCCTCGTATGGAAGCTGTTCCATACCCCTAATCAACCAGAACTACACACATTACCATGGGTTTATATAGTGGCATTATGATATTTTCTATCTTATTATCTATCCCTTTCCTAATGGTTCCTAACATTCTGTTCGCTTTTTTGACTGTCACTGCACATTCAGCAGATGTTTTCAGAGAACTATCCACCAGGACTCGAAGATCTCTTTCTTGAGTGGTAACAGCTAATTGAGACGCCATCGTTTTGCATGTATTGCTGTGATTATTTTTTTCCAGTATGCATTACTTTGCACTTATCAACGTTGTATTTCATCTGCCATTTTCTTGCTCAGTCACCCAGTTTTATGAGAACTCTTTGTAACGCTTCACAATCTGCTTTGATCTTAACTATCTTGGGTAATTTTTATCATCTGCAAACTTTGCCCCCTCGCTGTTTACTCCCTTTTCCAGATCATAGATGTGTAACCCTTCTGCCCATCTAAGTTGGCAGCAACAAGGGCCGGGTTCTGTATCTAGGGGTTCCGTTTCAATAACACAATGCAAAACCGGCTCGAGCCCCCACCCAGTGACCTGGGACAATTACATACCACCCCCCTGGGTACCTCTAAGAGGCAATACTTCCCCTCTCGCAAGCACGGAGTCTGAGTGTAGCAGAAAATGTTTAATAACATGAGGTAAACGACATCAGCATAAAATTGGAAAAACACCACAAACAGGATTCATAACACAACCCATGAGCAAAACCCACCCCAGCAAATTGGGCTGTGTCCTTTCCCTTTGGTTCTTGAATCCAGCAACCCAAAAATCATCCAGAGTCCCCAAAGTCCAACATCCCCAAAGTCTCTTGGGTCCAGCAACCACCCAAAGTCCCAAAAGTCCAACAACCCCCAAAGTCTCTGTCCCTGGTCAGTGCAGCCCCAGAGTAAAAAGGGGGGGGGCACGCAGGGTGATAAGGGGCACCTTACGTGATCCGAGGCTGGCCAGCCGTCTGTTTCTCCGTGGGGGTTCCGCCGCAGCCTTTACCACGAGCCAGTCCACTTTCCTGCCATCCCACGAACTGCTCCGCTCTACAAGCTGCTCCGCTCCACTCCGCTCACCGACCTGTGAGCCGTTCCAGCCGTCCCCGCAAACAGCTCCGCTCGCCGTTCCTTGGGCCACTCCAACTGGCCCCGCAAGGCTCCACGCCGCTCGCTGCTCCTCCAGTCATTCCCACAAATTGCTCTGCCAGCTGCTGAGCAATATAGCTTCAGGCTCCCCCACTAGTTAACACAGCCTCAGTGATCTCAGCTCTTAATAACATCAGCTCTTTTGTGATTTCAACTCTTAGCAATTTCAGCTCATAGTATAGTAGGGGAGCCCCAGTGCTGGTGCACCATTGGCCCAAAGTGAATTCAGCTCAGCAGCCTGTAACTAGACTCCTTAGGGAATCAAAGTTCGCTCTGATATTCAACAGTGGAGAGAGGAGGCGGTGCAATTGGTGTTTCAAACCCTCAGAGGGGGCCCATACCATCAGGTACACATACCTGTCCCCATCCTCTCTCAATTCACTGGGTTTTGTAACCCATGCCCCTTGTCAAGCAAGTGCTACTTAGGTAATGGTGAAGGACTCACTCAGTCCTTCTGTCATACAACAGTTCCACTGGCCTTGATTCACAGAATCAGGGTAAAAAAACTTTATTCTTCCTGCCCCAATAACAGAGAAACTGGGGATCCCACACCAGCCAAAGTAACCACTTTCAGTTGCTGTGTTTCATGCCAGGCGAGTGGGTGTGCCTATGCAAACAAGATTAGCCCCTGGAGTTCTTTTCCACACTCGCCATAATTCACCACCAGATGTCAGGGTAGAGCTCATCCTGACTCTGCTTACAGATGGATATGTTGAATGGCACTTGTGCCAGTACAGATCATTATAGGACCCCGCTATATACCACTCTCCATTTTGAAAACTGACCATTTATTCCTATATTTATACCTTTGTTTCCTACCTTTTAAGCTGTTATTAATCCATGACAGGACCTTCCCTCTTATCCCATGACTTCTTACTTTGCTTAAGAGCCTTTGTCAAAGGCTTTCTGAAAGTCCAAATACACTATATCAACTAGACTACCCTCGTCCACATGCTTGTTGATCCCCTCAAAAAATTCTAATTGATTGGTGAGACATGATTTCCCTTTACAAAAGCCACGTTGACTCTACTCCAACATATCGTGTTCTTCTATGTGTCTTATAATTCTGTTCTTTACTATGGTTTCAGCCCATTTGCTTGGTACTAAAAGTAGATTTGCCAGCCTGTAACCATCCTCCAACTTCATTATACTTCCAGAATTGTACATAATTTTACAATTGCTGGACAAGATTCCCTTCTGCACTAGATCTGCTCAGGGCCATTATGGAATTGGTTACAGCTTTTTTATTTTCAAACTTTTCCAGCCCTGTCAGAAATTACAATAGTCTAGTGGAGTGGAAGGTTTCCCTGGTCATTAGGATGCTAGACTGGGGAGATGGGTGTTCAATCCTGAGGCCCTGCCACAGACTTTTTGTGTGAATTGGGGAAGTCACTTAAGGTGGGATTTTCAGAAGTGCCTATGGGACTGAGGAGCACAACTCCCATTGATTTTTCAATTGAACTGGCGCTCTTAATTCACTTAGGGTGCAATAAAAAACCCGCGGGGCTGAGTCTTAAACCCTGAGTCAGTTGTGGGGCTCAGGCTGCAGGGCTAAAAATTGCAGTTTAGATGTTCAGGCCTGGGCTCTGAGAGTCTCCCGCCACATGGGGTCTCAGAGTCCAAGTGCCAGCCCAAGCCCAAACGTCTACACTGGAACATTTAGCCCCATGAGCCTGTCACTGACTCAGGCCAGCCGTCCTAGCCTGCAGGTCTTTTATTACATTGTAGAGATACACTGAGGTACTTTTTGAAAATTCCACCTTGAGTCGTTCTGTGTCTTAGTTCCACATCTGTAAAATGAAGATGATGGTACTTCCCTATATCACAGAGACATTGTGTGGGTTGATACAGTAAAGAATGTGAGGTGATCAGATACTATAGTGATAGGCAGGGCCGGCTCCAGGCACCAGCCCACCAAGCTTGTGCTTGGGGCGGCACCTGGAGGGGGACGGCGCGGCGCTCCGGCCGCCGGGGAGAGCCACGGCCGGGCTCGCCACCCTCCCCCCGGCGCTCTGGCCGCCCTCCCCCCTGGTGCCCTTCCCCCGGCCGCCGGGGGGAGAGCGGAGCCCCTGCCGGGGCTCGCCACCCTCCTCCCAGGGCTCCGGCCGCCCTCCCCCCTGGCGCCCTCCCTCCGGCCGCCGGGGGGAGAGCGGAGCCCCCACCGGGGCTTGCCGCCCTCCCCCCGGAGGCTTTTTTGCCTGGGGCGGCAAAAAAGCCAGAGCCGGCCCTGGTGATAGGCATTCTATAAGTACTTTAGACAGAGGCAGGCATTTGCCATGGGGGGATTTTGTGTAGCTGCACATTCCCCAAAACCTTTTCCCCCATCCCCAAAGAGAAGATTATTTAGACCAAGAGTAGTCAATTATTTTTTGTCAAGGTCCAAATTTCTTGGCCAAGGTATAGTCAAGGTCCAGACTCCAGAGAAACCTTTTTCACACTGCAATAACATTAATGGTAATAATAACTAAATAAAAAGCTTTTGCAGTCCATTCAATAGTGTCTGGTGGTCCGGATTTGGGCTGTGATCTGCCTATTAACTACCCCTGATTTAGACTACAATTCTTTTGATGATTTCATTCTCTTTCCATGTGATGTATGACACTTATTTATGACACAAATTAAATACTAGCATATAATAGTCAGATCCAGGGAACTGCCAAACTTATCACATGCCACAGCTGCTTCTTCTCGTGTATGTACCACCTACTGTACAATGCCAGTAACTTTCTAAAACTAAAAAGATCCAGCGTGTAACTACAGTGTCTCAATCTGCCTTGTTCTTTGTACAACAGGAGCTTTGAACTATATTAATATTCCAGAGAAGAGGGCCCAGGTGGTATCTCTGGAATGTCTCCCAAATCAAATTTGATTTATTTTTGATTAGAGGAGGCCATTTTTGCCACCACTGAAGTTACTATGTCCTTAAACCACATTAAGCTGATTTTATGAATTCAGACCTTCCATCCCTTTTGTCTGTCTTTCTCCCCCCTGCAGGAAGAGATGAATCTTATCCTCTGAATGAAATAGATCCCTGGGATTCATTCTCATTACACAGGAAGCTTCAGAATGTCAAGCGCTCAGTTGTTGTTAGTGTTACTTCACTGCCGCGATTACGCCTGCGGCAGCTGTTCCATACTCAATGCCCTGTTGGTGTAAACGTAACAGGTCTAAGGCCTCAACCCACACCTGAGTGGGATGTGGCGGGGGCTGGAATGCTGCAGGAGCCCTCAGAAGGAATGCTTGTGGATTCAGAGTTCTTCCAGGTGACACCCACGGAACATGCTTTTCGGTGACAGCTCCACTATCCTGGGAGAGTGCAGTGGATAATCCCTCTCCACATAGCCATGTGTGTTGATCTGCTAAGCAGAAAGGCAAAGTTCTACTCCCCTCCCCACCAGCTCCTTTGAGAGAGGCGAACACTACTGGCAGTTCTAGTCATATGCTAGACTAGAACCTAGCCACTTGGTGTCTTTCAGCCGCACAGAGGTCTGAGGGGGAAGGGGATCCTCCTTTCTCTTCCCCCTGTAAATCCCCCAAACCTGCACACAGTGTGTAACAATCTGGCCAAAGTGATTCTTTCTATCAGTGTAAAGCACACACAGGAACAACAGATAGTATTCAAAAGAGTGAATTACTGAGGATTTTGGCATGGCTCTGGCTGAACAACTAATGTCTGTACAGCGTTTCCAGGATGAAAGGTGCTACAGAAGTGCAAAAAAAAAAAAATGTATCACAAAAGATTGTGATCTAGACACGTGACTAGGAGCTGGCAGCTCCTGAGTCCTAATTGATCTTCTCTATGACTTCCTTCTGTGAGCTTATACGTGTCACATAATCTCTCCTTCACAGCTTCCCATCTGTAAGATGTGGGTAGTCACCTGCCTCACATGGCTATTGTGGGGATTAATGTTTTTGAAGATAGAGATATAAATGGCACATGTTACTAGCATTTCTTTAAGGCATTAGCTATGATGATTTCTATAACCAGTCCGTCTCCTGGGATGCTTCAAATGAATATTACACTGGAATGCTGCCATTAGGATCAAACTAAGCAGCGTACTCTTCTGTTGTTGACTCCATCCCAATGAGCCTCATAGGCAGGTGCATGAAACAATGAGCTTCCCAAATCTGCTGTGAGCAGAAGCAGACTCTCTTCCTTATAAGGACAGAGTATATGCTGGCAGGTATCTTAATAGAAAGTCAGGTCAGTTAAGTTATAATTGGCTCTCATTGGGATGCCTGCAAAAGTAAACATCTTTACCTGCAGCCAAGTAGCTCTTGGAGTGGAGGGAAATTCCTTCTTGCCTTTCAACACATCAAACAATGGCAAAAAAGTCACTTCATATGATGCTTATACAGGCTAAAATCCTAATGATCCGTATGATAGCATCACCAGTGTAAGAACTAGTCTCCCACCCTGAATGTTCATTACAAGTGAATTCCGTTGTAGCAAGACACACCCCCATTCAAAAAAAAAAAATGGTCACACAATTACAAAATATTGACAGACGCCTAAAAGTGACTTTGTGTGCCCAACATGAGAAACTTGATTTTTTTATGAGGGCAGGTGCTTGGCACTTTCTGGAAATGGAGCTCCTGTAAGGTGGCTCCGTTTTGGATCCAGAACCCGAGGCACCCAAAATCACTAGACACTTTGGAAAATGTAGACCAGAACCGATGTTAAACCTTAAATTCCTTTTTTTTTAGGGCCTGGCTACACTAGAGAGTTCACAATGCTGCTGCTCGGCTGCAAGCTCTCTAATGTAGCTGCTCTGAGCTGACAGGAGAGAGCTCTTCCATTGGCTTAACTACTCCAGCCCCCATGAGCATCAGTAGCTATGTTGGCGGGAGAAGCTCTCCCAACCACAGCACTGCCCACACCGGCGCTTAAGTAGGTGTAATTTACGTCGCTCGGGGGTGGGGGTGTGATTTATTCAACCCTCTGAGCGACATAAGTTATGCTGATATAAGCTGCAGTGTAGACATAGAGACTGTTGGCAAAATAGCTTCAATTATGAGTGAGCCTACTAAACATTCAGATCACACAGAGCAAGGTCTATTAAAGAAAAGGGCAGAGAAAATGATCTACTTTAACTGCATGTTTATGAAAGACGTATGGCTCTTTGTAACATTTGTCTGGGTAGTTTTCTGCAGCAGGCCTCACATATAATCACACTTGGCCCTGAGGGTGACTCCAAAGGGTGATAATGTTTTCCACTTGGCAGCTGATTCACCAATCATTTTTCCTCTCTTGAGCAGAATGAAGAGGACTGATCTGTTGCATAGAAAAGTCTTTTATCAAAACTCCCCATCTTCAATCTTAACCTTTAATGTTTGGGACCTAGCTCTTTGTTTATGAAGACTGGTGCTGCCAAAAAGAAGCCCCTGCTGAGCAGAGTTGAGGATGGCTCCTTTTTATCAGGCATTTCTCCCAAAAGAAGTCACGGTTTCAAACATTACAGGGAATCTTTGAATGTTTAAGAGTCAGTCATTTCCCCCAGCCACTAACTCTGAAATATACTAGATGGGCTTCATACTTCTATTTACATTCCAACCATCACCATAGTATCTGAGCATTTTCCAGAGATGCATTCAGTGACATGTCTGGTATCTGACACATATGGTGCCTCCTCCATTCCTCTTAAGCTAGTGGGACAACAATAATGTGCTATGGAGCAAAGAGAAGATTCAGATTGTAGGACAAGTGCACCAATAAGAGGGTGAGTTTTCATACTTAACTGGCAGAAACTTCTGTAGATTCCAGTCCAAGACTGAAATGGCGCAATATGACACACACCAGGCTATATTTCCAAAATAGTGAAGGATATTTGGTATGTGTGTCAGCTTCCCTTATGCAATTAGAGCTACAGGACTGAATATGGTCAAAATGGGTGAAATACTCAAATGAATGTTCCCACTCAGTAATTACCTTAGTATAATTAAATTTAACATCCGGGACAGGGGGAAGTGGAATACCAAAGAAGCCCAGCACAGTAACATTTAACTTCAGACAGGGGAACCACAACAAAAAAGAGGAAGCTAGTTAAATGGAAATTTTAAAAGAAAAAGTCACAAGAGTGAAATGCCTGCAAGCTGCATGGAAGCTGTTTAAAAACATCATAAAAGAGGCTCAAATTAAAGGTATACCTCAAATTTAAAAAAAATAATAAGAGGACCAGAAAAATGCCATCATGGCTAAATAACAGAGTAAAAGAGATGGTTAGAGGCAGTGTAGTGGGGCGGCTCCCCCACTCCAGCGGAAAAGGGGTTAAAGTCAGCCCTGGGAGAAGGTTGTGGCTGAGAGCTGCTAAGCTGGGCTGATTGGGGAAGCGGCTGCAGCTGGGCCATGCCCCAATCAGGCCACAGCTGGCAGGTAAAAAAGGCTGTGAGCCAGAGGCCCAGAAGGCTCTCTCTCCAGGCTGGGAGAGAGCAGGGCCTGGCTGCCTGCAGAAAGGGTACTGGGAGTGAAGCAGGGCTGGGGAGAGCCAGAGGAGCAGGGGAGCTCCAGGCTGGCAACTCCCCAGGCTGCAGGGCCTGGTCCAAGGCCTATAGAGGTACTGGGAGGCAGAGGAAGGCAGCAGGTCCAAACCCCTCTTGCCTATGATGAGTGGCTTTTACACTGCAGTCTGCCCCAGTGAGCGGGGGCTAGATGGTGACTGGCAGTAGCCCATGACTGAAGCAAGGTGGGGATAGAGGGTTGGGGGTTCCCCTGGGTGAGGAGACCCTGAGACTGTGGGGGTATTGCCAGAGGGCAGCACCCCAAAGACAAGGGGCACCGGGGGTCCTGGAGGGACACAGGGCCAGCTACAAGCGGGACACCGGCCTGCAGAGGGCGCCCAGACTGGAAAAGAGCTAATTCTCTGAGATGACCAGCAGGAGGTGCCACAGGGGTGAGTCGCCGCACTTAAACAGGCAAAAAGGCATCCTTTAAAAATGGGAAGCCAAATGCTAGTGCGGAAAATAGAAAGGAGCATAAACTGTGGCAAGTCAAGTGTAAAAGCATAAGTAGGCAGGCCAAAAAAAAATTCGAAGAGCAACTAGCAAAATATTCAAAAACTCACAGCAAAAATTTGTTAAGCATGTCAGAAGAAGAAAGCCAGCCAAACAATCAGTGAGGCCACTGGACGATTGAGGTGCTAACAGAGGATTCAAGGAAGACAAGGCCATTGCAGAGGAGCTGAATGAATTCTTTGCATCAGTCTTTACTGTGATGGATGTGAAGGAGATTTCCACCCCTGAGCCATTCTTTTTAGGTGACAGATCTGAGGAACTGTCCCAGATTGAGGTGTCACTAGAGGAGATTTTGGAACAAATCAATAAATAGTAATAAGTCACCAGGACAACATGGCATTCAGTCAAGAGTTCTGAAGAAATTCAGATATAAAATTGCAGAATTACTAACTCTGGTATGTAACATATGACTTAAATCAGCCTCTCTGTACTAGATGACTGGAGGATAGCTAACATGATGCCATTTTTTAAAAAAGGCTCCAAAGGTGATCCTGGCAATTACAGTCTGGAAAACCTAACTTCAGTACCAGGCAGACTAGTTGAAATTATAGTATAGAACAGAATTATCATACACAGATAAACACCATTTGTTGGAGAAGAGTCAGCATGGCTTTTGTGAGGGAAAATTATGCCTCACCAACATATTAAAATTCTTTGAGGGGGTCAATCAACATGTGGACATGGGTGATCCAGTGGATATAGAGTACTTGAACTTTCAGAAAACCTTTGACAAGGTCCCTGATCAAAGGTTCTTAAGCAAAGTAAGCAGACCTCTCATGGATCAATAACTGATTAAAAGACAGGAAACAAAGGGTAGGAATAAATTATCAGTTTTCAAAAGGGAGAGAGGTAAAGAGTGGTGTCCCCCAAGCAGTGTCTATACTGGGACCAGTGCTGTTCAACATATTCATAAATGATCTGGGAAAAGGAACAAACAGTGAGGTGGCAAAGTTTGCAGATAATACAAAATTACTCACGATAGTTAAATCCAAAACTGACTGTGAAGAGTTACAAAGAGATCTCACAAAACTGGGTGACTGGGCAACAAAATGGCAGATGAAATTCAATGTTGATAAATGCAAAGTAATGCACATTGGAAAACATAATCCCAACTATACACATAAAATGATGGGGTCTAAATTAACTGTTACTATCAAGCGGAGTGCCCCAAGGGTTGGTCCTGGGGCTGGTTTTGTTCAATATCTTCATTAATGATCTGGAGGATGGCGTGGACTGCACCCTCAGCAAGTTTGCAGATGACACTAAACTGGGAGGAGTGGTAGATACACTGGAGGGTAGAGATAGGATACAGAGGGACGTAGACAAATTAGAGGATTGTGCCAAAAGAAATCTGATGAGGTTCAACAAGGACAAGTGCAGAGTCCTGCACTTAGGATGGAAGAATCCCATTCACTGTTACAGACTAGGGACCGAATGGCTAGGCAGCAGCTCTGCAGAAAAGGACCTAGGGGTTACAGTGGATGAGAAGCTGGATATGAGTCGACAGTGTGCCCTTGTTGCCAAGAAGGCTAACAGTATTTTGGGCTGTATAAATAGGGGCATTGCCAGCAGATCAAGGGACGTGATCATTCCCCTCTATTCGACATTGGTGAGGCCTCATCTGAAGTACTGTGTCCAGTTTTGGGCCCCACACTACAAGAACGATGTGGAAAAATTGGAAAGAGTCCAGCAGAGGGCAACAAAAATGATTAGGGGTCTGGAGCACATGACTTATGAGGAGAGGCTGAGGGAACTGCGATTGCTTAGTCTGCAGAAGAGAAGAATGAGGGGGGATTTGATAGCTGCTTTCAGCTACCTGAAAGGGGGTTCCAAAGAGGATGGATCTAGACTGTTCTCAGTGGTACCAGATGACAGAACAAGGAGTAATGGTCTCAAGTTGCAGTGGGGGAGGTTTAGGTTGGATATTAGGAAACACTTTTTCACTAGGAGGGTGGTGAAGCACTGGAATGGGTTACCTAGGGAGGTGGTGGAATCTCCTTCCTTAGAGGTTTTTAAGGTCAGGCTTGACAAAGCCCTGTCTGGGATGATTTAGTTGGGAATTGGTCCTGCTTTGAGCAGGGGGTTGGACTAGATGACCTCCTGAGGTCCCGTCCAACCCTAATATTCTATGATTCTATGATCTTGAGGTTATTCTCTGAAAACATCTGCTCAATATGCAGCAGCAGTCAAAAAAGCTGTCAGAATGTTAGGAACCATTAGGAAAGGAATAGATAAAAAGATAGTAAATATCATAATGCTACTATATAGATTCCCACACCTTGACTACTGCATGCAGTTCTGGTCACTCCATTGCAAAAAAGATATTAGAAGTGCAAAAGGTACAGAAAAGGGCAATAAAAATGATTAAGGGTATGGAAAAGCTTCCATATGAGGAGATTAAAAACACTGGGACTGTTGAGCTTGGAAAGGAGATGACTAAAGGGGGATATGATAGAGGGCTATAAAATCACGAATGATGTGGAGAAAGTGAATAATGAAGTGTTCTGTACCCCTTTATATAACACAAGTGTGATGCTGATAGGCCAATTCACTTGTGTGTGAATATCAAAGGAGTTAAATGTATTATACGTTCAGGCCAATTCACTTCTGTGTCATAGAGATCAAAGGAGATGTTAATTGTATTGTTTTTGCTAATCTATATCCTGTTGTTTATTAGAATCATGGAATCATAGAAACATTGCACTGGAAGGGACCTCGAGAGGTCATCGAGGCCAGTCCCCTGCACTCATGGCAGGTCTAAGTATTATCTAGCTCATCCCCGACAGGTGTTTGTCTAACCTGCTCTTAAAGATCTCCAGTGATGGAAATTCCACAACCTCCCTGGGCAATTTATCCCAGTGCTAATCCACCCTGACAGTTAGGAAGTTTTTCCTAATGTCCAACATAAATCGCCCTTGCTGCAGTTTAAGCGCATTGCTTCTTGTCCTATCCTCAGAGATTAAGGACAATAATTTTTCTCCTCCCTCCTTGTAACAACCTTTTATGTACTTGAAAACCAATATCAAGTCCCCTCTCAGTCTTCTCTTCTCCCGACTAAACAAACCCCATTTTTTCAATCTTCCCTCAGAGGTCGTGTTTTTTAGACCTTTAATCATTTTTGTTGCTCTTCTCTGGATGTTCTCCAATTTGTCCACATCTTTCCTGAAATGTGGCGCCCAGAACTGGACACAATACTCCAGCTGAGGCCTAATCAGTGGGGAGTAGAGTAGAAGAATTACTTCTCGTGTCTTGCTTACAATACTCCTGCTAATACATCCCAGAATGATGTTTGTTTTTTTGGCAGCAGTGTTACACTGTTCACTTCTATTTAGCTTGTGATCCACTACGACCCTCAGATCCCTTTCTGTAGTACTCTTTCCTAGGCAGTCATTTCCCATTTTGTATGTGTGCAACTGATTGTTCCTTCCTAAGTGGAGTACTTTGCATTTGTCCTTATTGAATTTGATCCTATTTACTTCAGACCATTTCTCCAGTTTGTCCAGATCTTTTTGAATTTTAATCCTATCCTCCAAAGCACTTGCAACCCCTCACAGCTTGGTATCATCCACAAACCTTATAAGTGTACTCTCTATGCCAGGGGTGGCCAAACTAACTGACTTGTGAGCCGCATACGACAATCTTCAGTCAGGGTGCACCTGCTGGGGCTCGGGGTTTTAGCCCCGCTCCTGATGAAGCCTTGAACCCTATCTGGTGCACCTTGCAGGGCTGAAACCCCAAGAACATTTCCCCACTGAGCAGAACTGGAGCGACGCATAGGGGGGCATGTGGATTTTTGCCAGGGTTTGCTGGCCCTACTCGGTCACATGGTGCCACCAGGACCCCTCTGTGCATGGCAGCTGCTGGAGCCAGCAATCTGGATGCTGCATGTGTGGGGAGAGGCAGCAGCAGGGAAGGGCCACTAAGGGTAAGAGAGGCGATGTGCCTGGGGGCGGGCTGTGACTCAAGCTGTTGGGGGTGGCTGAACCTTTAAATTGTGCCCCCCCCATTCTCAGCAGGCACCAGTCATCTCCCGCAGAAGCCCCTAGCCTATCTCCCCGCTGCAGGACAGAAGCCCTGAGCTCCCTGCTCCATCCAGTCTGGTAGATGGAGAATGGGAGGGGAAGTGGGGCCGGGGGCTCTGTGAACCACAATTTAATTGAAAAAGAGCCACATGTGGCTCGCGAGCCGCCGTTTGGATACCCCATGCTCTATGCCATTATCTAAATCATTGATGAAGATATTGAACAGAACTGGACCTAGAACTGATCCCTGTGGGACCTCACTTGATATGCCCTTCCAGCTTGATTGTGAACCACTGATAATTACTCTCTCAGAACAGTTTTCCCCAACCAGTTATGCACCCACCTTATAGTAGCTCCATCTAGGTTGTATTCCCCTAGTTTGTTTATGAGAAGGTCATGCAAGTCAGTATCCAAAGCCTTACTAAATTCAAGGTATACCACATCTACATTATTACACTTATAATATGCATGCCTGGTAAATAAATAAACCTAGATCATAGCGTGTGTTAATGTAAGAGTGTATTCAGGGGTTAGAACGGCATGAAAATGAATGGAATGTTACTTTTATTGTTTTCATTTATCTACTCCTATTACAAGGTAATGGCAGGCATTTACATTATGTTTATCCCTGTAACTAAATAACTCCTCAAATGCAAATGAAGAAGAGTGCTAAATTCAAAGCAACTGGTCATTGTATGGGTACAGACACTTGACAGATTGTTATCTGTGAAAGCAACAGAGGGTCCTGTGGCACCTTTAAGACTAACAGAAGTATTGGGAGCATAAGCTTTCGTGGGTAAGAACCTCACTTCTTCAGATGCAAGTAATGGAAATCTCCAGAGGCAGGTATAAATCAGTGTGGAGATAACGAGGTTAGTTCAATCAGGGAGGGTGAGGTGCTCTGCTAGCAGTAGAGGTGTGAACACCAAGGGAGGAGAAACTGCTTCTGTAGTTGGATAGCCATTCACAGTCTTTGTTTAATCCTGATCTGATGGTGTCAAATTTGCAAATGAACTGGAGCTCAGCAGTTTCTCTTTGGAGTCTGGTCCTGAAGTTTTTTTGCTGTAGGATGGCTACCTTAACATCTGCTATTGTGTGGCCAGGGAGGTTAAAGTGTTCTCCTACAGGTTTTTGTATATTGCCATTCCTGATATCTGACTTGTGTCCATTTATCCTCTTGCGTAGTGACTGTCCAGTTTGGCCAATGTACATAGCAGAGGGGCATTGTTGGCACATGATGGCATATATAACATTGGTGGACGTGCAGGTGAATGAGCCGGTGATGTTGTAGCTGATCTGGTTAGGTCCTGTGATAGTGCTGCTGGTGTAGATATGTGGGCAGAGTTGGCATCGAGGTTTGTTGCATGGGTTGGTTCCTGAGTTAGAGTTGTTATGGTGCGGTGCGTGGTTGCTGGTGAGAATATGCTTAAGGTTGGCGGGTTGTCTGTGGGCGAGGACTGGCCTGCCTCCCAAGGTCTGTGAAAGTGAGGGATCATTGTCCAGGATGGGTTGTAGATCACTGATGATGCGTTGGAGAGGTTTAAGCTGAGGGCTGTAGGTGATGGCCAGTGGAGTTCTGTTGGTTTCTTTTTTGGGCCTGTCTTGTAGCAGGAGGCTTCTGGGTATACGTCTGGCTCTGTTGATTTGTTCCTTTATTTCCTTGTGTGGGTATCGTAGTTTAGAGAATGCTTGGTGAAGATCTTGTAGGTGTTGGTCTCTGTCTAAGGGGTTGGAGCAGATGCGGTTGTACCTCAGTGCTTGGCTGTAGACGATGGATCGTGTGGTGTGTCCGGGGTGGAAGCTGGAGGCATGAAGGTAGGCATAGCGGTCGGTGGGTTTTCGGTATAGGGTGGTGTTAACATGGCCATTGCTTATTTGTACTGTGGTGTCCAGGAAGTGGACCTCCCGTGTAGATTGGTCCAGGCTGAGGTTGATGGTGGGGTGGAAGCTGTTGAAATCGTGGTGGAATTCTTCCAGGGTCTCCTTCCCATGGATCCAGATGATGAAGATGTCATCAATGTAGCGTAGGTAGAGAAGGGGTGTGAGTGGACGAAAGCTGAGGAAGCGTTGTTCCAGGTCAGCCATAAAGATACAGAACTCCACTGGCCATCACCTACAGCCCTCAGCTTAAACCTTAGCTAATAAACCTATAATTAGTTTATTATAGAATTGGCTGCCAGCATTGTCTTTGGTGTAAGATCTGGAGTACCAATTGATCTGAGGTGAGTGACTGGTCCCTTGGGACTGGGAGAAACCTGATGTGGTGTGATTTTTGGGTTAAATAATCTTCTATTGCAAACTTCAATTTGTCTGGGTGGCAAGATAGGCTAAGGTGTCTGTCTGTGACTCCATGGTGAGACTGGTATAGTGATCCAGGAGTTTGCATCTGGTACGGCCTTGGTGATATTTAATTCTAGAACACACCACCAGTTTGGGTTGTCTGCCCTGTTTTCTGACAATCTGCCTTGAGGTAGGCACTCACAGCTGTGAGCCACTCCAAACACTGTGACAACAAGAACCAGGGGTTACCCAATGAAATTAATAGGCTGCAGGTTTAAACAAACAAACGGAAGTATTTCTTCACACACCACACAGTCAATATGTGAACCTCATTGCCAGGCTGTGAAGGCCAAAAGTATGACTGGGTTTAAAAAATAATTAGATAAATTCCTGGAAGATAGGTCCATCAATGGCTATTAGCAAAAGACGGTCAGGGATGCAACTCCACTCTCTGGGTGTCCCTAAGCCTCTGGCTATCAGATGCTGGGACTGGACAATAGGAGATGGATCACTTGATAATTGCCCTGTTCCATTCCTTCCCTTTGAAACATCTAGTATTGGCCACTGCTGGAAGACAGGATACTTGGCTAGATGGACTATTGGTCTGACCCAGTATGGCCGTTCTTATGTTCACTTTTCTATGAGAGAAGATGGTCTTGTGGTTAAAGCCCAGCTGGAAAAGTGAGAGAACTAGGTTCTGTTCCTAGTTCTGTCAGGGTCTTTCTGTAACCCTGGTCAGTCACTGAGGTCTAAATTTTCAAACACGAGTGCCTCTGTTGACTAGTGCCCAGCTTTCAGACATCTTGGGCTCGAAGTGAAGTGAATGAGAGCTGTGGGTGCTCAGCACCTCTGAAAACCAGGTGAGGGCCATCTCGAGTTGCCCTTCCAAAATTAGCGGTTACTCTTGAAATGTGGCACTACCCTCTCAGTGCCTCATTTTCCCATCTGTTACACGTTCAGGAGTACCTGGATTGTTGTGAGGCCTGGTTCATGAATGCTCATCAAATGCTCTAAAACCCTTGGATGGAGAGTACTCTATAGGTGCCAAGTATTGTTGTACTCAAAAATAAGTAGCAATAGGAATATTGTTGTGTAGGCCTGGTGCAGCGATTGGGGCATGCACTGGGAGAGAGGAGATCAGGGTTCTATTCCTGCTTTGCCATTTACCTGCTAAGTGAGCTTAGCCAAGGACTTCATTGCTGTTCCAGTTCACCCATCTGTAAAGAGGGGATAATGACACTTACCTCCCTTTGGAAAGCGCTATATTAGAAAATGCAGAACCTGGATGAGAAGACTCAGAAGTTATAAAAGGGTAAAAGTTCTGTTACTGCAAGCCTTCTACAGGCAGAAATCCCGCCGAATTCCTAGGGAGCGCTGAGCAAGGAGAGCTTTGCAGGATCAGGCTCAAAGAGGCATATTCCAGCTCTGGAAACTGATAAAAACAGAGAGATACTGTAATAATTTCATTTCTTCTGGGAGTTCCCGGGAACAAGCTGTGTATAAATTCACGACTTTGGGTGTCTGCACAGGACTCTCATATTGTCCTTAATGGTAAAAAAAAAATACATCTTCTATATCCTCTTTAGGGCTAGGTTTATTGAACACAGTAATCTATCTACACTATTCTAAGCAGAACAACAATGTATTTCTTTTAGTTTGGATATAAAGATGCATTAGCAAGTCCTGCCTGATTTTAACAACACAGGTTTTCATTTCTACTGTAAGATATTACTGAGGCAAATAAATGAATATAACTCAATAAAGGATTAGAGATTTATATTAAGAACAGCAATTGGAGTTACACTAGCTAGGATGAAAAATATAAGGGCCACTTATGTTCCATTTTTAAGGCAAACACTGATCAATAGCTGAAATTAGGAGAAAGCTTCTCCCTTGTCCTAATTGGTGTTAGCTTAATGCTATTTTTTTTTTTGAGTGTGAGAGGATGGTCCTGTGGTTAGCATGTCAGCCTGTGCCTTGGGAGATCCATATTCACTTCCCTGCTCTGCCACAGACTTTCTGTATGACCTTGGGCAAGGCCCTTAGTATCTCTCTGTGCATCAGTTCCCCATCTGTAAAATGGGGATACAGTATTAGCACTTCCCTACCTCACAGGGGTGTGGTGAAGATAAATGCATTGAAGAGTGTGAGGTGCTCAGATACTGTGGCAACGGAGGTTATAAGTTCCATGGATAGGATATTGACCCCTACTGGAGACAGCATTTTCAAACTATCACTGAGATAGTCTGGCTTCATCTCAGTGTGAAATTTACAACTCATACCCACAGGCTTTATCTGAATAATATATATTATGGATAGGCCCAAATCATGACGTTTGGATCAGGATTCAGTTCTGAACTGAAACTTCTCCAAAGTTTGGGCGATTTGGTGCTCCAATCTGGCCCATTTCAGAGATAGTCACATCAATGCTATTTGGCTCTCCTTTGAAACCAATGGCACCGAGAGTACTCTGATTGGAAATAAATTGTAGAGGAAACAGCAACAAAAGTTAGTGAGTCTTGGATAAGAAAGGAGACAGGAGCCAAAGGAGACATTATAGCTGGCAGCATCAGCTAGGAAAGATGGTGAGATGTCGAAGGTGAAGAAGAGGGAGAGGAAACATCAGGGAAGTCCGATTCAAGAGGTTGGATTAGATGATCACAGTGGCCCCTTCTGCCTTGGAATCTGTGAATGAGTTTATTATTAAAAATAAGTGAAGTGAATGCAAATAGAACCCAATCCTTAAAAAATTTGTTTGATTGCTATTATATTATTAGAGAACACGACTTAAAAAAACCCATTCCTGGTTAGCATAGTATTAGCAGTAGTACATACACACACGGCTCGTACTGATGCACTGCTACCTGTATTCCCTACAACTTCATCATCAGTGCTATGTTGCTAAGCAATGACATATTTCCTGAAATATACTGCCACCTTAAGGAGGTACTTTAGGTAGTGCTGTCCTGGAATTAAAAAAAAAAAGCTCAATATGGTGAATGGAGGTTATATGCTTTTTACTTCAGTTATGCAACAAGAATAAAAAGAATTGACTCCATAGCCTGGAACTTTTACTCACCTTGAATCATTGTTCATTTTTTGAGAAATCCCGTTGACTTCAGTGGAGTGAGGTGGTATCATGAGTGTCAGAACGTAACCAATCTTCTTTATACTGTATCTCCTATGGTGCTCATTAAAGACTGCTGTTTCTTTCACGTTAGGTTCCCAACTCCCACTCAAGTTCTGACTCCTTTGAAACTCCCACCCATAAAATTTAGAACAAAGACATCTCCAGCCCTTTGATAAGGCTCTTTGACTTTCTGAGAGATTAGTTCTGCGTTACTGCTTTTCTATTAACTTGGAAAGATAGAAAATCGGAGGATCCGGCTGCAGTGGATAGACTTGGCCAATTCAAGGGCATTCTAGAGCCTGAAACTGCAAAAAGCAAAGCATGTTATATAGATAGTTTTTATCCCCTGCTGTGCTGACGAATGCATCAATGTAGTTCATGGGTAGCTAAGTCACTTTACGTATTTTCACCCTTGACAAGCTGGAGTTTCTTTACATTCATTCTATCACCAAAGCTTTCTTTGGGAAAACCTCTCATTATAAAGGAACCTGATTCAAAACGTGAGATCTGAACACCCTCAAAATATAGATATGGCTCTGAACTTTGCTGCTTATCCCTCTCTCTGTGTCTTTAGAGGCAGCAAGTGAGTGTAACCAACAAATGGAGGAAAGGGGTGGAGGGATGTACAGGAATAGAATTGTGTGATGACACACTAAGAATGTGCAGAACTTGTTTATTCCTTGTCATTTGAAAACATCTCTGCCAGTTTAAATTGTTTTTAAATCTCTATTTCCATGCAAGTGGTTTTCAATCCCTTTTTAAAATCTCTTCCTATTTTGCATTGTTCCTGTGGCACACAAGGGAAAGGATCCTGCCCTGACTCCCCGGCTGGGAATATCCCAGTATGGGTAGTCTCAAGTGGGTGTACACTCAGCTACATTGGTTCTTACACCATCCTTACTACAGCTCCTAGCATTTGTGGGATTTCAGCAGGGTCATGTGAGGTGATGAGTCAGACCTGAACTAGCACCTAAACCACGTGTGGGAATAAGTAATTCCTGTGTCAGGGCCAGCCAATCCACAAGCCAGGAGCTGGTCTGGTGACTCTCAGAGAAGGTGCATAAGCCTCACAGGAGAAACAGCAGCTCAGTCTGATCAATGTTGCTTTGTGGGTTGGAATTCCCCTCTGCCCAAAAGTGGTGACAGACTGCACAGGCCTCAACCTGCCCTGGCTCCAGCCTAGCTCTTAGTCCTACACTTGTCTTGTTCCAGCCCTGCTCTTGACTCCTGATTCTGTCTCTGATCCCTAGGCCTGGCCGTCCTTGCCTTGACAGGTCAGAGGAGTGGCTGGAACGCACTGCATTCTGCTTCACTCATCTGGCAAACTGTTTCTTAGTGACTGTTGCTAACTGGTGCAAATTAGAACAGCCTGGAGGCTGTTGGAGGCTCTGTTGGGTCCTGGGTTTTGGCAGTGAATTATGGAGCTATAACCAGTGCCCTGACACTTACCTCAGTTTTACAGAATCTGGACCCTTATTTCTATTTTGCCCCTTCTAAAAGCTCTGCCTATTTCTATTCTGGCAGAATTATTTAAGGAGGTGCCAGAAGTAATTTTTTAGTCTGTACTGTAGAAACAATTGAGCAAAGGGGATGAGGGGGGGAAACTAGCTGACTATCAGGGAGCATTTCCCAATGGTGAGATTGACGAGGCTGGAGAAAATGGTGAAAGTGCCATCACTAGAATCCGTGCAAAATTGTGGATAACACAAACTGGAACTGTAGCCAACAACCCTGCTTTGGCATGGGAATGGACCAAGGGGTCTCATGCATCTTGGAGAGGGTCCAGAGAAGAGCAACAAGAATGATTAAAGGTCTTGA
>NW_020664409.1:98329427-98362927 GCF_002925995.2 Terrapene triunguis
TCGATGACCTCTCGAGGTCCCTTCCAGTCCTAGAATCTATGAATCTATGAATCTATGAATCTTTATTTTCTATAGGCCAAACTCAAGTCTTTATTCAAGCAAAACTCACTCAGAGTTGCCTCTGTAAGGACCTCAGGATTTGGCTCTAAGAGTCTATGGACCAAATTCAACCCTGGCACAAATGTGTGCACCATTGACTTCAGTGGGGCAGGTGCCTATTTACAACGTGGCTTAATTCCGGCAATATCACCACTACTCCTCAATGATACACCAGCAGGTCTCATCTAGTGAGGCCAGAGGATTAGTTCTGGTTAGTTCCGGGTATTTTTGTATCTCAAGCTAACAATATGTGGAATAAAAGGTTGTGAAATCGTAACCTGCAAGAGCTAATCTGAGATACTAGGGCAAAAGAGGGTGCTTCTCTGTTATGGGTTCCATACAATAGACATAACAACAAACATTCCCTCTCCGAGAATATTTTACAAACAAAGGGTCCTAAACTGCATTGTACTGGATGCTTCATGTAGGATGCTGAGTGCCCTCATCTCCCATTGAAGTCAACAGGAATCGAGGGAGCTGATAGAGCAGCTAAATTGGCAATGAATACAGCTCTCCACATTGTTGATGCTGCTAACTTTAACAGCAGCCGTGTCTGTCTACTTATCAGGTCAGTGCAGAGATCTCAATTCTTTCTCCTGCTCACGGCAATGTAAAAATAACACAATGCAGTCTTCTGACAACAATCATTGTGGCAGAAAGAGCACGCTGCAAGTCGCAATACAAATAACTGCTCAGGCTGCTGCAATTCTGCTGGTTATAAATCAGAGCCAAGAGAAAGCCCTGTCTGACCACTTTGTGCACTGGATGGCCATTTGTTATTAGAGATTGTCGCTCCTTTACATTTTCTGAATCCTCTTGTACACAATCTAAGCTATGACCTAGCATGGAATGGGGAGTATCCTGGCAGCATTCGAGGATTGGGGGCTCCCAACTAGAGAAACAACGATAAAGGATTTCTTATCTGTTCTTGCTCTTTCTCCTGGGCATCATTAATTATCACTGTCCATTCACCTCCTGGTCCACCTACTCATCGGATGATCAAAGCAGTGCAAACTGCTTTTCAGTACAACATTTGGTCACACTAAGCAGCAGTTTCCTCTTTGAACGTGTGAAAAAGAGATTAAGGATTCATTGCTGTATCCACTGAAATCCATTGGAGTGCTGACAACCAGGCCCCCAGGGAGGAGCTGTGGAATCTGGGTCCTGATGCACTATTGAGCCAGTGTATCAGCAGGTGGCTGCTTGCACAAATGACTGATTCCAGGTGCAAGATTCCGTGAGGAGGTTGGGAACATGACCTCCCTTGAAGAAAACAAGGCAGTCACCGCAAGTCCATGTTATTCAGCCAGGAGTGAGCTACCCAGGACAGCTGAAGTCTTCTGCAATTGAGGCAGAGTCTGAAGGTTGCTCAGCACCCTCCACTCCCGTTGAAATTAATGGCACTTAGCACTCCTCAGGAGGCATCCTGAACCCTGCCAGATCAGGGCAAAAACATCACGTTGTTTGTGAAACTGTTGTCCTTTCTAACTAACAGTCCTGTGAGATACGGAAAGCATTGTTTTGCCATCCATGGCTCTTTAATTCAGAATTCTTTGGTTTGTCTATTTAGCTTGTTATTAATTATTATAATAGCAGCTAGATCAGAGCCCCATTGTGCTACGCTCAGTACGAACAGCTAGCAAGAGACAGTCCCATCCCCAAATTGCTTACCATCTAACTAGGCAGGACAGATAGAGGGGGTTCTATTAGCCTTCATTTTACAGATGGGAAACTGAGGCATGGAACGATTAAGGGACTGGGGATTCTGTGGAAGAGCTGAAAATTGAACCTCGGCTCCTGAGTCCCAGTCCAGTGCCTCAACCACATGACCACCTTCTTTCCTGTGCGTGTTTTGGGGCAAGGATAATGTCATCCACAGGTTTGTATGAATTCAAACAGGAACAAGCGCAGAGAAGGGCTACTATGGTCTCCATTCTCTTAATCCTTTCTTATGGGAGTTGAATAAAGAACTTGGCTTGTTTAGCCCAGGAAAACAAAGGGTGAGAAGGGACATGACTGCTCTCCACAAATAGATAGGAGGAAAACCTCAGGTAGGGAGAAGACCTTTATTAAGCTGAAGGACAATGCTGGCACAAAAACAAATGGGTGTAAACTGGCATGAACAAATTAAGGCTGGACATCAGAAGGTTTCTAACCATCATACAAGTAATGTTCTGGAACAGCCTCCCAATAGAGGAGTAGTGGGGGCAAACAAACTAACGAGTTTTAAGATGGAGCGTGATAAATTTATGAATGGGGTTATCTGAGGGGTTTATCTGCAATAGCAGCAGCTGGACTTGGTGATCCAGAAAGTCCCTTCCAGGCCTACGTTCCCACATATGTTACCAGCTGAAGCACGGCGTCAGTGTTAAACAAACAAATAAATAATGATGGCAGTACTGGCTAAAATATCATTCACCAGCTGGTTTGCAATGCACCAAGCAGCACTGGCAGTTCAACCTCAGCAAGCACTGCATGTGAAACTCTTACAGAGAAACCTGATAACCCCAGAGTCTCTGTCCTCAATTTCACAGAACATTAAATGCAAAATGACAGAGTCCTGGTAATTCTGTATTTTGCGGGGGAGGGGAAGAATGTGCACTTCCAGTTATCTTCAAGAAAGTATTAATATTAAATATTGGTATTACGGTAGTACCTACAGACCCCAACCAGTGCTGTCCAAGTAGTAAGACACATCCCTGACCCAAAGAGCTTACTGTCTAGATTAAGATAAGAGCCAGCAAGAGAGTGTAGCAAACACATGGAAGGAATGGGGAAGGAGGAGGATGGAGGGTTCTGTTAAGCTAAGATTGACAAACACTTTCGTTCGTCCCTGGGCATCTTTCTTACTAGGGACTTCCTGAATTTGTTTATTAAGGAAAGATTTGTTCTCCTGTAGCCTGTGCTTTTCCCCTTGTGCTCTTCAAATGTTTTTTCTTAGTTCTTGCAGTTATGTCTGATGTGACTATTCCTTCTCCTCAAGAGTGGCACTCAGATGTACAAGTTGGTAGTGGTGGTTTCCAGTTCCTACAAGAATGTTTCCTGTAAAGCATCTTGGAATTTATTATTTTCTTTGTTCTTACTGGAATGTTCCATGAACCATGATGGGATCAGTTGGGATTGCGTGTCTGGGGACTGTTTGAGGCTTTGTTCCCTGGATCATCCTTCATCACCTTTGATCAGCCTCAATCAGCCTTGTGATGACCCTGAGTGATTAATGAGGGGGTAGGGCTGACCAAGGAGAGAAGGCCTTAGAAGCCAGAGGCTAAGCGACCAAGGGGAGCTAGTGAACAAAGGAGTTTGAGAGGGGGTTTGTGGGCGGGAGTCATAATATAATCGCTATGGTCAGGAAGGGCCGCATCGCCAGTGCCAATGCTGCTCCTGTCTCCTCCACCTGCGCCTGTATCCAGACAGTGAACCTAACCATGGATGCCTCTACACAGATCCAGGTGTGGATTTTCAGGGACTGTGGCCTGCATTTCCCACTCTCAGATAGCCAGGCTGGGCAGACCATCCAGTGTGAAAGGTGTCTGCTCGTGGAATCTCTCAGGAAGCAGGTGGGAGAGCTACAGGCGGAGGTGGCTTGGCTGAGGAGCATCCGTGCCCATGAGTAATTCCTTGAGAGTGTTCATATGGAGACATCCAAGGCTGAGGAAGCTATCCAGCTACAGAGGACTGCTGTCACACCACCGGGGGAGGAGGATATGGCTCTGTCACAGGAAGAACACTGGCTGCTAGTTACTTCTGGCAGCAGGTAGTGCTCCACCCGTATTCCCAATCCACCCACCATGGTGATGGAAAACAGATATGTTGCCCTGGCAATGAGTGATGAGGAATCACCCACAAAGGTGGAGGAGAAGAAGCCATGTATCCCCAAAGCTGGAAAGATTGCAGCCACCACTCCCAGGAGGAAACATAGGGTAGAGGTGGTTGGTAACACTCTTCTGAGGAGGAAGGAAGCACCCATCTGTCACACTGACATGGCATCCCAGGAGGTATGCTGCCTGCCAAAGGCCCATATCCGAGATGTTACAGAGGGATTGTCGAGGATCATCCGGCCCTCTGACTATTACCCCATGCTACTCATCCACATGGGCACTAATGATACTCTGAGGTATAACCCTTGGCAGATCAGAAGTGACTACAGGGCTCTGGGAGTAAGGGTGAAGGATTTGGGAGCACAGGTGGTGTTCTCTTCGATCCTTCTGGTCCAGGGTAGGAGCCCAGGCAGAGACAGATGCAACCTGGAGATGAATACCTGGCTGTGAAGATAGTGTTGCCAGGAGGGCTTCGGCTTCCTTGACTACGGGATGCTGTTCTAGGAATGACTGCTAAGCAGAGATGGAGTCCACCTACTGAGGAAGGGGAAGAGCATATTTGGATACAGACTGGCTAACCTAGTGAGGAAGTCTTTAAATTAGGTTCAAAGGGGGCAGGTGACCAAAGCACACAGGTAAGTCAAAAACATTGAGACCTGAGAGAAGGGTCAGAATTTGGGGGGAGCCTGGGTTGTTATAGCAGGGATAAAGGAGAGACAAGACAGAACTGGCGAGGGAAATCAAATCAGTATCTTAGATGTCTGTATACTAATTTGAGAAGTATGGGGAATAAGCAGGAAGAACTTGAAATGCTAGTAAATAAACACAGCTATGACATAGTTGGCATCACAGAGACTTGGTGGGATAATATGCATGACTGGAATATTGGTATAGAAGGGTACCGCTT
The DNA here is from genome assembly GCF_002925995.2 of Terrapene triunguis. NCBI lineage: Eukaryota > Metazoa > Chordata > Testudines > Emydidae > Terrapene > Terrapene triunguis. Next base: position 98,334,252 of record NW_020664409.1, read on the forward strand.
GCTCAGGAAGGATAGGCAGGGAAAAAAGGGAGGAGGTGTTGCCTTATATATTAAAAATGTATACATTTGGAATGAGGTTGAGATGGAAATAGGAGACAGACTTGTTGATAGTCTCTGGGTAAGGATAAAAGGGGTAAAAAGCAAGGGTGATGTCATGGTAGGGGTCTACTAAGACCACCTAACCAGGAAGAAGAGGTGGATGAGACTTTTTTTAAACAACTAACAAAATTATCCAAAGCACAGGACTTGGTGGTGCTGGGGGACTTCAACTAGTCAGATATCTGTTGGGAAAATAAGACAATAGACAAAGATTATCCAACAAGTTCTTGGAATGTGTGGGAGACAATTTTTTATTTCAGAAGCTGGAGAAAGCTGTTAGGGGGAGGCAGTTCTAGATTTGATTATGACAAATAGGGAGGAACTGGTTGAGAATTTGAAAATAGAAGGCAGCTTGGGTGAAAGTGATTATGAAATGATAGAGTTCATGATTCTAAGGAATGGTAGGAGGGAGAACAGCAAAATAAAGAAAATGGATTTCAAGAAGACAGACTTTAGCAAACTCAGGGAGTTGGTAGGAAAGATCCCATGGGAAGCAAATCTAAGGGGAAAAACAATAGAAGACAGCTGGCAGTTTTTCAAAGAGACATTATTAAGGGCACAAGAGCAAACTATCCCACTGCATAGGAAAGATAGGATGTATGGCGAGAGACTATCCTGGCTTAAACAGGAGAACTTCAAGGATCTAAAAATCAAAAAAGAGTCCTACAAAAAGTGGAAACTAGGTCAAATTACGAAGGGTGAATATAAACAATTAACACAAGTATGTAGGGACAAAATTAGAAAAGCCAAGACACAAAACAAGATCAAACTAGTTAGAGACATAAAGGGTAACAAGAAAACATTTTACGAATACATTACAAGCAAGAGGAAGACCAAGGACATGGTAGGCCTGTTACTCAATGAGGGGGAGAAAATAATAACAGAAAATGTGGAAATTGCAGAGGTGCTTAATGACTTTTTTGTTTCAGTTTTCACCAAGAAGGTTGGTGGTAGTTAGGCATCTAATACAGTGAATGCCAGTGAAAATGAGGTAGGATCAGAAGAGGCTAAAATAGGGAAAGAACAAGTTAAAAATTACTTTGACAAGTTAGATGTCTTCAAGTCATCAGGGCCTGATGAAATGCATCCTAGAATACTCAAGGAGCTGACTGAGGAGATATATGAGCCATTAGCGATTCTCTTTGAAAAGTCATGGAAGACGGTAGAGATTCCAGAAGACTGGAAAAGGGCAAATATAGTACCCATCTATAAAAAGGGATATCAGGACAACCCAGGGAATTACAGACCAGTGATATTAATTTCTGTACCCGGAAAGATAATGGAGTAAATAATAAAGCAATCCATTTGCAAACATCTAGAAGATAATAAGGTGATAAGTAACAGTCAGCATGGAATTGTCAAGAACAAATTGTGTCAAAGCAACCTGATAGCTTTCTTTGACAGAATAACAAGCCTTGTGGATGGGGGGCAGTGATAGACATGGTGTATCTTGACTTTAGTAAAGCTTTTGATACTGTCTCACATGACCTTCTCATAAACAAACTAGGGAAATGCAACATAGATGGAGCTACTATAAGGTGGGTGCAAAACTGGTTGGAAAACCATTCCCAGAGAATAGTTATCAGTGTCATGCTGGAAGGGCATAACGAGTGGGGTCCCGCAGGGATCAGTTCTGGGTCTGGTTCTGTTCAATATCTTCATTAATTATTTAGATAATGGCATAGAGAGTACACTTATAAAGTTTGCATATGATACCAAGTTGGGAGGGGTTGCTTTGGAGGGTAGGATTAAAATTAAAAATGATCTGGACAAACTGGAGAAATGGTCTGAAGTAAATAGGATGAAATTCAATAAGGACAAACACAAAGTACTCCATTTAGGAAGGAACAATTAGTTGTACATATACAAAATGGGAAATGACTGCCTAGGAAGGAGTACTGTGGAAAGAGGTCTGGGGTCATAATGGACCATAAGCTAAATATGAGTCAACAGTGTAACACTGTTGCAAAAAAAGCGAACATCCTTCTGGGATGTATTAGAAGGAGAATTGTAAGCAAGACACGAGAAGCAATTCTTTTGCTCTACTCTGCGCTGATAAGGTCTCAACTGGAGTATTGTGTCCAGTTCTGGGTGCCACGTTTCAGGAAAGATGTGGACAAATTGGAGAAAGTCCAGAGAAAAGCAACAAAAATGATTAACGGTCTAGAAAACATGACATATGAGGGAAGATTGAAAAAATTGGGTTTATTTAGTCTGGAAAAGAGAAGACTGAGAGGGGACATGGTAACTGTTTTCAAGTACATAAAAGGTTGTTACAAGGAAGAGGGAGAAAAATTGTTCTTCTTAACTCTGAGGAGAGTACAAGAAACAATGGGCTTAAATTGCAGCAAGGGAAGTTTAGGTTGGACATTAGGAAAAAACTTCCTAACTAGCTGTCAGGGTGCTTAAGCACTGAAATAAATTGCCTAGGGAGGTTGTGGAATCTCCATCATTGGAGATTTTTAAGAGCAAGTTAGACAAACTCCTGTCAGGGATGAGCTAGATAATACTTAGTCCTGCCATGAGTGCAAGGGACTAGACTAGATGATCTCTTAAGGTCCCTTCCAGTCCTATGATTCTATGATCCCTCCTGGAATAGAACAGAGCTTAATGTCCCAGCAGGTCTTTAAATCCCCTCTGGACTTGGGAGACTTAAAGAGACCACGTCACCAATGCCTTGAGAGCTTTCAACTCCTATGCTGCTGGAGGTGCTGTCCTAGTGTAAAATGACCGACTGACTACAATCAAAACTACAGGGTCTGCATCAGAATCAAACATGCTTGGGCATAAACAATATGCAAGTGGTACGGAGTGAAGGCTAGTTTACAATACCAGTTCTTTAAGGAAACTTATTCAGCTCCTCCTTTCCTAGCAAGGGGATGGCCTTGGCTCCCTCAGGGGCAAGACTGACGGCGGAGAAAGTGGAGGGCAGGGCTGGGAGCAGACTACAGCTGCACAAACTGCAATGTATTGGTTGCAGGGGGTCCCATGCTAAATGTCTGCTGCTAACTAGCCATCGAGTTCTCTGTATTTGGCACTGATGCGGCCACTGCTGGAATAGTTTGTCCAGTTCTGGTGTCTACAATTTGTGAATGATGTTGATAAATTGGAGAGATTCAGGGAAGAGCCACAAGAATGGTTAAAGGATTATAAAACATGCCTTATAGTGAAAGACACAAGGAGTTAAATCTATTTAGCTTAACAAAGAGAAGTTAAGGGGTGACTTGATTACAGTCTATAAGTATCTACATCAAGAACAAATATTTTATAATGGGTTCTTCAGTCTAGCAGAGGAAGGTCTAGCACATTTCACTAACTGGAAGTTGAAGCTTGACAAATTCAAACTGGAAATAGGCATATATTTTTAACAGTGAGGGTAATTATCCATTGGGGTACAATACAGCTACATTCTCATCATGTACCCTGTAATTACCATTCAGGGGAAATCAAAGCTGCAATGAGCAAACTAAATCTATTGGATCCTGGTTACTATAGACCTAAAAAGGACAAGGAAATGCTATAAATACACCAGGTACGACAGTTGAACGTCAAGGGCCTATCAGCCACAAAGCACTCTGTTCCCACAAACACTGACTCCCGACACAACGTCAGTGTCACCTACCTTCAGGAAACCTGGGTTATTTCTTTTCATGTTGGGCTTCCTCGGGGTCTTCTCAAGCTGAACATTGTGGACTTAGTGGCCATTGACTGTCTCAAGACTATTCATTTGTTTCCTAAATCTAGCTTTGCTTGTCTTGCCCACAAGCAATCACTATCTTTCTAACAGGAGAGGGGTCACTTCCTGTGGACTTCCTAACTGGTACAATTCAAGGTGTTGCAGTGCCCTCTGTGGTTCCAGACTGTGGAATTTTCTTGTGCTATTGCCAGCTTTTTTGCAAGCCAGCAGATTTCTCAGTCCTGGTGGGTGAAGCGTCTCCTTTTAGTGCTTTTCCTCATGTCTGCATATCTGTTTTTAATAAGAAAAAGCTAGGAAATGCCAGACAAAAAACTACAAGAAAAGAATGTTACAGATGAGAGTTTGGCACAAAAAGTCAGGAAAATTCTTTTTATTTTTGCTATTATGTAATTATAATTATAATTATTAGTATATACATTTGCATTCTTTCGTATTACATAAACAAGTAAAGAAGTATCAACTTCTCCCAGCTGTCCCTCAGCTAAGCCTTCCTACACTGGCAGCCTTTTCTCCTAGCTGTTGCTGCAGAAATAGGTCTGAAATGCGGAGCAGCCTTGCACATCAATTCGGGGAGGGCATTCTAAGAACAATGGGCAATGTAGAAGAAAACAAGAAGAGGCGTGCAAAGCGAACAGTCAGAGAGTTGAGGCTGGGAACACCCGCGGAACAAAGGGGCAATGCCAGCGAGGAATAAATGATCACTTATCTGCAAAATAAACAAACACGCTGAGGTTGGCTCAGCCTTAGCTCTGCCCTCTGTCACATATCCATAATACAATCTTTAACTACGGTTAAGTAAGCTCACAGTGATGGTCCCAGTCCTGTAAACATATATGCATGTGCTTCAGTTTACGCAAATGAGTCATTCCATTGACTTCAATGAGCCTGCTCATGTGCTTAAAGTTAAGCATGAGCAACTGGGTTTGCAGGACCGGCAGGCCTAAATTGGCTTCATTAATTGCCTTAGCCCCTCAGCTGTATGTAAGGAAGGTTGCTGCTTGGGATTATCTTCCCTACTCTGCTGTACCCATATACACCTAAACCATCTACCCCCCACACACATCTGCTTTTATTGGGCTAGTGTCACAGGTCATTATTTAAAGGTGTTTATTTTTAAAGCATACCATTCATCTTCTACAAGTTTCTTCTATTAAATATTTCTTTTCATTGGCTTTGTGATGTGTGATTTGTGCCCATCTCATTGCAATGACAGACGACACATGATTTGCATGTTTTAGCAAAGGGTGCACTCTTGGCAAGAACAGTGAATAATGAACCGATTTGGCCAAATTAATCTCTGATGCAATACTATTAAAGTCACGAGGGATAGAATTCGGCCTCCTCTGAGGATCTGGCTAAAAAATGTATTATTGGCATTGATTTCCATTGTGGCCATCTTTTATCGGCAAATAAAACTAGCCACGGTGCCTACTGAGCTCCACTAAAAAGTGAAAACAACAAGGAGTCTGGTGGCACCTTAAAGACTAACAGATTTATTTGGGCATAAGCTTTCGTGAGTAAAAACCTCACTTCTTCAGATGCATAGCGTGAAAGTTACAGATGCAGGCATTATATACTGACACATGGAGAGCAGGGAGTTACTTCGCGAGTGGAGAACCAGTGTTGACAGGGCCAATTCAGTCAGGGTGGATGTAGTCCACTCCCAATAGTAGATGAAGAGGTGTCAATTCCAGGAGAGGAAAAGCTGCTTCTGTAATGAGCCAGCCACTCCCAGTCCCTATTCAAGCCCAGATTAATGGTGTTGAATTTGCAAATGAATTTTAGTTCTGCTGTTTCTCTTTGAAGTCTGTTTCTGAAGTTTTTTTGTTCAATGATAGTGACTTTTAAATCTGTAATAGAATGACCAGGGAGATTGAAGTGTTCACTTACTGGCTTATTATGTTACCATTCTTGATGTCCGATTTGTGTCCATTTATTCTTTTGCGGAGGGACTGTCCAGTTTGGCCAATGTACATGGCAGAGGGGCATGTGAAGTGAAGTGTAGTATTGTATGATGTATCCCTTTTCCTACCCGGCCTCTGCTGTTACACAGTGTTTCAGTTTCACAGTACACTGATGCACCGAGAGCTGCTCAGGAATAGAAAGTACACTGATGTGGAACCTCCAGCTTCAGATGTTTTCCTGCTCCAGGCTATGAGATTTGGAGCTGAGCCACATAATTTATTTCATGTCTTCACCAAACCTGATGCTGCAACTCATAGAAACAGAAGACGAGAGAGACTGAGACCCCACCATCCCAGCCCATCTGTAATAACAGCAAAGCAATCGTCTGGATACACCCATCTTATAACAGATGAGCCCTGCTCTGTGTCCTGAATATGTAATTCCTTCCACCACCACCAAACACCAGTCATAGTGTTGAAAGGAAAATCCACCCCCCACGCTCAAACTTTTGCTTCAATGGGATCAACATCAGGTCTCTGATCCCTGAGCATCGGAACAGGTCTCACAATGAGGGAACTCCAGTTGCTAGGAAAAGGCAGGTGTTAGTAATGGGAGATTCGATCATTAGAAACGTAGATAGCTGGGTTTGTGATGACCGGGAGAACCGCATGGTGACTTGCCTGCCTGGTGCGAAGGTTGCGGATCTCTCGAGGCATCTAGACAGACTTATGTGTAGTGCTGGGGAGGAGCCGGTGATCATGGTACATGTGGGTACCAATGACATAGGGAAGGGTAGGAGAGATGTCCTGGAGGCCAAATTTAGGCTGCTAGGGAAGAGACTGAAATCCAGGACCTCTATGGTGGCATTCTCAGAAATGCTCCCAGTTCCACGCACAGGGCCAGGTAGGCAGGCAGAGCTTCAGAGTCTCAATGCGTGGATGAGACGATGGTGTAGAGAGGAGGGGTTTACATTCATTAGGAACTGGGGAAACTTTTGGGATGGGGGGAGCCTATACAGGAGAGATGGGCTCCACCTAAACCAAGGTGGAACCAGACTGCTGGCACTAAACATTAAAAAGGTTGTAGAGCAGTTTTTAAACTAGGAGATGGGGGAAAGCCGACTGCTGCAGAGGAGCATGTGGATCGGACAGAGACTTCTCTTAGGGGAGAGTCTAATGATAGAGAATCTCCAGGTTATAGTCAGGAGCAGAGAATGGAGGAGGATAATGTAAGGGCCAGATCAGATGATAAACATTCACATAAAAAAGAATCTAACACATCAGAAAAGGGCAGACAAATAAACAGTGACAAGTTTTTAAAGTGCTTGTACACAAATGCTAGAAGTCTAAATAATAAGATGGGTGAACTAGAGTGCCTCGTGATAAAGGAGGATATTGATATAATAGGCATCACAGAATCCTGGTGGACTGAGAGCAATCAATGGGACACAATTATTCCGGGGTACAAAATATATCGGAAGGACAGAACAGGTCATGCGGGGGGGAGTGGCACTATATGTGAAAGAAAATGTAGAATCAAATGAAGTAAAAATCTTAAGTGAATCCACATGTTCCATAGAATCTCTATGGATAGAAATTTCATGCTCTAATAAGAATATAACATTAGGGATCTATTATAGACCACCTGACCAGGACAGTGATAGTGATGATGAAATGGTAAGGGAAATTAGAGAGGCTATCAAAATTAAGAACCCAATAATAGTGGGGGATTTCAATTATCCCCATATTGACTGGGAACATTTCACTTCAGGACGAAATGCAGAGATAAAATTTCTCGATACTTTAAATGACTGCTTCATGGAGCAGCTGGTACGGGAACGCACAAGGGGAGAGGCAACTCTAGATTTAGTCCTGAGTGGAGTGCAGGAGCTGGTCCAAGAGGTAACTATAACAGGACCGCTTGCAAATAGTGACCAGAATACAATAGCATTCAACATCCCTGTGGTGGGAAGAACATCTCAACAGCCCAACACTGTGGCATTTAATTTTAAAAGGGGGAACTATGCAAAAATGAGGGGGTTAGTTAAACAGAAGTTAAAAGGTACAGTGACTAAAGTGAAATCCCTGCAAGCTGCATGGGCGCTTTTTAAAGACACCATAATAGAGGCTCAACTTCAATGTATACCCCAAATTAAGAAACACAGTAAAAGAACTCAAAAAGAGCCACAGTGGCTTAACAACCATGTAAAAGAAGCAGTGAGAGATAAAAAGACTTCCTTTAAAAAGTGGAAGTCAAATCCTAGTGAGGCAAATAGAAAGGAGCATAAACACTGCCAAATTAAGTGCAAGAATGTAATAAGAAAAGCCAAAGAGGAGTTTGAAGAACGGCTAGCCAAAAACTCCAAAGGTAATAACAAAATGTTTTTTAAGTACATCAGAAGCAGGAAGCCTGCTAAACAACCAGTGGGGCCCCTTGATGATCGAGATACAAAAGGAGCGCTTAAAGACGATAAAGTCATTGTGGAGAAACTAAATGGATTCTTTGCTTCAGTCTTCACGGCTGAGGATGTTAGGGAGATTCCCAAACCTGAGCTGGCTTTTGTAGGTGACAAATCTGAGGAACTGTCATGGATTGAAGTGTCACGAGAGGAGGTTTTGGAATTAATTGATAAACTTAACATTAACAAGTCACAGGGACCAGATGGCATTCACCCAAGAGTTCTGAAAGAACTCAAATGTGAAGTTGCGGAACTGTTAGCTAAGGTTTGTAACCTGTCCTTTAAATCAACTTCTGTATCCAATGACTGGAAGTTAGCTAATGTAACGCCAATATTTAAAAAGGGCTCTAGAGGTGATCCCGGCAATTACAGACCGGTAAGTCTAATGTCTGTACCAGGCAAATTAGTCGAAACAATAGTTAAGAATAAAATTGTCTGACACATAGAAAAACAAACTGTTGAGCAATAGTCAACATGGTTTCTGTAAAGGGAAATCGTGTCTTACTAATCTATTAGAATTCTTTGAAGGGGTCAACAAACATGTGGACAAGGGGGATCCAGTGGACATAGTGTACTTAGATTTCCAGAAAGCCTTTGACAAGGTCCCTCACCAAAGGCTCTTATGTAAATTAAGCTGCCATGGGATAAAAGGGAAGGTCCTTTCATGGATTGAGAACTGGTTAAAAGACAGGGAACAAAGGGTAGGAATTAATGGTAAATTCTCAGAATGGAGAGGGGTAACTAATGGTGTTCCACAAGGGTCAGTCCTCGGACCAATCCTATTCAACTTATTCATAAATGAACTGGAGAAAGGGGTAAACAGTGAGGTGGCAAAGTTTGCAGATGATACTAAACTGCTCAAGATAGTTAAGACCAAAGCAGACTGTGATGAACTTCAAAAAGATCTCACAAAACTAAGTGATTGGGCAACAAAATGGCAAATGAAATTTAATGTGGATAAATGTAAAGTAATGCACATTGGAAAAAATAACTCCAACTATACATACAATATGATGGGGGCTAATTTAGCTACAACAAGTCAGGAAAAAGATCTTGGAGTCATTGTGGATAATTCTCTGAAGATGTCCGCGCAGTGTGCAGAGGCGGTCAAAAAAGGAAACAGGATGTTAGGGATCATTAAAAAGGGGATAGAGAATAAGACTGAGAATATATTATTGCCCTTATATAAATCGATGGTACGCCCACATCTCGAATACTGCGTACAGATGTGGTCTCCTCATCTAAAAAAAGATATACTGGCACTAGAAAAGGTTCAGAAAAGGGCAACTAAAATGATTAGGGGTTTGGAACGGGTCCCATATGAGGAGAGATTAAAGAGGCTAGGACTCTTCAGCTTGGAAAAGAGGAGACTAAGGGGGGATATGATAGAGGTATATAAAATCATGAGTGATGTGGAGAAAGTGGATAAGGAAAAGTTATTTACTTATTCCCATAATACAAGAACTAGGGGTCACCAAATGAAATTAATAGGCAGCAGGTTTAAAACAAATACAAGAAAGTTCTTCTTCACGCAGTGCACAGTCAACTTGTGGAACTCCTTACCTGAGGAGGTTGGGAAGGCTAGGACTATAACAGAGTTTAAAAGAGAACTGGATAAATTCATGGTGGTTAAGTCCATTAATGGCTATTAGCCAGGACGGGTAAGGAATGGTGTCCCTAGCCTCTGTTTGTCAGAGGATGGAGATGGATGGCAGGAGAGAGATCACTTGATCATTGCCTGTTGGTCCACTCACTCTGGGGCACCTGGCATTGGCCACTGTCGGTAGACAGGATACTGGGCTAGATGGACCTTTGGTCTGACCCGGTACGGCCGTTCTTACGTTCTTATGACATTGATCTATTGGCAGGCTTGACAGAATTTCAATTCATAATTTAAATGAATAATATTGATGTGTATTTTCAATCATTTTTATTTGTATTGATTTAAATTTTCATAATTGTTGGAAAATATGCGGGGTCAGGCAATTATTTAATGAGTGCAAATGTTGAGGTTCAAAGACTTAAGACTTTATAACCATTAAAACTCAACTTGTCAATATCTCTTGTCAAAATATACTAAGTAAATATCCTTATATCAAACTCTAAGTTCTCAAGCAACATTTTTCTTACTTTGCCAACCAGTAAATTTCTATTATCAATTAAAATATATTTTCATCGTTTTGTGTGTGTACATCTACCTCTATCTGTGACTCAGCCACCACTAGAGGGGGACAAACATGCTCTGCTTACACTCCTGGACTCACCTACCAGGAAATGGATATACCTATTGAAAGATGCCCATCCCACCAGTGAAATGTTGTGTTGCCAGCTCTGCTGCACTATTATTCCCTGAAATAATGATCTCTGCAGATACGGCAGCTCAGAGCCTCAAATGTATTTATACAGGTATAAATCAATGGGAATTAGGTTCCTAAATACCTATGAGGACCTGGGCCAGCATGCTTGGAAATGACCCCACCAAACCATTGGGCCAAAAGTACCTACATGATTTAGGAGCACAAATCCCATTGTGAGTCAGTGCTGCTAGGTCACTTCCAGAAAATCCCACCTGGGCACAAAAATGCAACCCCAAAACACAGCCTGTCACTACAAATTTGAGGGGGGAGGAATAGCTCAGTGGTTTGAGCATTGGCCTGCTAAACCCAGGGTTATGAGCTCAGTCCTTGAGAGGACCACTTAGGGATCTGGAGCAAAATCAGTACTTAGTCCTGCTAGTGAAGGCAACACGCTGGACTCAATGACCTTTCAGGGTCTCTTCCAGTTCTATGAGATAGGTATATCTCCATATATTATTATTATTATTAAATCATGCCCTTTATGTTGTCTGTGCTTTCCTGTGGGGTTATGTATAGCTATCAATAAATGACATGGTGTTTGCTTTGATTTCATAAGTACTGTATCAAAAGAACAGGAAAAAAGGCATTTCTCTTTCACTGGTAAGAAGAATAAAATGCAAAAAGAACTAAAGTCCCCTGATGTGGGGATAATTAGTGCCAAACAAACTAAACTGGATGAAGTGTGGAAGGACATTTATAAGACATATGACATTGGAAGACTGGCACCATGTATTCAGTATTAATATTTTGGACTTTGTTAGATGGAATTTGATATGAAATGATGAGAAGATGCCATAATTGCTCATATTTTAGAAAGGTTATTTCAGCTTGTAAGAGGCTATCATGGAAATCCAAATGGAGCTGGTGATGACTGCATCCAATTAATGGGGCCAGAGCTGACTGAAGCAGCAGAGGAAACATTTGGAGAACAGAATGAGAAAGAAGAGAATATGACATCAGAGACGACATGAGAAGGATCTAAAAGGACCCTGGGGAGAAACACGGCACTAAAAGTTTGGTTGGAATTAATTAATGGAGAATTTTAATAGGAACCGTGTGAGAAAGTGAGGGCTATACTTATATGTGCAATTAAAGGCTCCATCTTGCAGAGTGCTGAGTCCCCTCAGGGCCGGTTCCACGCACCAGCTTCTCAAGCAGGTGCTTGGGGCGGCCGTTCCGGACAGGGGCGGCAGTTCCAGGTATTCGGCGGCAATTCGGCGGACGGTCCCTCACTCCGCCTGGGAGTGAAGGACCTCCCGCCGAATCGCCGCCGCAGATCGCGATCGCGTCTTTTTTTTAGATCGGGAGGTCTGCTCTTCTTTTGTTGTCTTTTGCTGGTTTTGGCTGCTTGGGGCGGCCAAAACCCTGGAGCCGGCCCTGAGTCCCCTCAGCTCCCTCTGAAGTCTCAGTGAAAGTGCTCAGACAGCAATCACAGGAATAGGCCCAGTGTAACTGCTGGGAGGCCAATGAGGCCTGAGAGGGTAAATAGCCATTTGTTATTCCAGTTAAAGGGCAATACTGTTCTGACAGATGTGACTCTAACTTTAGGGACAGGTGCCTAGCAGGGTTTACAAAAGCTCTTAAGCAGTCTAGCTGGCTAACTCACATTGATTTTTCAGTACCTGAGACAAAAAATGGCTTATGAGTATCTGAGAAACAGACTGTGTAGTCTTTTGTCTTGCCTCTCACCCTGACTAAAAACATACAAACCAACTTGCACAGCATTTTGTGCAAGTATTAGTTAGTGAATGTGAAAATCTGAACTCCCCATAGGGTCTCTGGCTAACACAGAGGCGGATTACCATTTTGTGGGGCCCTGGGCCAGAGCAAGTGGAAGCTCCTCCCCACCCCTGCTGGGAAACGGGGTTGGGGTATGGAAGTAGGTTGGAAGTAGGGTGTGGAAGTAGGTTGGAGTAGGGTGGGTGGGTGCTGGGTGGGCGGAGCGGGTCAGGGCACGGGGGCACCCATTTTTATGGGACCCCCCAATTGGCTGGGGCCCCTGGGCATGGGCCCCATTAGCCCAGTGGTGGATTAGCCACTGGGCCAATAGAATGGCTGACTGATGATTCACTAAGATGGCAGTGCTGATGTCCACTTATGTTATTTATAGAAAAGTTTCCACCTAGAAAAAGCTGAAATAGGGACAATAGGTTGATTGGGCCTGATTCTTATTTAGCACTAGTGTAAATTCTCTGAGATCAGAGTCAGGCTAATTAGCTACTTTTACAAACATAATAAAGCAATGTAAAGAATGACTACCATAAATCCAGTGTGTTAGACAAAACTCTTCATTTAATAAAAACAATTCAAGCTGTCTTTCCTTTTTCCTCTCTCTAACAGAAGCAAACTTTAAATCACAAAATATTTACAGAAATGTCTCCCAGGGCTACCCCAAGAATCTTATGGAATGAGCTACTGACTATCCTAGACACTAGTAACTTCCCTCTCTGCTTTACAATGAGTATGTCATGGGATCTTGAAGAAAATCATCCCTGTCTGACTTTAACGATTAGCTGATACAATGAATCCAGCAGCAGATGGAATCTGTGCCAAGAAAAAGTGCTGACCCATTCCTGGGAAATGAACAAAACATTCATTTACCAAGCAGAGATTTTATATAAATAGAATGGCAGTCACTAAGAAAGTAAATGGTCTCCTGGGAAGATAAATAGGTGGTTGTGCTCCTGGCGGTAAGTACACAGAGCTGAGAGAATAGTGCTCCTATTTACTTTATTTATAACAACGGGGAAGTATTACTGAGAAGAATTGTTTTCAGAGGTGGTGTTTGTCTGGTCTATTTGGTTGGGAAGTACAAAAAAAGGGCCATAGGACAGCTAGTGCTCATGTCCACGCCACAGTGCAGCTTAAGTATTGTGGAGTATTGTGTCCAGTTCTGGGCACCGCATTTCAAGAAAGATGTGGAGAAATTGGAGAGGGTCCAGAGAAGAGCAACAAGAATGATTAAAGGTCTTGAGAACATGACCTACGAAGGAAGGCTGAAAGAATTGGGTTTGTTTAGTTTGGAAAAGAGAAGACTGAGAGGGGACATGATAGCAGTTTTCAGGTATCTAAAAGGGTGTCATAAGGAGGAGGGAGAAAACTTGTTCACCTTAGCCTCTAAGGATAGAACAAGAAGCAATGGGCTTAAACTGCAGCAAGGGAGGTCTAGGTTGGACATTAGGAAAAAGTTCCTAACTGTCAGGGTGGTTAAATACTGGAATAAATTGCCTAGGGAGGTTGTGGAATCTCCATCTCTGGAGATATTTAAGAGTAGGTTAGATAAATGTCTATCAGGGATGGTCTAGACAGTATTTGGTCCTGCCATGCGGGCAGGGGACTGGACTCGATGACCTCTCGAGGTCCCTTCCAGTCCTAGAATCTATGAATCTTAACCCAGATCCCAATTCACCTCACTCTTACCCTTGTGTCTCTCCATTGATTCAGTGGAGATTAGCTATCTTCTGGGGGAAATTCTACAGCCTGCATTATACAGGAAGTCAGACTAGATGATCATAATGGCCCTCTCTGGCTTTAGCATCTATGACTCTCTAAAAGACATATGGTTCTTTCAGATGGATTAGAAATGTAACTTTACACCACTACTGAAAGTAGAAAATAAAGTCAGCGTCAATGTCATAGTATCTTGATAGACTTATAGTCAGTTTCTTTTTAAAATAAGCACTGACTATTTACTCAGCACTATACAAGATACAATCAGAGCTCCCAGTCTTGCAAAAATTAAAGTATGTCCTTTAGTTTAACTCCTGCCCTAAGAAAGTTATAATGTCAGACAAAGAGAACATAAGAACAGCCATAGTGGGTCAGAGTAATGGTCCATCTAGCCTAGTATCCAAGTGGATAATGCCAGGGACTTCAGAGGGAATGAACAGAACAGGCAATCACTGAGTGATCCATCCCCTGTCATCCACTCCCAGTTTCTGGCTAACAGTCAATAGGGACACACAGAACATGGGATTGCATCTCTGACCATCCTGGCTAATAGCCATTGATGGACCTATCCTCCATGAACTTATCTAGTTCATTTTTTAGGATTTGGCCTTCACAACATCCCCTGGCAATGAGTTCTATAGGTTATCTGTGTATTGTGTGAAGAAATACTTTCTTTTATTTGTTCTAAACCTGCTGCCTATTAATTTCACTTGGTGACCCCTAGTTCTTGTGTTATGTGAAGAAGTAAATAACATTTCCTTATTAATTTTCTTCACATCAGTCCAAGGTTTTATAGACCTCTATCATATTGCCTCTTAGTCGTCTCTTTTCCAAGCTGAAAAGTTCCAGTCTTTTTAGTCTCTCTTCATACGGAAGCTGTTTCATACACCTAATAATTTTTGTTGCCCTTCTCTGTACCTTTTCCAATTCTAATATATCTTTTCTGAGATGGTGTGACCAGATCTGCACACAGTATTCAAGATGCGGGTGTACCATGGATTTATATATAGGCATTATGATATTTTCAGTCTAATTATCTATTCCTTCCCTAGTGGTTCCTGCACATTGAGCGGATGTTTTCAGAGAACTATCCACAATGACTCCAAGATCTCTTTCTTGAGTAGTAACAGCTAGTTTAGACCCCATCATTTTATATGTATAGTTGGGATTATGTTTTCCAGTTTGCATTACTTTGCATTCTGAAAATTTAATTTCATCTGCCATTTTGTTGCCCAGTCACCCAGTTTTCTGAGATCCCTTTATAATTCTTTGCAGTCAGCATTGGACTTGACTAGCTTGAATAATTTTACAAACTCATTGTTTACCCCTTTTCCCAGATCATTTAGGAATATGTTGAATAGCTCTGGTTTTATTACAGATCCCTGGGGGACAGCACTATTTAACCTTCTCCATTCTGAAAACTGACCATTTATTCCTGATCCATGAGAGGACCCTCCCTCTTATCCCATGACTGCTTACTTTGGTTAAGAGCCTTTGTTGAGGGACATTATCAAAGACTTTCTAAAATCCCAAGTACACCATATCCACTGGATCACCCTTGTCCACACGTTTGTTGACCCCCTCAGAGAATTCTAATAGATTGGTGAGGCATGATTTCCCTTTACAAAAGCCATGTTGATTCTTCCCAAAGAAATTGTGTTAATCTATGTCTGATCATTCTGTTCTTTACTACAGTTTCAACCAATTTGCCTGTACTGAAGTCAGGCTTACCGGCTTGTACTTGCTGGGATTGCCTCTGGAGCTTTTTTTAAAAATTCGTGTCACATTAGTTATCATCCAGTCATTTGGTACAGAAGCTGATTCACATTCATCACAGTAAAGACCGATGCAAAAATTCATTTAGTTTCTCTTCAATGGCAGTAGCTTCCTGGAGTGCTCCTTTAGCACCTCCATCATCCAGTGGCCCCACTGGTTCATGTACATTAAAAAAAAAGTTTTGCTGTTAGTTTTTGAATCTTTTGCTAGTTGGTCTTCAAATTCTTTTTTGGCCTGCCTAATTACATTTTTGCACTTCAATTGCCACAGTTTATTCTCCTTTCTCAGTAGAATTTGACTTCCAATTTTTAAAGGATGCCTTTTTGCCTCTAACAACTTCTTTTATTTTGTTGTTTAGCCATGGTGGCACTTTTTTTGGTCTTCTTACTATGTTTTTTTAAGAAACTACACAAGCCATTGGGAAATCTAAAAAGAAGCAGTTACCTTGGAATTTATTCTTATTTTAATCTCTGTCTCTTCCGTTACCTAATGTTGAAGTGGAGAAGACAGCTGATTTCGGCTGAAGTTTGTGAGCCTCATGGAAGAAATAATGATGATGATGATGACCTATTGTTTTATACTTTGCACTTTTATAGTAACTTTTAGCTGAGGTTCCCAAAGTGCTTTGCAACACTGCACAAAGATGAGCAATTGGCCTTCCCAGAGAGGCATGCACGGAGTCTTCAGATAATAACAGTACCTCGATCTTTTCATCCATGCAACTCAAAGCATTTTACAATGGAGGTATCATTAGCCCCATTTTACAGATGGGGAAACTCTGGCAAAGAGAGGGGATGCAACTTGTCCAAAGTCACCCAGCAAGCCAGTGGCAGAACCAGGAATAGAATCCAGATCTTCTAAGTCTAGTGCTCTAGCCAGTAGTCCACATTGACTCTATGCAGACTGGTGAATGACAGCAGATGTGTGAACAAAATCTTGTGATCAACAGTATCAAAGGTACCTAAGATACCCAATAAAATCAGCACAGGCGCCTTACCTGTACCCATAACTAAGAGAAGATCAACTAATTGCAATCCATGCATTTTCTGTTTGATAGCCAGGCCTAAAGCTCCACTGACTGTCCTCAGAATAATCTAAGGATGCTAGAAACCCCAAGAGTTGCCTTGATCCAATCTTTTCAATGACCTTTCTCTCTTCCCTTCTCTTCCTCCACCCCCCAAAAGAAAAGAAATTAGATAATGGTCTACACTTAGGAAGACTGGCACCATCAAGAGATGGCCTTTTGAGCAGAAGCCTCACCACAGCTTTCTTGAAGAGTGGTGGGTTCTTAGGTTATAATGTTAAATGATCCTTTTCAAGAAAAGAAAAATGCTGAGGTTGATGGAAAGATAGATGAAAAGATGTGCCACAGAGTCAACATGTTGACACTAAATTTTCCGTGTTATTATTTTGCCATGTTATTAATAAGTGACCTAATAAGATTAAAATCACTGGAGTCATCCTAATGGTAAACATGGCCCAATCCAGTGAAAGAGATATGTTAAAAGACTTTATATGAGATTTCTCCCCATTCCATACTCACTCAAAACTGGTCCAAGTTTGATCAGAAGATACAGAACTTTAGCCAATCTTCTGATGAACTTGTTCTGATCTTTGAGTTGGAACAAAACCAAATGAGTTTAGCATATTTTGAGGTTTGGTCAGGAATATTTTGTACAGTTCTTGCACTGATTCTCATTAGTTATACCAACTACAATTCAGTATTTGTAAACTAGCCCACTTTTTAGTTGTTTCACCCTTTTCTCCCAACATAGCTTTGGGGTACATTAACACCCAGTGTAACTATATTAAAATCTGTGGAGTTACAGATGCAATTTATTTGGTCCTTTGTGTGTCTTCTTCCTTGACGATGCAACGTTATACTCTGCCAAAACATGATATACTGACCCAAATTCAGACCTGGTGTTAGCAAACACATTTCCATTCAGCTCAGTGGAGCTTCAGTCACTTACAGCAAATGTGAATCTGGTGCAATGAATTGCAGTATGTTTAACTTTCTTTACAAGTAGAGTTGAAATTAGAAAGCTCATTGATGGAGGCAAAATTAAGAGGTTAATTTTTATGACCTTAGTTGCACACTCAGCTGAAAAACTTCCATTAAAAGTAGTGATCTTTGCTTGACTAGTATTAATTAACCTAAATTAAGTTGTTTTACATGCAGTAGACTTGGAAATAATACTCCTGAGAATTACAAATGGGTTCTTATTACTGGTAGATAAACTTAAGGGCTCAGTTGGGATAAGCTCTGGAAAGTTTGGGTGCCTATCAGCACTTTTTTCCCTTCTACCATACTTCTCATACTCTATCCTCTTCTTCCCACAAATTGTCACAGCTGGGTCATGGGCAACCAAACCTAGTAGTTGAAACCAGAGTCCACCATCAACTGTGTCAGGATACTAGGAGATAAGCAGCAGAAGACAAACTGGAGATCAGAGCTGTGAGTTACTAATCAGAGTCAGACAGGGTCAGGAGACCAGGGGTTCAGAGGCAGGAGGCAAACTGGAGGTTGGGATCAATAAGTCAGAAGCCAGGAGTCAAGCTGGATCAGGATGCCAGGAAATCAAGCCAGGGACGCAGGAGTGAGTAGCAGGTAGTATGAACTGAGAGCAGAAGCAGGAAACACAATGTACACAGTCCATAGCAGGGTGGAACCCAGTTGCTTAGACAGCTTCCTGGTCCTGTTGCTCGCTTAAGTAGGGCTAGCAGGCCAATCAGGCACTCTGGAACTCTGCCAATGGACCTCAGGGGCGGAGCCACACAATGGGGCTGGGCTTCGTGGTCCTAGGTCATCTATTGTCAGCAGGCTGCCAGATGGAGGGATGGAGCGTGGCTTTTTCCCATGAACCTTGCAGGCCTGGGTCCAAGACCTGTGGATCATGACACAAATCTCTTCCTCCATTTTCTTAAACCCCAATAGGCCTCTTTGGGGGATTTTAATGAGGGCAGAGGAGGCAGTGATAATTTTAGAAGTTAGTATACTACTCATCAGTTACAATGCTTTATGGCACCGTAACCCATTAATCAATTGCAACTCATTTGACCTAATGACTGAGCAACTGCAATCTGCATAATCTCCGCCATTTTCTTAAGCAATCTCAGTTTCCAATAAATGGGCACACCTTTTCTCCTACACCTCGAAAGAGTGGATGTATTCATTATACCTATTAATACCTTCCACTCATTCTGACTTTTACTCTTCTTGGTTCTGGACAATTGTTGTCTTAAAATCTTGCTTGTTCTGGACCTTCTTCAAGTCAGAGAAAACAGAGAAAGCAAGGCCCTGAAATTCACCAGAGCTAAAAACAGTTGCCAGTTCAGCAGATTGCCATAATTCTGGGATCCAGAGACAGTTTGGTCCTTTGGCAACCCTGTCCCTTGTCCCTTCTCCTTGACCTACAACAGCCTACTTATCATTGATAAAAACTAAGGACCTTGAACAGGATGGAATTTTGATTTGAGGCTGGGCTTAGGTTTGGACTGTTTTTTTCCTAAACCATTCTCTAATTTTGTGACAATTTAAGAGGAAACCAGAATGTGGACCAGAGTCTACCCTCATAACCAGTGTACAAAAAACCTGATGTCCAAGAGGGGCTGTACACAGGGCTGGATTTAGGGGCAGATGACCCAGGCGACTGCCTGGGGTGCCAGGCTTCAGGGGCACCAGGCTTGGGGTGCAGTTTTTGTTAGCAACAAAAGGGAAAATAGAATGTTTGAAGTAATCTGTTTCAGGTATTCCATATATGGGTTCATTTTTCACTAACCTCCTGGAATGTTCTGGACCTTTGTAAAAATTTCATGGAACCTTCCAGACTTTGAGAACTACATTTTCCTTCAACCTCCTAGAATGTTGTCACCCATGCCCTCTCGGGTATATAAGGGCAAGGCGTCGCCAGTCAGTCAGTGAGATTATAAGAACAAAGTTAAGTGAAGTGAGAGTCCAGCTGCGATATTGAGAACTTTGTTTTATTGTGTAATTGTGAAAGTGTTCTTGTGTTTTAAAACTTGAAGCAAGTAAGTAGCAACTTCTAAAGGACATATTTAATTAGAAGCCAGAGATATCTATCAAACCCCTATTTATGCAACAGTATAAAAGAAATACTGTTACTTCTTTTGCCAGGCTTAACACATAATGTTTGATGACTTTCTAAGACTGTGGAACATAGACTTTTGCTCTCCTTAATACTGTCTGTTTTCCTCCAAAGAAAATAAAAGATGACTAAGTTCTTCATCTGAGCTGATTTGGCTTTGTGATGGGGTGTGCTATCCACACTGGCTCAGCAAGAACTGAAGTAGGCCAGGTGAGCCCAATCCACTAAGTAGGCTGGAGGCAACTAATTAGAGAGAAGCTTGCCTGTGAAGGACAGGTGGGGCTTCTACAAAAGACAGGATATGGGAAGTAGAGGGGGCTGCAGGGAAGGAGTCCACAGTCACTCCTCGGGGAAAGAGAGGTGTGTCTGGGAGCTGCAGAGATGAGTTGTGTAAAGTTACTCCCTGGGAGTGATGAGACTGGCAACCCCAGAAGAGTGGGGAGGGCCAGGAGATGTGGAAGCAGCTCAGGAAAGGCAGCAAGGTGCAGGGAACAGACCTTGGCTGTTGTGTACAGGGTCCCTGAGCTGGAACCTGAAGTAGAGGGTGGACCTGTGTTCCCTTGACAGCTGCTGCAGGAATGGCATTGGGAAGCAGAAGACTGCCTGAGGCTGCCGGAGAGCAGGAACACACTCCCCACCTGGCCGGAGGGCTGAGTCACGAAGAGGGTAGCTGCAGCTCCTGAGAGCGAGAGAGTGGTTGCATAGGAGAAATTGATGGGATGTAACGGCTGGAAGGGGCATCAGCCTGGCTGAGCTAATCCCCAGAACTGCCAAGAGGCGGCACCATCCAGCAGTGATTAGAGCAATCTGCTTTCAACTTTTTATTGTCCTTGCACATTATAAATGCGATCAAGACACGATCACTTTTATCTGAGCTACCATTAATTTTTAGTTCTGTGATCAGTTCCTCTTTCTGTCAAGACAAGGTCTAATATAGAATTCCCTCATGTTGGATGAAACACTTTTTGCGTTAGGAAATTGTCATCTATAATATTTAGAAATTCCAAAGATGTTTTAGCACTGGCAGCGTGAGACCTCCAGTGTATGTCACTCAAACTTTAGTTCCTCATCATCACACAGCTTTTATTCCTACACATTATAGATATGTGCAAAAGGAAGCAGTCATCCTGTTGCCTACTGGGATCTGGTGGTCTGTAACTGACACTAGTACCCCATCTTGTGATTTACCTGGTAGGACACTGATCCATAAGCATTCACAATCATTTTCCTCCAAGTTATCAGAGAGTCAGAAACAGGTAATGCCATTTTTGACATAGAGCGCCACTCCCCCTCTCCTTTTCCCCACTCAGTCCTTCCTAAATAGGTTATAACCATTGATTTTAATAATGTGAATCATTCCTCCAGGTTTCAGTTGTACCAACTAGATCAAATTTATGCTCATAAATGAGCAATTCCAATTCCTCTTGTGTGTTAGTTACCAAGGCTCCTGGCATTGTGAATTTTATACTTACCCGTATAATATAATGCTGGCCCATTCAAGAATTTTTCTTTTTGTCCTTTGATTCCTTGATTAATTTTATTCTCAACATCTTTATTTTGGGGCTAACTACAATCCAGAAGAAAAAAGAAAAAAACAGTGAATTCAACCCCCTGGGTTGCCTGAGACATCTTCAGCAGAACCCCACCCATCAGCTCAGGGCTTGTCCCCATGCAGCTAGTCCTTTTGGTCAGCATTCCTGGGCCTACCTATCCCATCACTGGTAACAAGCTGTCTCAGGCTCTTGGCTGGAATCAGGCTTCCCTCGCCAATGAAGAAGCAATGCTCTTCTCTGCTTCCTGGTCACCCCTGACTGAGTTGGGCCTCTTCCTTTTAAGTCCACTCTCCACTCCTGACAACTGCTGCAGAGGTAGCAGGGTGAGGTCAATTGTGTCCAGAGGCCCTTGTTATCCCCCTCCCTGCCAGTGTGGGGCATATCTAGCCAATACCCAAATTGGTACCCTTTGGGAATATTTTACATTTAACAGTTTGTTTTTTCTCAGAGCTTCTCATCTTATATTAAATTAGCCCAAGGACGATATATAGGCCTTTAAAAAAAATAAAGTAGAAAAAACTTGATAGTTATTCTTTTTATTTTAAGAGCTCCCTGTCAGCTCAGGTTCCCCTTTCTCCTCCTCCACCAGTAGCTAACCCTTTCTGTGGGCCTCTCAATCCCCTGAAATGGCTACCGCTGAGCCCACCAGCCTGTTAAGGTCTGAACGTGAAGATACTTGGACTACATAAATGTAGCTTCATTACATTCTCTGCTAAACTTCATTGACAAAACAACAGTCTGATGGGTAAGCAGACTATAGATGCAGACAGCTGATATCCAAGATCACTGGCTTAAGAACATCTGTTTTTTTGGAGTTACTTGAATTTTCCTAATGCATTAAGTCCCTCATGAATGCTTTTACACAACATTCCTGGCTTTCAGTAGCTGCAGCTGAATGTTGTACTTTAGGTTTTGCACCAAAAGAAAAGAGGAAAATTGTCATGTTATAGATAGAGCTGGTCAAAAAATAAAAATTTTCAAGTTTGCCATCTTCAGAGTTCAAAATAGACCCATTTTTGGTTTTTCACTGAATATTTTCCTAACCTTTTTATTGCACTATTTTTCTAAATGATGAGAGACTTTTTTATTTACTGAAAGCTGGCTTAAACAAGAAATCTGATAATCATTTCTATAACCATTTCAGTACTGATTTTTTAAAAATTTATTTACCTGGTGTTTTTGGTAACCAATCATGGTTTCAATAACAATTTCAAGTTTAAAATGAATGAAAAAGAAAAAGGTTGATAATGTCAATTTTTCATACACAAAAAATCAATTTCTAAACTAGACTTTTTTGCAATGGAAAAAAAGTCTTTTATCAAAAAAATGTCAGTGACCTCTGATTGTTCAAGGATTGATCATTCATCCATTGGAATCAATGGTGCAGCTCTCATTGACTTCTGTGGTGCAAGATCAGGCACTAAGTCTGGCAATCTGTGAAGCTACTCATCTGAGAAGATATCACATAATGTTGAAAGTTGCAAGACCACCTGCTTCTCTCCTGCTTGGACCTAAGAGGAGAAAAATTATTCAGAAAGCCCCCAAACCTGCAGGAGAGTGGGAGCACTGTCTCCATGGCACGCTCTTGCATGCCTCCAAAGACTGCAGAAGCTTCTCTAGGAGACAGCCATGGGGTAGGCACTCTGCACATCAGGAAGGGTTGGAGCTCAAACAGGAGGGATAAAGGCAGAGGGAAGAGTGTCTATCTCCATGGTATTAGCTCCCTGTGAATTTTATACTTACCTGTATAATATAATGCTGGCCCACTCAGCATTTCCTGTGCAGGTGCCTTTCCCAACGTAACTCAAAAGGAAATGTTTACAGAGAGCCACAGGGGCCATAGGTACATGGTCAACTATGTAAACCAAAGGAGCAGTCTGAAGGAAGCTTTGAGAGTGAGAACTCAGGGGATTCCTGTCCCCTTTCCTGCAGAGAAGATGACTTGACCCTTTATCATTACACAGAAAAGACATATAATATGTGTGAGGCTCTGTACCTCAGGGGAACACCCTGCACCCCCATGTTAATCCTTATAATATGATTGTGTGGTATCCAATGCAAAGTTTGTCATGTTGGGTGTCTTTGGACATGATGCACTGAGCACGGTTATTATAGTATTGTTATAGGTTGTAATTCCATGTATATAGTTATGAGGATGAAAATGTGTCCTCATGGCTTAAAACAAGCCCAGGCAAAACTCTCCAGGAGTAGAGAGGCAGTTCACACCTCATCAGGGCATGTATGGGACAAACCCAGCCCAGCCTCACAGGAACAAAGGATGCTGGCCTAGGCAGCAACAAAGGATCTGTTGGACTCTTGAGTGAGTCACCCCCCTTCCCTTGGTCAGTTTGGGACTATGATGAGGTAATGCTCACCTGACTCTGAAGGGGGGGAGCCAAGAGGGAAGAAAGAACATGATAAAAGGGGGAGACATTTGTCATGCTGTCTCTCTTCCACCTCCATTTACAGACACCACCACCAAGCCTGGGTGAAGGGCAACCAGACAGCCTGTGGTAAGAAGCATCTAAGTTTGTAAGGGCATAAAAGTGTTAAGATCAGCTTAGAATGCGTTTTGTTTATTTCATGTGACCAAATCTGACTTGTTGTGCTTTGGCTTATAATCACTTAAAATCTATCTTTTGTAGTTAATAAATTTGTTTTATTCTACCTGAAGCAGTGTGTTTGGTTTGAAGCATGTCAGACTCCCCTTGGGATAACAAGCCTGGTATATATCAATTTCTTTGTTAAATTGATGAACTCATATAAGCTTGCAGCATCCAACAGGCATAACTGGACTCTGCAAGATGGAGGTTCCTAGGGTTGTGTCTGGGACCAGAGATATTGGCTAGTGTCATTCGGTTGCACAATCCAAGCAGCGGCTGGCCAAAAGTGCTCACTCACTTAGCTGGGAGCAGCTTACATGCTAGAGGCTGTGCGTGAACAGCCCAGGAGTGGGGTTTCTCAGAGCAGAGCAGGGTAAGGCTGGCTCCCAGAGTCAAGGATTGGAGTGACCTAGCAGATTACCGGTCCAGATAACACCAGGGGAACATTACAATATGGCATGGATTAAACACAATTAATTGCTGGTGTAACTCCATTGAAGGCAATTTTCCAGAAGGAATTTACAGCCAATGTCCTAAAATGTTTAATATCATTTGCCGTTCTCTTAGCTAGACAAATCATTAATAAAATGTATTGTAATAAAATCATGGATTCCTGAGATTGAGTTTTTTAAACCCTGCTCAGATTCAGGGTTGGATGTACATTCTAGTGTCCAATCAAATCCACGTTTTTCTAGATTTTTGTCTCTGCAATATTCTTGAAATTCTATGCACTGATCTTCTTAGCCACGGTTGTTCTTTCTTGTAACATGTAAAGAGACTGATGTGTAAGTCTAAATGTACCTTAAACTTGTAGGGCTGGAGCCCAGAACCCTTAGTGATGTGAGTAACCCCTGATGATACAGGTAGCCCCACTGAACGCTAATAGGATCAATTGGGTGAGTATGGACTGCTGATGCAAATAGAAGTTTCAGGATCAGCTTGTCCCTGGCCTTCATGCCAGGACCTAACAGACCCAGAAAAGTTCTGTGCTCAGGGGATGGCAAATCAAGTGCCTGGGAGCACAGCTGAAATATTTATATATTCAGCCTAGTTGCTAGGAAACATAAAGTATTTTAAAGTATCTGAGGTTACAAGGCTATCCTAAAGTTAGACTAATCCTGTGTAGCATCTCTATGGCAACCAGGAGTGAACGGCATGTGAGGTGAAAGTAGAAGGGAAGATAGCATAATCATCAGCAATAAATAAACCTTGACAGGGCTTAGTCCGATTATGTTGTCAACCTGTTAAAGAATGCGAGTGCCCTGCTATAGTTCAACCACTCGGCTGGGAACAAAATTTTCCCTTTGCAGGTCCTGAGGAAATGACATTTTAAAAGTAGAAAGATAATGTCTGATGCTGTGGATGCTGGCAATTGGAAGGGTCGAATGAGGATGGGATGACATGCGAATAACCCCTATGCATGCTACATAATAAAAGCCTTCTTCCTTAGTACTTACTAGCTTGAACCAAATTTCCATAGCAGATCTAACTACATTGCCCACCCTGGAAACCTTTCCAGTTTCGCCTGGGATAATGAGATGTTGCCATATTATTTGCAGTGTTCCCTATGAACCATTTAAACACTGTGTATGGAATTCAACCAATGCTGTGGTAATATTAAAGTAGTTAAGCTAACTCGATATTATCACCCTGTAGACAGGGTTCACCATTAAAAAGTCCGTTTTGCCAACAGTTAATTCATAGTGATATATGGTATTTATTATATTGAATTAGTGCTCACAGACCCTAAGCAAGGTCAGGCCTCCATTGTGCTAGGTACTGGTGAAACAGTCCCTGCCCTGAAGAGCTTACTGCCTAAATAGCTGGGCAACAGAGGTACAGAAAGATGAAGCATCGTGCCCAAGGCCACATGGCAGGTATGGTGGAGTCACCATCACTGGCGGTTTTTAAATGAAAATTGCTGTTTTTCTCAGAGCTGCTCTATTCAAACAAGTCTTAGTTCAGGGAAATCGTGTGGCCTGTTCTATTCAGGAGGTCAGACTAGATGATCCAAATGCTCCCTTCTGGACTTATAAAGTCAGGGCCTTAGCTACAAGACCATATGAGATCACAGTTTTCCCGTCTGCTCTGAACTTCATAGAGTGTGAATGAGTAAAGACCATTCGAGTGAGTGAGAGATCACAGAATTGGGCCCCAACTTCTCACTAGTTTCACATGCACTTATTCAAGGCCTGGTCTTGCACCACTGAATTTAATGGGAGTTTTCGCCTTAAATTCAGATGGACTGGCTGGTAGTGCAAAGTACTTTTGGAAGTTCCCCTCAGTCTTCTGCACTAGTGTCCATACTCGTTCTTGACTCTGCCATCTCACTGAAGACTTGCTGCTGCTTTGCAGACCCCTGAAGGAATGTGCACTAAATAGTTTGGGGCTAGTCCTCTGCATCATGAAAACACTGTGGGGTTATCCCAGATTTGAAAGGAGGCAGTTAACGGGGGCAACATTTGTCCCTTTTAATTTATTTTTGTTTCAGAACAATTCTACCAAAGATAGAACAGCCATTAGAGCTGGCGTCGGCTGAGCTAGCTGTGTGGTCTATCTAATGAACTTATATGGCCCCTATTGTCAGAAGTATCTGAGTACCTCACAAACATCTCTGTGTTTATCCTCACAACACCCAGTGAGGTAGGGAAGTGCTATCATTCTCGTTTTATAGAGGGGAACGGAGGAGACTGAGATGCTAACTGACTTGTCCAAGGTCACAGAGTAAGTCTGTGGCAAAGCAGGGACTTGAATCCAGGACTCCCATATCCTAGGCTGGGGTTCTAACCACTCTACCATCCTTCCTCTCTGTCATGTTATTCTATGAAACCACCAGGGATGGGAAGGTCACTACTGTTCACTACAGCAGCTGTGCCTTTATGACAGAGTATGGACATCGTAGTGGACCCCATTGCCCTTGAGACAAATGAAATCAAAAATAATCCAAATTCTGACAAACACCGAGCCTGACTGAAAACTCACTGAAGTCAATGGGACTCGTACCATTGACTTCAGCGAGCTATGGATCAAGCTCATTGTGAACTGCAACAAAATATCTAACATTCACGTAGAGAGTCCATATGCCATAGTACTGCATGGAGAAGTTCTCATCATAGACTTAAGCTAATATGTTACGACAGTCAAAGTATTATCCACACTGAGAACTGAGGATGCAGAACTATTTTGTGCTCAAATCAAGACATGCCAGTTCTTAAATATATTTATCATATTTATGTTATAATTTACATTTCCCATATTAACATATTTCATACTTTGTTCACTTGGACGGATAGATTTATTTCAGAAAAAAATTCACCAAGGATCTCACTAATTAAAATAATTTTTTTTTTTCCAAATTAAGTTGCTCAAAAAAGCTCTTAGTTTTGAATGTAATTGGGCAATTATGATATGTTAAGTAAATAAGAACTGACTGTTCAAAGTGCCTAATTATGTTGGTTAATTATAAGTTTAAATCCAGAGGAGCTATAATTAACAAATTACTGCATATTTTTATTAATATATTAAAACTTGGAAGAAATGTAGATAGGACCTGATTTGAAGTCTATAGAAAGAATCCCATTGACTTCCATGGGCTTTGGATCAGGCCCATGCAATAACTAGGCAGTGCTTTGGGATCCTCCAGGATTGAAGGCATTGTATAAAAAAAGATTATTTGTTATCTTCAAAGGGACGCAATCCAAAATTGCGATGGGTGAGCAAGATGCTATCAAAATGAAGTGGGTAGCTTGAAAGTATTTCCGGTCTGGAAGCTTCATTGCCTGCAGATCGTTTTTGTGGTGCATAGCGTCGGCCTTCTAGGGGAAGGAACAACTTGCTATTTTAAGCCTGTGAAGACTGTTATCAAAACATTTCCAGCCCTTAATTGGCTCTCCGCTTTTAAGCTTCCAGTTAGGCTTCAGCTACAGGAAGAGCTTCATTTTTTAATAAAAGCTGCTTTAAAAAAAGAAATCCACCTGCGTCTTTGAATTAATTAATTTCTAAAAAAAACTCCTATTCAGGAGCGATTTCATTCCACGGTGTGTTCGTATCCCCCTCCCTAGGTCACCTTTGTCGGGGGGCGTTTACATTTTAAATACCTGCACGTCGGGCTCGTTTCGTTCAACGTGCAGCGTTGGGCGAGGTTGGTGGATTTTTTTTTTCCTTTTTGCTTGCTGCATTAAAATGTTCTCCAAGGATGAAATTTCTCATTGTGCAGAGTGGAGGGGCTGGGGGGTGGGGGACAGCCCAAGGTCCTGGGGGACATAGGTCTCATGCTGGGCTTCTACATGGGGCCGAATTTCACCATAAATGAACTGATATCAAGGAAACTACCTAATGGAACTATATTCTGATGAGATATTTACAGAAACCTTGAGTTATTCTACTTTAAGAATAAACATTCTTTAATGCCTAAAGAGTTAGACTAGATGGGCATTAGACTAGATGACCCTTGCGGTCCCTTCCTATCCTATGATTCTAATTAATCTCAGGTCAGATTGTTTCTGATGCTAGCATGGTTGCATGGATTGGGAGAAAGAACAAGACCACCTCCCACACAAACACCCTGAGTGGAGGCTGTGACACTACACCCCATATTCTTTACAGAGATATTGTTATGATATCAGCAGGGCCGGCTCCAGGCACCAGGCAACCAAGCACATGCTTGGGG
>NW_020664409.1:98372927-98408344 GCF_002925995.2 Terrapene triunguis
GTCCCCAGGACCAGATATGATTCACTCAAGAGTTCTGAAGGAACTCAAATATGAAATTGCAGAACTACCAACTGTGGTGTGTAAACTTAAATCAGCTTCTGTACCAGATGACTGGAGGATAGTTAATGTGATGCCAATTATTAAAAAAGGCTCCAGAGGCGATCGTGGCAATTACAGGCCAGTAAATCTAACCTCAGTACCAGGCAAATTGGTTGAAACTATAGTAAAGAACAGAATTATCAGATACCTAGATGTACACAATTTGTTGGGGAAGAGTCAACGCAGCTTTCATAAAAGGAAATCATGCCTCACCAATCTATTAGAATTATTTGAGGGGTCAAAAAACATGTGGACAAGGGTGATCCAGTGGATATATTGTACTTGATCTTTCAGAAAGCTTTGCAAAACCCTTCCTCAAAGACTCTTAAGCAAATTAAACAGTAATGGCATAAAAGGAAAGGTCCTCTCATGGATCAGTAACTCGTTAAAAGAAAGGAAACAAAGGGTAGGAATAAATGGTCAATTTTCAGAATGGAGAAAGATAAATAGTGGTGTCCCCCAACTGTGTCTGTTCCAGGACCAGTGGTGTTCAACGTACTCATAAATGATCTGGAAAAAGGGTAAACAGTGAGATGGCAAAGTTTGCAGATGTTATAAAATTACTCAAGATAGTTAAATACAAAGAGTTATAAAGGGATCTCACAAAACTGTGTGACTGGGCAACAAAATGGCAGATGAAATTCAATGTTGATAAAAGCCAAGTGGAAAACGCATGCTGGAAAATGTAATCCCAACTATACATGCAAAATGATGGGGTCTAAATTAGCTGTTACCACTCAAGAAAGAGATCTTGGAGTCATTGTGGTTACTTCTCTGAAAACTCTGAAAGCTCAATATGCAGAAGCTGACAAAAAAAGCTAACAGTATGTTAGGAAACATTAGGAAAGGGATAGATAATAAGACAGTAAACATCATGATGCCACTATATAAATCCATGGAATGCCCACATCTTGAATACTGCATGCAGTTCTGTCACCTCATCTCAAAAAGATATATTAGACTTGGAAAAGATGCACAGAAGGGCAACAAAAATGATTGGGGTATGGAACTGCTTCAATATGAGGAGAGAATAAAAACACTGGGACTGTTCAGCTTGGAAAAGAGACGACTAAGGGGGGATATGATAGATGTCTATAAAATCATGAATGGTGTGGAAAAAGTGTTGTTTACCCCTTCACATAACACAAGAAACAGAGGTCACCTGATTAAATTAATAGGCAGCAGGTTTGAAACAAACAAAAGGAAGTACTTCTTCACATAACACTCAGTTAACCTGTGGAATTCATTGCCAGGGGATGTTGTGAAGACTAAAAGCATAACTGGGTTAAAAAAATAGATAAGTTCCTGGAGGATAGCTCCATCAATGTCTATTAGCCAAGATGGTCAGCAATGCAATCCCATGCTCTGGGTGTCCCTAAGTCCCTGACTGCCAGATGCTGTGACTGGATGATAGGGGCATGGATCACTTAAAATTGCCCTGTTTTGATCATTCCCTTTGAAGCATCTGCCACTGGCCACTGTCAGAAAACAGAATACTGGACTAGATGGACTATTGGTCTGACCCAATATGGCCATTCTTATGTTGAATGTGACCTCTGGCCAATGGGGCAGCCATCTTGATAGCATGAGAGGTAGCCAATTCTAGTGGGCTAAGCATATGACTGAAAGCAAGAGACCCCTGTGTTCTAATCCTGGCTCTTACACTGACTCCCTCTGCAGCATCAGTCAAGTCACTTAACTTCTCTGCCTCAGTTTTCCCCTCTGTAAAATCAGGATAATACTATTATTTACCTATCTTGCCGGAGCATGGCAATGATAAACGAATCAATCTTGGCATAGTGCTATGGAAATGCTAAATTCCATATGCTATGTCTCAAAGGCATAGCTCACACACTCCATGATGAACATAGTATCAATACATAAATGGAGAGAGAGAACCTGCAAACCGTACTCACATGAGCAACATCACTTAATCAAAATAGTGCCACTGACTTCACTTGGTCTCATTGAGTGAGTAAGGGTTGTAGGATCAGGCAATTTGCAGATGGGGAAACTGAGGCACAGACATGTGAAATGACTTGCCAAAGGTCACACAGAAGGTCAGCAGTAGAGCTGAGAAAGTACAGTGCATTCTTGGGTAGAGTTGCTGTGAATTGTTAAACAACCGCTACACTCCAGCTTAGCCCAGAGAAGGCTGCATATCAACCATGAGGATCTTTATGTATCATTTTCTATTTCAGTTAGAAGTGCCTTGGAATCCTTCTGGATGAAGGGAGCTCCATAAATGTTAAATATCACTGTAGCTAAGATAATTTGTTCTGAAATCCCCAGAGTGCTCATGTCTCTGATATAGCAAGGTGTTTTATAACTCATCAGTCTGTAGTTGCTGTTTTATGGCTTGCTGATGTCAGAAGGAACAATGGATTATGGCTGCTAAAAGCATGGCTCACTACAAAAGTATTGTCATCACCTGTATGTCATTAGAGCAAATCTTAGTTATACTATCTCACCAAAGCGAGTATGATAAATCAATGTCTTAAGTCACAACTGAATCTGGTGGTATCAACTGACAATAATTTGTAGAATAAGCGACCAAATTGCTCAACAGCAAAGAAATTGAAGGGTAGCATAAGGTACTTTACATAATGTAGATAGGAGACCATCCTTAAGGTGAAAAGCATCAAAACAGCAGACTTATTGTAATAGCCATCCAAATACAGCATGGATGGACTGAATCACACACTACTGGATGCCTGGGATGGCAGCACTAACTTCACAGATTGTGTTTTAAAGGCCTGTTTTGAAATACGAGGTATGAGTGCTGCAGTGGAAGCCCCAGGAGGAAATCTGGTGGACTCGGCCGGAATACTTCCTGGAGGTCCCAGGGAACCATAGCCCCAGCCAGCCTGTTCCTTACTCCATCCCTACCTCCAAGTAATGGAGTAGTGATTCTGCTCCTCCGATAGATCACGGTTGTCCCATATGCTGAGGCACAAGGAGCAAAGGACAGGCATCTGCACAATGCCAACCACAGTCTGGCCTCTGAGGGATCTTTTTGGATATGCAAGTGGGCCAGCTCTGTCTGGCACTGCTATTCAGTTCAGGTGGGTTGGACTGAAGAGTGGGTATCATAAGCAGAGTTAACGTTTGAGCAGGAGCTAATAGAGAGAGACTGGGGTGATTATTCCCAGAGTTTCCTGTCTAAGTCCCACTCCTTTTGATGCTAATCTGAGGCCTTTCTCACTGCATGGGGGCAGGGAAGTAGGGAGGATTTGGGATTTACCAGGCAGGTAAAAGATTTGCTAATAAATTATTCCATGACCAACCATTTAAGGGAGTCCCTTCTGCCTGACACTAGTTTAAGGGGCAATTTTCAAGGGCACAACTGCAGTTAGACACGCAACTCCCGTGAACATTCAGTGGGAACTGAGGGCCTCACTGCCCTTTGTGCCTTCAAAAATCTCCTCCTGAGATTTTTAACTACCATCCACCTGAGACAGCTAAATCCTAGGCTGCTCCCAGTTTACTCATCCCTCTTCACAACATGCTTTGACTCCCTCAGACTCCTCATCTCTTCCTCCCACCCACTTAGCCTTTGAGGAACCTACTGCAGAGCACCCTGACCTGCCTACTACTTCCCAGATCCCCCTGACTCCTCTGGAAAGAGCCCCATGCCAAACCCCTCCTCTCTGAGGTCTATTCACTCCCACCCCTGACTGGTTTTAGCCCACCTTCTTGCTCGGTCTGCTCACTTGTTCTCTCCCCTGAGCCCACTGGCCACATATCCTCAGCCAACCAGTCTTTCCCTGTGGGAGAGCAGTCACTTCCAAGCCAGGAGCAGTGAGGAGGACAGCTGGGTCTAATTGTATAAGGAACCTTGTTGAACCTAAATGGGGTGGAGCAAGAGAAGGGCTCACTTCAGCTGGGGGTTGTTTGGGCTCTGCCTGCAGTTATAAAAGCCTTGGTTTGGGAACTCAGGGAGAGGCAAAGCTAGTAGGGACTCTGGCTAGAGAGGCAGTGGGTCCCTTGAGGCAATTTATTTAACAAAGGTTTTATTAACTAAGATATTCCTCAGAAGCAATCTCCAGTACAGGAGGCCATGTGATCTAGAGGATAGAACACTGGAATGGGTCTTAGGAGATATGGGTTCTGCCCGGCTCTGGATATTACCCATAGCCAGTTAAAGGCAATCTATTTATCCCCCTAGTGTGTGAGAAAGGAAGCATGTAGGTATTAGCGCTAAGGGGATTTTTCCTCCCCTGCCTTACCTGCATCCTAGCTAGAAAGGAAAGAGAAATCTACTTTCCAAAGTGGGGCCCTTGACAGACAAGATCTCTCTGCTATTGAGGAAAAGCCCCTTTAAAGTGCAAACAAAGGTGTTGCCAAGACAACCAGTTCCAGAACTGGAAGAAGTGAAAAACGAAATGGAGGCAACGAAAGCCTGTTCCGGTCCTTCGGAGAAGAGGGAATGGAAGGAAGCACTGCTGGGTTGGTAGGCAAATGCTAGCAGCAGTAGCAGGAGTGGTGCTTTGTAAGAAAGCATTAGAACGTACATCTCACAGAGTTAAACAGGCATGAGGTTTTCTAGTCCCAGCGATGGGTTAAATTCCTCTATCAAGTGTCTAATAAGACAGGACCTCATGGCTTACATGCAGTCTAAGAATTTAATATCCTACCTATAGGATTCAGATGGCCAATTTGCTAGTGAAGTTTCCTCCAAATCTAACTACCTGCCACATCTATCTAATTTATAAGATACCTATTGCTGGGATATTTAAGTTCTCTAGTACAGCAGGTATATAATATTTATTTTCCTCAGATGAAAAATGCTATAGAAGAGAACTCAGACTTACAAACCTAAACAAATTAAGCCTCCCAACACTTAAAGCAGATCAGCATTAGATAAATTTATTGACTTGCATTTATCAAGTGACTTGCTCAAGGTTTGGGTCTGTGAGTTGAAACCAGAACTTTCAACTCCCAAAAATAAGCTTGAATCACTAAATCATCTCTCTTCTCATAAGCTCAACAATAGGACAAATGTGGAACTCAATTACAGACCTTTTGGAAGGCCCTTTATCCTATTAGAATGGAAAGAATGATTGCTCTGTTCTCTCTCTCTTGTTTTTATCGAACCTCACTGTCACGAAGTGTCTTGTCTAAAGACTTTTTTTTTTTTTTTGCAGCAAGAAATATTGTCAATGAATATTATGTGAAAACTTTATCATGAGCTTCACATTCCTGAAAGGCAATAGAGAATGTCTTTACTATGGAAATTGTAGTAGCACCTAAAGATCTTAACCAGGTCAGGAAATTGCAGTAGCATCTAGACATCTTAACCAGGTCATTGTGCTAGGAGGATGTTAAACATTATAGTAAGTGACAGTCCCTGCCCCAAAGAACTTACAATCTAAGTGTCTGATCCAACTCCCAGGGAAGCCAATGGAAAGACTCCTATTAACTTCAGGTAAATTTCAATGGTAAAACTTCCACCCTGATCCAAAGCCAGCTGAAGTAAATGAGAGACTTTTCATTGACTGTCAGTGGGCTTTGAATGGGGTACTAAAAGACTGAGACATAATTGGGGGATAACAAACAAGTGGTAGAGGGGGCTATAAGGGAAGACAGGGTATCAGTTATCATAGAATGGTCTAACACAGAATAGTTGGGTGCATTATAATTTGCTCTGCATAGTTGTCCACAGTGTCCTTGTGAATTTAGGCCTTGGCTACACTCGGGACTTCACAGCGCTGCCACGGCTGCGCTGTGAAGCGCGAGTGTAGTCGCGCCGCCAGTGCTGTGAGAGAGCTCTCGCAGCGCTGTATGTACTCCACCTCTCCAAGGGGAATAGCTTGCAGCGCTGCGAGCAAGTGTGCAGCGCTGCAGACTCTGATTACACTGGCGCTTTACAGCGCTATACTCGCTGCGCTCAGGGGGGTGTTTTTTCAAGTTGCAGCGCTGTACACCGCCAGTGTACAAGGCCTTAGACAGAAGGACACAGTTCATGCTAAAGCACTCTGGAATGTAAAGGGGCAGGGAGGTTGTTTTCTGTTACTGGTTGAATGAAAAATCTTTCCACTCAACTTCAAATGTCCACTGACAAAACCATTGACTGCCTGCTGAAAAATTAGCTCTATGGGGAATGCTCTACTTCTCTCTTCATATACACCCGACACACAGTGAGCAGGGAGATGCAGCTCTGTCTTTCCCCTTTCTTCCCTTTGTGCATCCCTTGTTACATTTTTTATCTCTCTCCTTTTGTCTTTCCCTGGCCTGGATCAAAGGCATCTGTTGCCTGTACACAGACCAAGGAACATTCTTATATGTCATGCTAAAGTGATCCAAGGCCAGCCCATAAGGACAAGCCATCTTCATCAATTTTTGTCAGAGCGCTCTACAACTGCCCTCGCAATCACTCCTGACACACATTTTGCTCATCTCTCTGTCTCCTGTCACTGGTCCCCATCCTGCAGTGAGCTACTGACTAGACTCTCTCCACCTTAATTTGCTAGTGTGATGTGACAGATGGCAGTGGATATTGCTGGCTGCCCGGAGTCTGCAAGGAGAAATGCAAAGTTAATGGGACAGAAGGATTCATCTCAGAATACTACAAAGGTGCTTGCAGTTTCCCCTAAACCCGAAATGTATCAAAGACCACTCCTCTCTCTGGAATCACATTTGAACATTCAGTCAATGCTCAGCCAAACACACACAGTGACAACTATGCAGAGAAAAGTGGCTGTTTTGCTAAGATGTCAGATGAATTACATGTTCCTCCAGACCACATAGCCAGAGTGATTGTTTTTACTATCGGTCAAGCCGCAAGATAAGAGTCTCATTTTTCTGCCAAACTGCTCATGTGGTTACCTGGTCATCCCAACCCATTTATCTCTTTTGTCCATTTGTCACTCCCTTCCTGACACCTAAACTATAAGTTTTCTGCAGGAGAGGCTGTCTTCTTTATTCATCTGTGCAGCACCTAGCACATTGGGGCCCAGCTCCTTGACAGAGCTTCCTAAGCATTACTGTAATACAAATAACTAATCGTAACAATACCTTCATTGTAATTTTCACCACTGAACAGACAACATGTAACCAAAGTTATCACACAGTGATATCTGAGTTATTCTACGTTTATGGGAATACAGCTCTATCTCTGATGTAACACCGGCTGAAAGTGCTCTCACACCTGAAGGATCATGATTCCAAATGGCCTGAGATAGGAATTTTTGAGCATGCAATTTATTTCCTCGCTGTACTATCAAACGCAGTCACTCTCGGTAACTTTTTCACAGGTGATCGTGCACCTTTTGTGACGTCCTTTTTCACAGCGCCTTTAAAGAATGCAGTGTGTGCCATGCTGTACAGATTCCTTGTGTTAATAATGGTCAGAGGTTTGGCTGGAGCAGGCTCCAGCTATCCTCTTTAATTTCTAGAACCTAACAAGAAACCATACCAGAAATGCACCCCAGATTCTCTCACACTGGTGTGACTGCAATAGGAACTCCTCTGGGAATAGGCACTGACTTTTGTTTTTGCCAGCGGGTGCTTTTCAAGAGGCGTGTGTGTGTGTGTTTGGGGGGAGGCTGTTTCCAACATATTTATACACTTCTTTCATATTCTAGTTATTGAATATGTGCCTATCATTGGTATCTTTACTATTTTAATAATGATTAAATTGCTATGAACTACATAATTACATTATCATGAATAACAGTGTATTAAAATTCATTATCATGAATTACAGTGTATTAAAATCATTGCAAACACCTACAAGCTGTCTTCACTAATGTCCCAGTTTAAAGACATTATGTCTCACTGTATCTTTCTGGATGAAACTGTCAGCAAACTTATTTACATCTAGTTCCCTGGTATGGTGAGCACAGTGCTTCCAGAGTACTGCAAATGACTCCAAGATCTCTTTCTTGACGGGTAACAGCTAATTTAGACCCCATCATTCTGTATGTCTAGTTGGGATTGTATTTTGCTATGTGCATTACTTTGCATTTAACATTGAATTTCATCTGCCATTTTGTTGCCAATTTACCCAGTTTTGTGAGATCCCTTTTTGGACTTAACTATCTTGAGTAATTTTGTGTCTGTGATGGGTTGGTTCACAGAAACCCCCTTAGGGCTGCCAACTGATGTGTTAAGACTACTTCTGCCCCTGCTTTCCCTGTCAGCTTGGGACTTCAGTGCCCTGCCTGGTTTGAGTCAGACCCGCTAGCCTGCTGCAAACCCAGACCCAGGTCTGAACCACGTCCCCTAACAGCTGTAGGCTAAACTGAAAGCAGCTTAAGAAATGTTTCTGTCTTTAACACTTAGGTGTCCAACTCCCAATGGGGTCCAAACCACAAATAAATCCGTTTTTACCCTGTATAAAGCTTATACAGGGTAAACTCATAAATTGTTCGCCCGCTATAACACTGATAGAGAGATATGCACAGCTGTTTGCCCCCTCCCCCCCCCAGGTATTAATACATACTCTGGGTTAATTAATAAGTAAAAAGTGATTTTATTAAATACAAAAGGTAGGATTTAAGTGGTTCTAAGTGATAACAGACAGAACAAAGTAAATTACCAAGCAAAATAAAATAAAACATGCAAGTCTAAGACTAATACAGTAAGAAAACTGAATACAGATAAAATCTCACCCTCAGAGATGTTTCTTTCACGGACTGGACGCCTTCCCAGTTTGGGCACAATCCTTTCCCCGGTACAGCCCTTGTTCCAGGTGAGGTGGTAACTAGGGGATTTTTTATGACTGCCGCCCCCTTTGTTCTGTTCCACCCCCTTATATAGCTTTGGCACAAGGCGGGAATCTTTTGTCTCTCTGGGTCCCCACTGCCCCCCCCCCAAAAAATGGTAAAGCACCTGGTTTAAGATGGATTTCAGTACCAGGTGACATGGTCACATTTCCTGTGAAATTTTAAGCCTTTATTTCTCCCAGCCTGACTCACAGGAAGGCCTGCCTGCAAACAGAGCCATTCACAGTCAATTGTCCTGGCTGATGGGAGCCATCAAGATTCCAAACCACCATTAATGGCCCTCACTTTGCATAATTACAATAGGCCATTAGAGTTATATTTCATATTTCTAGTTTCAGATATAAGAGTGATACATTTATACAAATAGGATGACCACACTCAGTGGATTATAAGCTTTGTAATGATGCCTTACAAGAGACCTTTTGCATGAAGCATATTCCAGTTACATTATATTCATACTCATTAGCATATTTTCATAAAATCATATAGAGTGCAATGTCACAGTGTCATCTGCAAATTTTGCCACCTCACTGTTTACTCTTTTTTCCAGATCATTTATGAATATGTTGAACAGCACTGGTCCCAGTACAGGCCCCTGGGGGACTCCACTGTTTAGTTCTCTCCATTCTGAAAATGGACCATTTATTCCTACCCTTTGTTTCCTATCTTTTAACTGGAGTGCCTGGCAATGTTTTCAGGATCATCTAAGGATCCTTAATTTAATTTAATGACAAGCCATTTTTTATCTTAATCACCCTGCCTCTGTTTATAAACAAACTCCCTGCCCCAAGGGCAGAAACTGGGAGCAGCACAGAACTTATCACATTGCACACTCAAACTCCGTCTGGGGCTAGGACCTGCACTGTGAGCAGACCTCAAGTATGAAACTCAGGAGGGGCCATGAACCACTATGGTTCGGTGGTGCTGAGCCACCCCTTTTTTTCTGTGGGTGTTTGAGTCCTGGGGCACCCACAGAGTTGGTGCCTAAGCTGCTGTTACCCAAATCGAAAGCTACTAGAGTAAATGCTCAGGGTATCCTGATAAAACAAAGGGAAAAGCAACTGTCTGCAAAACGCACAGAGAAACCATTGCACATTACTGTACCTTATCAATATCAAGTTCATGACACTGGGCCTTTCTGAATTACAAAAGAGAAAATGTATGTCCTCATCCTAAACAGATCCCAAAACTGCAGCACATACTGTTTTATAGAATAGACCCTCAACACATTCCCCAAATGATGGTCATATCTCCATATCAGCTTTAGTTAAAGCCAAACACGCATTCCTTGTCCCATGTGAGCCTAAAATTCAGAGATGTATATTCAGCCTTACAGCAGCAACCTTGTATGGATGAGAGTTGAGAAGGCGACTGCTCCCAAAACAGGAGATTGAAAGGACGATGAAGAATAGACTGCCTGAAATCTAGCAAATCTGTATGAGAGGCAAAAGCAAAAAATATTGGTATATTATTTGTATTGTTTTCTGTTGCTTTTGCTCCAAGAACTGGGTGAATAACAGAAAGAATTCTCAGCAAATATTTGTTTGAATTTTCAATGAATTCATTCCCACTGTGTTCAGACACCTTTCATGTTTCTTTCTGCAAATGTTCAAGCAATTGAATTTTACTGCTGGTGAAAAGCAAATTTCAGAGTTTCATGCATTGGGTTTTCATGGACATTGAACTGTCAATTTGTATACTCAAGTATTTGTGCCTGATATGATAGAGTGCCTATCCAGTCAGGGATCAGAAACACCATGTGACTTATCTAACCAGTCACAACTTAGCAACACAGCTCAGATTTTGAATATTTATGATCAATCCATACAGTAAAAAATTGGAAAACATAGCCATTGAATGAATTCACAGAATGAGTAAATGTGAAAAAGTCACAATATGTTTCCATATATTCCAGAAGCAGAAAGAGAGGCTATATTAGCAACATATATTCTATTTGCTACCCAAGATCCATAAACCTGGAAATCCTGGACGCCCCATCATCTCAGGCATTGGCACCCTAACATCAGGCTTGTCTGGTTATGTGGACTCTCTCCTCAGACCCTACGCTACCAGCACTCCCAGCTATCTTCGAGATACTACTGACTTCCTGAGGAAACTACAATCCATCGGTGATCTTCCAGAAAACACCATCCTGGCCACTATGGACGTAGAAGCCCTCTACACCAATATTCCACACAAAGATGGACTACAAGCTATCAGGAACAGTATCCCCGATAATGTCACAGCTAACCTGGTGGCTGAACTCTGTGACTTTGTCCTCACCCACAACTATTTCACATTTGGGGACAATATATACCTTCAAGTCAG
The DNA here is from genome assembly GCF_002925995.2 of Terrapene triunguis. Lineage (NCBI taxonomy): Eukaryota > Metazoa > Chordata > Testudines > Emydidae > Terrapene > Terrapene triunguis. The sequence goes on from NW_020664409.1 coordinate 98,384,084, forward strand.
CGGCACTGCTATGGGTACCCGCATGGCCCCACAGTATGCCAACATTTTTATGGCGGACTTAGAACAACGCTTCCTTAGCTCTCGTCCCCTAACGCCCCTACTCTACTTGCGCTACATTGATGACATCTTCATCATCTGGACCCATGGAAAAGAAGCCCTTGAGGAATTCCACCATGATTTCAATAATTTCCATCCTACCATCAACCTCAGCCTAGATCAATCCACACAAGCGGTCCATTTCCTGGACACTACTGTGCTAATAAGCGATGGTCACATAAATACCACCCTGTACCGGAAACCTACTGACCGCTACACTTACCTACATGCCTCCAGCTTCCATCCAGGACACACCACACGATCCATTGTCTACAGCCAAGCTCTAAGATATAACCGCATTTGCTCCAATCCCTCAGATAGAGACAAGCACCTACAAGATCTCTATCAAGCATTCTTAAAACTACAATACCCACCTGCTGAAGTGAAAAAACAGATTGACAGAGCCAGACGAGTACCCAGAAGTCACCTCCTACAAGACAGGGCCAACAAAGAAAATAACAGAACACCACTAGCTGTCACCTTCAGCCCCCAACTAAAACCTCTCCAGCGCATCATTAGAGATCTACAACCTATCCTGAAAGATGATCCTTTACTCTCACAGATCTTGGGAGACAGACCTGTCCTTGCTTACAGACAACCCCCCAACCTAAAGCAAATACTCACCAGCAACCACACATCACTGAACAAAAACACTGACCCAGGAACCTATCCTTGTAACAAAGCCCGATGCCAACTCTGTCCACATATCTATTCAAGTGACACCATCATAGGGCCTAATCACATCAGCCATACCATCAGGGGCTCGTTCACCTGCACATCTACCAATGTGATATATGCCATCATGTGCCAGCAATGCCCCTCTGCCATGTACATTGGCCAAACCGGACAGTCTCTACGCAAAAGAATTAATGGACACAAATCTGACATCAGGAATCATAATACTCAAAAACCAGTGGGAGAACACTTTAACCTGTCTGGCCATTCTATGACAGACCTGCGGGTGGCTATCTTAAAACAGAAAAACTTCAAAAACAGACTCCAACGAGAGACTGCTGAGCTGGAATTGATATGCAAACTAGACACAATCAACTCAGGGCTAAACAGGGATTGGGAATGGCTGAGCCATTACAAACATTGAATCTATCTCCCCTTGTAAGTATTCTCACACTTGCTTCTTATCAAAGTGTCTGTACTTGGCTAACTTGATTATCACTTCAAAAGTTTTTTTCTCTTACTTAATTGGCCTCTCAGAGTTGGTAAGACAACTCCCACCTGTTCATGCTCTCTGTATGTGTGTGTATATATATCTCCTCGATATGTTTCACTCAATATGCATCCGAAGAAGTGGGTTGTAGCCCACGAAAGCTTATGCTCTAATAAATTTGTTAGTCTCTAAGGTGCCACAAGTACTCCTGTTCTTTTTGCAACATATATTGTTCATGTGAACTATCCTCCAGTTGCTCTCCTCTTTACACATCTTCTGTAAAAAAAGAGAATCTGTTGCCTCAGAGTAAATGATATACTACTGGGAACATGACTACATGACTTTAGATTCCATTTCCTTAAGTGAAGGAAGAGTTGGCAGAATTAACTCTGTTCACTGCCTACTAGCTGTGTTACTTCACACCGTTTGGCAAAGCACTTGAGGAATGTTTCCCCATGCAGCATCCATCAACACCCCACAGAGTTTCTGGAAGGGAATCTCACTGCTAGAAAAGATTCCATTTGAAGAGTAACACAGTGGCATTTCATAATGGGGTATGTCAGGTCACATTCGACATCACACTTGCTTTGGTTTTAGGGGAGAGCTACATTACATTTGAGATGGGGAATATGCAGCTGATGCCATGAGTTACATGCAAGACTTGGGTACTCAAGTGACATGAGTATTTCCTTTTCAACATAGTCACCTACATCATCCGTTCCTGTCATTTGCTTTCCTCCAGTTATCTGGCATGGCAGTTGCTCTTGTCGCCATAAACATTGAATTCCCTAGGTAGGACCTTATCTCTCACATACTTGACAAACCCCCTTAGTCATTCCACTGGGGTATTATTGGTTGGGGAATGTCTATTACAATGTTATCATCACAGAATGAGTGACCTAAATAATTTATACTCACAAGTGTAAGTGATATTGTAGATGGCATTTCTCTTATCAGATTCCAGCAGAGGGACTTGCAATGCTTTTCAGTGAACAAATTCTGCAGCAAGCATCTGGTTCAGATAGTCACCCTAAATAATTATCAATGATCATCATTATTTATCTTCTATTAGTACAGTGCCCACCATGTGCTAGGATCCTTACTAATGATGAGGCATTTGGGCAGATTAGCTGAAAGACAATTAGACAGATTAGACATATAAATAATTAGAAGGCAGTAAGGCAGGTATGCAGCTTTCACAACCAATTCTAGGCTAGATTGTAAGAGAACAATTAAGTTTAAGAGATGTAAATCATGCCAGTGTTGAAGCTAGTGTTAACAGCAATATATTATAAACCTGAAATTAGGTTACACAGATTGTGTTTTCATTCATCTGGGTAGCTGTCTTTTATAGTCTATTAACAATAATTTCAGGCATGATAAAGATGTCTTCAGAATCCTACACACTTCATCACCCTCCACAGTGCCACAAAAAAGATACAATTGTAATTCATCTATATGAAAATGAAAGCAGATATATAAGGATTTTTAGATGTGCACAAGATATGCATGGATTACACTTGTGAACAATATTGAAACTATGTTCAAGTAAATGTTGCACGCTCGGTAAAGAAGGCTAAAGTATGCTATTCAGGAGCTGATCAATGTTGGAGGCAATACAAAGCTGCACGGCTATGGGGGTTATTAATTAATTTTATGCATATATGTATATGAGTAGCTTTACTCATATGAATAGTCAACTATCTAACTGAGTACTTATTTGGCCCCCATCACCACAGCATATGAGAGCCAACCTGGTCATTAAAATTCCATTGGGACTATTTATGAGAAAAATTGTGTAAGTGTTTACAAGAGCACGCTATAACAGTCATCATTTATCCAAAATTAAATATATGTTTAGTTAATTTCATCTTAACTCTGAGTACTTTTTTATTGCTTTCTTTCAACTCTCTAATTTTTGAGACATCCAGAAATGAATGTAATGTCCCTAAATGTGTCCTATTCTAATGAGGATTAGTATTTGATTGTGAATTTGATTGCTAGACAAGGTATGTCAGTTGTCCCTGCATGCATGTTTGAATTCTGGGGATCCTTCAGAGAAAATTCTGATTTCAGTTCCTGACAGAGGATTTCTACTCAGACATGCTACGTTCCCTCCATAAACGGGACTCCTACTCACAACAGTTTACGTTCTCTAGATTCGTAGATTCCAAGGCCAGACGGGAACATTGTGATCATCTAGTCTGCCCCCCTGTATAGCACAGGACACAGATCTTCCCCCAAATAATTCCTAGAGCAGATCTTTTAGAAAAACATCCAATCTTGATTTTAAAATGGTCAGTGATAAAGAATCCACACCTCTAGGTAAATTATTCCAATGGTCAATTACATTCACTGTCAAAAATTTGCACCTTATTTCCAGTTTGAATTTGTTTAGCTTCAACTTCCAGCCTTTGCATCTTCTTATACCTTTGCCTACTAGATTGAAGAGCCCAGAGAAGCAGTGAGTAAGTGCACTTTGGCAAGGTCTCCCCCTTGGTACAGTCATTCCTCCTTTCATTTGTAACTTGTATATGAGTGTTTAGCCTGAAAGACCTCTCTAATTGTTTGCATTCATTCACTCATGAAAAGCACAAGCACTCATTGCACTTTTCTTCACTCTTTTTAATTTTTTTTTTAAAGGAGGCTGGTGATTTAAGATGAGAAAAACATTCACTTGAAAAGGTATCAGCAAAGAAGACTTGGAAGACTTATTTGGTAGTTAAACTTCAATGTGTTTTCTCTTCTCTTGCAAACTTTCGAATGCAAATGTAGAAATGGCTCGGTCTAGTTCTTCAAGTCATGTACTTTTACCACTATACTTACCTACATGCCTCCAGTTTTCATCCAGACCACATCACACGATCCATTGTCTACAGCCAAGGTCTAAGATACAACCGCATTTGCTCCGATCCCTCAGACAGAGACAAACACCTACAGGATCTCTATCAAGCGTTCTTAAAACTACAGTACCCACCTGGTGAAGTGAAGAAACAGATTGACAGAGCCAGAAGGGTACCCAGAAGTCACCTACTACAAGACAGGCCCAATAAAGAAAGTAACAGAACGCCAATAGCCGTCACCTTCAGCTCCCAACTAAAACCTCTCCAGCGCATCATCAAGGATCTACAACCTATCCTGAAGGACGATCCATCACTCTCACAGATCTTAGGAGACAGGTGAGTCCTTGCTTACAGACAGCCCCCAAACCTGAAGCAAATACTCACCAACAACCACACAACAAAAACACCAACCCAGGAACCAAACCCTGCAACAAACCCCAGTGCCAACTCTGTCCACATATCTATTCAAGGGACACCATCATAGGACCTAACCCAATCAGCCATACCATCAGGGGCTCGTTCACCTGCACATCTACCAATGAGATATATGCCATCATGTGCCAGCAATGCCCCTCTGCCATGTACATTGGCCAAACCGGACAGTTTCTACGCAAAAGAATAAATGGACACAAATCTGACATCAGGAATCATAACATTCAAAAACCAGTAGGAGAACACTTCAGTCTCCCTGGTCACTCAATAACAGACCTGAAAGTGGCAATTCTTCAACAACAAAACTTCAAAAACAGACTCCAGCGTGAAACTGCAGAACTGGAATTGATTTGCAAACTGGACAACATCAGATTAGGCCTGAATAAAGACTGGGAATGGCTGGGTCATTACAAAACCTAAATCTAATTTCCCCAATACTCATTTCCCCCTACTGTTACTCACACCTTCTTGTCAACTGTCTGAAATGGGCCACTCTACCACTTCAAAAGTTATTTCGCCCCCTTGGTATCCTGCTGTCAATTGAATTGTCTCATTAGACTGACCTCACACTTGGTAGGCAAATTACATCTTTTCCTGTATTTATACCTGCTCCTGTATTTTCCACTCCATGCATCTGATGAAGTGGGTTCTAGCCCACGAAAGCATATGCCCAAATAAATTTGTTAGTCTCTAAGGTGCCACAAGGACTCCTCATTGTTTTTGCTGATACAGACTAACACGACTACCACTCTGAAACTTTTTTTTTGAGTCATTGCATTGTTTTCCATAGACATATACTACAGTTTATTTTCACTGAAAGATAGACTAATCATTCACATTCAAGTTCATGAGGCTGAGGTAGGGAAGCAATGGTAGGAAGTAACCCAGGGAAGGTTATTCAGAGGGCCCTTCCCGAAGGCCAAATGTTATTGACCCCACTAGAACCCTGAGTCAGAGCCTGGTGGAGCGTGTGGGCCTGGGCTCCCCGCCACTGCCCCACAACTGAGTGGGCACTAACCACTAGGCCCCTCAGCCCACCGAGTATCCTATTATAATTAGAAACAAAAATAACCCTGACAATGGTATTGGTCCGTTACTAGATGGAAATGGTAGAATTATCAATAATGCAGAAAGGGCAGAAGTTTTCAATAAATACCTTTGTTCTGTATTTGGGAGGGGGAATAGATGTAGTCATATCATATGATAATACTCTTTCCATTCCACTAGTATCTCAGCAGGATATTAAACAGCAGCTACTGAAGTCAGACATTTTTAAATCAGCAGGTCCAGATAACTTGCATCCAAGACTTAGAGCTGGCTGAGGAGTTCACTGGACCATGAATGTTGATTTTTTGATAAGTCTTGGAATACTAATTTTGAACATCAAACACCACCAGTACTCAGTAACCTGTTCATGAGCAATCCACAGGATATAACGAAAACCACAAGGAAAATCCATTGAGTGCATTCAAATAATGAATAAACGTGAGAAATTGTGATCTGCTCACCGGTATCCAGGAGCAGACAGAGGATGAACACACTGACTACACCAGGCCCTGCAAATAATTCACTCAGCTCTAGTATTTACATTTTCATAGGTTTCCCTTCCTGCCTCACCCCCACTGTAATCAATCTCTATATCTGCCCTGGACATTACCTGGTGTTTGGCTATCAATACTGTTCTTCACTTCCTATCCTAAATAGTATTGTTTAGTGAACTGTTTGTTAACAGGTGCTGCACTCCATGCCAGCAATAAAGGCACTTTGGTTCAGTGAAGTGATTCCTGTGTGCAATTTGTAAAGAGCTTTGGGATAAAACGCAAGACATTTTATCATTAATTATTGAGGCCTGTCTCTGCCCTTTTTTCCAGGCACTATAAATACCTTTACTTGTAAGTGGCTTAGAAAACTTAACCCGATGAATAAATAACTGCAGGCTGAGTGCAATGTATCACTTTGGTCTATTTCTGCCCACAAACCTCTTCATCAGCACATAGCTACAAAATCCCCAAACCGTTTTTCAGAACTGCCTCTCCTCAGACCAGCTGCTGCACAGGCCTAAGCGAATGGACTTTCTCTTCCAGTTGTTGAGTAATATCCCTTTCTCTTCTCATTTTATAGCTCTATTCAACTATCATGCCATCACATCGCCAAGCCAAGGACTTCAAAATGGGAACCCTTTCAGAGTTTATGCCTGACATCATGTGGCAGGGCCCAGATTCTGCAAAGCATTCAAACATGCTGAACTTTAAAGATGTGATTAAATCCATCCTTTTGTAGAAAAGGCATGTGTTCAATGGGACTTTAAGCAGGTGCTCAAAATTAAGCATGTGATTCACTGCTTTGTGCACTATATCCTGATGGACTCAAGAGGTAGGATTATTTTAATGGCAGCATACTATTATATTGGTTTTTATACATTTGAATTATCTATGGATATCTATATCATGTGCTTATATGGCCACCATCACTCTAGCATCTAGGCAAGCAGAATACAGAGCTCTCTCAGGGCAGGTCTACACTACAGGGCTAACTCGACCTAAGTTACACAACTCCAGTTACATGAATAATGTAGTTGGAGTCGACGTACCTTAGGTCGACTTATTGTGGTGTCTACACTGTGCTGGGTCGACGGGAGAAACTCTCCCGTATGCTTCTCATTCCAGTGGAGTACCGGAGTCGACTGGAGAGCGATTGGCAGTCAATTTAGCAGGTCTTCACTAGACCCACTAAATCAATCCATGGTGGATCGATCGCCAAGCGTCGATCCCCCGGTAAGTGGAGACAAGCCCTCAGGAAAACCAAGTACAGGAAAGCCTCCACTGAATGGTCTTTATCAGAGTTTCTTGGGATGCCCTTCCCCGAAAATATCCCTACCACCCAACTGGCATAAAATTGCAAGGATTTCTGTCATTTTCCTCTAGATCATGAAGCCACCTCAGACTGATATCATTCAGATTTTCTAGACAGCAGATTATGTACAATAGGCATTAGTAAAAATAAAACCAGATGTTTCTGTAGAAAAGTCATGTTTCTTAGGAGCCCAGATCAGTGTAAAAGAGCCTCAGTAAAAGAGGAGTGTTCCACCTCAGAGAAATAGAGTTGCGGATAATTTACCTTTTCATTACAAATGAACTAATTTGTACCTGAACTGTTTGTAATGCTGTGTGCAAGGATCTTTTTTTATTCAGAATGATAAATGTTTAGATCAAACCTGAAAAAACTAAGTCATTTTCAGATTGAGCTCAAGCATCTGTTTAATATTACAGCCACTTCTTCTGACATGAGCATCATCCGTGTGCTGAGCGGTAGCTTCCAAGTCAGCTTCCCAGTAGAGGAGAAATCAGTGATGCAGAGTCTGGGTATAATCTAAGTGTAATTTGCTTTATTTACACATATAGACCAGTCCTGAAATGGGGCAGTCAAACAGCATGCAGGGCAATCCTTTCTCCCAGGAATCTCAGCCCAACACTAACACCTGCTCTCAGGGAGCAACTCTGCCTCCAGAATTGACTTTAATCAGAGCCCAAGGCAGAAAGCAAACTCTCCTACTTCTCGCACAGCTCCCTCCCCCACAAAGCTGCTTCTGCATAACCCGAAAACGAACATAGCAGGCTAAGCACTGGAACAGGTTGCCTAGGGATGCTGGGGAATCCCATCCCTGGAGGTTTTTAAGAACGGGTTGGGAATGGTCTCGGAATTCTGCCTCTGTGAGGAGAGACTAACTAGGTGACGTCTTAGATTCACAGATTCCAAGGCTAGAAGAGACCATTGTGATCATCTAGTCTGACCTCCTTTACAACACAGGCCATAGAGCTTCCCCAAAATAATTCCTAAACCATATCTTTTAGAAAAAAACATCCTATCCTGATTTTAAAATAGTCAGTTATGGAGAATCCACCATGATCCCTGGTAAGTTGTTGTAATGGTTAATTACCCTCACTGTCAAAAATGTACGCCTTATTTCTGGTCTGAATTTTTCTATCTTCAACTTCCAGCCATTGGACTGTTATTCCTTTCTTTGCCAGATTGAAATGCCTATTATCCAATATTTGTTCTGCATGTAATTACTTATACACAGCAAACAAGACACCCTTAACCTTCTCTTTGTTAAGCTAAATATATTGAGCTCCTTGAGTCTATCACTATAAGGCATGGTTTCTAATCCTTTAATCATTCTCATGGCTCTTCCCTGAACCCTCTCCAATTTATCAACATCCTTCTTGAGTTGTAGGAACCAGAACAAGACGCACTATTCCAGCAGTGGTTGCAACAGTGCCAAACACAAAGGAAGAACAACCTCTCTACTCCAACTCAAGATTCCCCTGTTTATGCATTCCAGGATCATATTAGTTCTTTTGGCCACCGCATCATACTTGGATCTCAGGTTCAGCTGATTATCCACCATGACCCCAAATCTTTTTCTTGAGGTCTTTTCCAGCCCTATATTTCTATGATTCCATGTCTTCCCAAGAGTCAAAATTTGCTTGAATGCTAAAGAAAAAGAACTCAGAAGATGATGTGTAACAGCATTACTTGGTAATACCTACTATCACAATATCCTCTCTCTCTGGGGAACTACTATTTGCCACACTGGCATTCAGCAATCTAGTAGGTGTTTTACTTTTCTAACTTCTGATAATTGTGATCCTCAGTTCAGATCCCGCTGCCCAAAGGTGGCACTGAGGATTGGCCATGAGTTAAGTTCCGGCTATTTTGCAGTAAGTAAAATTATAATGTTTTGGTGCTTGGGCATCTGGGTTAGACTCAAGCTCAGCTTTTGTGAAAGTGACACACCTCACTTTGTAGCAAACCCTGCAGTCAGTTCAGCAGTGATGCTGATGGACTCCACAGGAAGACAAATCCATCCCATATCAGCAAGAACTGTAGACAGTGTGACAAAGACCTATTCTGGTCTTCAGCTGTTGTCAGGAGCTGGCTGTGGGCACAGCTGCCTAGCAACCCAATGAGCTCATCTGAGCCCAATAAACCCTCACTAAGTGACTGTGCTCCCTGACTGGACAGAAGGGCCAACAGATCACCATTTAAGCCTTGCAGCAACAGCAGCACAGCATGCAGCTACTGCCAGACCTGCTTCCTCCACCGGTCCTTGTTCCAACCCTGGCTTGCTGCTCTCCAACTATAGTCCCTGCATACCTCTGAGCTCCTGACTCCTGGCTCTGACCACTGGCTTGTCCCCTGACTATGTCTCTGGTTCTGCATTCTGATTCTGCTCTGATCACTATGTCCTGACTTCTGCTCCAACCACTAGGTCACACCGCCTACACCCTGATGTATGAGCAGCCCACCACGAGAAGGAACTTCACCCTATGACATGGCGCTCCCCTCCAGAAGGGCCCCAACAGGAGCCCAACCCATCTTCTTGGATGCTGTTGGGGTCCTGCAGGAACTGCGGGCTCAGGTCACTGCACAACGTGACCAGAATGCAGCCCTCCAGGCCCAGGTAGCATTTTCTGGCCCGACAACTCTCACATCCACTTTCCGTGAGGCCCAAGCTGCCCCTACCCAGTAAGTTTGACAGTGGTTATGCCAAGTTTTCTGGGTTCCTTAAGCAATGTTGGCTCCAGATCATACTGCGGTCACAGTCGTACCCTACAGATCAGTCCAGAGTGGGTTTAGTACTTAGCCTGCTCACAGAGAGGCCTTGAAATGGGTGTCCTGCTCCTGGAGGTGTCCGGTCCTCTCCTTGAACACTTTGAGAGCTTTGTACAGGCAATGGTGGGCATCTTCGATGACTCTAGTCGAGAACCTATGGTAGAAGCTGCTCTCCATGCCCTCTGGCAGGGTCCCTGATCCATTCCCAAAGGCACAGCGAGGGTGACCAGATGTCCTGATTTTATAGGGACCGTCCCAATATTTGGGACTTTTTCTTATATAGGTGCCTATTACCCCCACATCCTGTCCCGATTTTTCACACTTTCTATCTGGTCATCCTAGGCACAGCGCAATTCCAATATCTGGCTGCAGACACCCACGGGAATGAGGCTGTTCAGAGACACCATTTCAGGCACCTGCCCTGGGACCCTTAATTGATCTCTGTATTAGGATGGATGATTGGCTAACAGAGGGAGCCCAAGAAAAACGACACACTACCTGACCTCCGCTGGTTAGAACTCTTCTGTCTCCTTAGGCCTCAGCTGCCCTGCCAGACCCCAAACTGGTGTAAGTCAACTGAGCCTGTCCCCACCTCTCTGCTGATGAAAAGAATCATCATCGAGCATTGGGGTTGTGCCTGTATTGTGGGATGCCTAGGCATGTTGCAGCAGGGTGCCAGGCAAATATCAGGCCCACCCTCAGGTTGTCTCCTGGCTATGGCTTGTTCCCTGACCACACTTCTAGTTCTGCCCTCTGATTCTATGTCGACTGGTAGGACAGTCTCCTGCCCCGACCATTAGGTCACATGGCCTAGACCCCTAAACAGCTGTCACTATCTCCCTGCCATTGCACAGGTACAGTGATGAACCCCATAGAGTGGTGTTTCTTTCCTGTGTGTGGCTCTGTTGTAATTTCCCCCAGTAGTGGATAGTCCTTCCCTACTGCCCACCAGGTGTCTTGTAAGATCATTTGGCCACATCTACTTTGCCGGGTTGGTATTTGAGGGGGGTTTCCAGTTTCTCCCAAAGATACAGAAAGGAATTGAAAGGTATAAATTGGGAAGGGAGTTTCCCAGGGATATTCCCATTGGAGCTAGCAGACCAAAGACTACTGAGGAGGGCTGGCTTTAGGCATCCCACCCCTTACTGTATTTGATTCCAAAGATATCGCAGCTGCTTTATTTCATGCCTAGATTCCTGACATCCTGCAGGGTTTTATTTGTACTTTAGAAGCAGAGCAAACTCAAAATAGCTACTTCTCAGAGTAATGTATTCAAATTACTGCAGAACTTCAGTATTCCCATTTATAAAGGAATAGATAGATGGAATTGATTTAGTCACACACCCGGGGGAAATCATTTGCCAAACCAGAGATCCCAAAGTTGGACATAGTATGGAACAGTTGCTTGGACAATAATTATTGACTCCTACCCTTCAACAAAGTCCAGAATAGGAGACACTCCACAGTGCAGCTGCTCAGTCATTAAAAACTCTGCATCAGGAAGCCTTTTGGATGCATCGCCGCAGCAAACACAGTGGCTTGTTCCACCTCACTCATCTCACTGGCTGTAGCTGGGGAAGTTGCCACCACATGAGCCCCTCCTCTTCCCACCACAAGGCAGGTGAAGCCTTGACAGTACTCACGCACAGAGGACATTTTGCCAACCTAAAACAGCTGTTTCTGCCTCTGCTATAGAAATAAATAGACAAAGAAGAGCTGATCCCACATGTCTGGTCATGGCAACACCACATAGAAACTGCATTTGACAAGTCCTGGTATACATTTAAAACTATTATCGCCATATTTACATTATGCTCTACTTGTGGGTGATACCAGCGCCACTTGTTCCATTGCCATTATTATTTTCACTGGGGTAATCTGCCCAACTCCCTACTTTCTTTCTTGGCATGCCACGCCAGAACGTCAGTGGAACAGGTACAGTCCCATGTGAGGGATGAGGAAGAACATGGGGGCCCTCGTAAGTGAGTTTATTTTGGGGGCGGAGGGAGAATCTGTGCTCCATCCACCCAAACAGGTGGGTGGGTTGTGGCTTATGAATCCACTGGTAGATTCACTGGCCAAACTTATCCACCTGGGCAGTGGCGAATTAGGGGGACAATTGGGGGCTCCCAGAAAAATGGTCACCCTTGCCCCCTGACCCGCTTTGACTGCCTAGTAGTTCTGCTGGGGAGTGGGGTCAGGGCACAGGGGCTTGCCCCACTCCACCCCACGGTGCTCCTGCCAGGGAGTCGGGGAAGCCCCCATGCTCTGACCCCATTTCCCCGGCTAGAGCATGGGGGGCATGGGGAAGGGGTGGGGAGGGGCCCCCACTTTCTCTGGCTCAGGGCCCCACAAAAGCTTAATCTGCCTCTGACCTGGGGAAGCTGAAAAGGTCAGAGGCTGCAATAGAGGCTGCAGTGTGTCTCTGCTACTGCTCCTCAGGCCAGAGAAAGGGTCCCACTCCCCATAATTCTCCTGAGCAAGATTTGCAGAAGGGACAGGACTGAGGCCATAGTAACAAATGTCCCTTAATGAGGGGAAAGCAAAGAGACTAAAAATGTTCAAACTTGGAATGAAAGGACACAAACAAAGTAACATTTCTGCGTGCTGTAGAGGTTTCTACTGCCTTGTGTTTGGGAAGCCCGGCATAAATGACCTATGGCTCTTACCAGTCATGAGTGATGATTCCCATCCCAAACTCATGGCAATGAAACATGTATAGCAGCGGGCACCATCACATAGTCGCAACACACACATACAAACTGCCTTTTTATTTTATTACAACAACCTTTCATGCCCAAGAATAAAGGAAAATCCAATCTGGCTTTCCATTTTCTGAATGCTAATAATGGGGCCATACACTTGAATAGCTACAGGCCACTGGAATTGTTGTTTGCTCCTTAGAACACCAATGTCTGCCTTCGTGCTATATTTTATGAGAAAGACACTCCCAGATGATGGGTAGGGAAGGAGAATGAATGAATTAAAATAGATCTACTTAGCAGCCCTGTTCCATTTGAGAATACAAACAATGTTTTTAAAAGATTTGGCAAATATAACCCTCTCCGATCATACTCTTTGTCACTCATCTGAGGGAGGAATTTATATCAGTGTAGAAATATTTGTCATGCTTCTTTGTAACCCAGAGTTGCTTTGACACATTGTGCCATGCTCACTGTGGAAATCCATTCATTTGCCAAGAGCAAATATCTGTTAAAGGCAATTGATGACATGCTGGAAAGAATAAGAATGTACATCAATCTCCCAAATAACTTAGTGACAATGGTTTACAAAAGACCAACCAGCACTTATGCAGCATCTCCAAATATCAGTTATTCAGCTTTATAAAATACTCTGGGGAGCCGTTTTTGTTTACTTTCATGCCACTTGTGTTTCCTGCAGTTTGGAATTATTTGCTGCTCTTTACACTGTCGGTATCAGGGAAACATCATATCACAGCAGCTAGAGAGATGAAAAGTCTTATTAGATCATCTAGACCCAGAGCCAAAGCCTTAGTACAGGGGTGGCCAACCTCTTCAGCTCTTCAGAAGTTAATATGCGGCTCCTTGTATAGGCACAGACTCCAGGGCTGGAGCTACAGGTGCCAACTTTCCAGTGTGCTAGGGGGTGCTCACTGCTCAACCCCTGGCTCTGCCACGGGTCTTGCCCCCACTCCACCCCTTCCCGCCCCCTCCCCTGAGCCTGCAGTGCCTTCCCTCCTCCCTCCTCTCCCCCAGAGTCTCTTGCATGCCACGAAAGAGCTGATCGGGAGGTGCAGGGAGGGAGGGAGAGGTGCTGATTGGCAGGGCTGCCAGTGGGTGGGAGGTGCTGGGGGGGGAGCTGATGGGGGGCTGCTGACGTATTACTGTGGCTCTTTGGCAATGTACATTGGTAAATTCTGGCTCCTTCTCAGGCTCAAGTTGGCCACCCCTGCCTTAGAATATATAAGAGGGTCTACATTTTTTCCATCCCGCCCCTCGTCAAATGTAACCAATTACTGTCCACCATAAAAACACTACTATGTGCAGGGCCAGCCAAAGATTTTGGGAGGATCAGTGAGATTGTTCTACCCAATATACCTTTAGGTCACCCCACCTTCTAGCTGCAGACGTGTAGCCCAGGTGATTGTTTCTTTTGACCCTAGCGATTTGCCCTTGGTTGCCATTTTCAAGGATATTCTTACAAGGAGAAGGGCTAGAAACTCACTTTTACTGAAAGCTGAAATTTCCTTTTCTATGTCTAGTTTCCCTCAAATCAGTCATGACCACTGGCATCACCAAGCAAAAAAGGCTGACATTGAGTCTGTCCCCTGCCAGTGCAAGGCTGCTCCATACAATATATTCCCCCGAGTGCTTTATCTAATCTGGTTTTAAATGACTGCTGCACATTTCAGGAAACACAACCATTCATTTGCATTAGCCTGTGTAGCTGGCACCATACAAAAACTGGTTTAGCAGCCACACTTGCTCTTCATTCCTGGAAGCAGGAAGATTTGTATCTAGAACTTGTCAGAAATTAGTGGTGGTGGTGTGTGCATGGGGGGGAGGTGCCAGGCATGCTCGGGTTGGAGGCGGGGTTTAAAAGTCAGCCAGGCAGCTCACTCGGGGGCTGGCAAGAAAGGGAGGAGGACGTGCCCTGGGAGCTCCAGGGGAAGACCAGAGCTGAGCCCACACCAAGGTGGGAAGCAGAGGAGACACAGCACCTAGTGACTGAGGTTAGGGCTGAAAGCCTGGAAGGCAATGTTCCCCACAGATGGGTGGTGGCCGGATGGGGTGCAGATAAAGGTAGGAGGTGACCCAGGGTGGCTGACTCCACATGCTGAAAGGTGAGCAGCCGAACCAGCCTCCCAGGGCCCTGGGTCAGAACCCAGTGGAGTGGGAGGGCTTGGGTTTCCTTATTCCCTGCCCCGGCACCATATCCACTAGGTGGAGTTGCCATGCTGAGGACTGTATCCACTAGGCAGAGTTGCTGCCCCTTGGACCATACCCATTAGGGGAGACTGTCACCATAGGCGATAACCACTAGGCAAGAGGCCCTGTCCCCCCAATCATAGGGGGGTTCCACAGAAAATTTCAATTTTTCATCAAAAATGCCAACTCTAATTTTGGGTGCTTTTCATTAACAAAAAGTCCCCTAAAATCAAATGACAGTTACTTGGTTTATAGAAAACTTCTCCTGTATATAACAACCAGGATTGGCAAATACATCTTTAGCAAGATACTACTAATAAAAGCATTAGTGAAAAGCAAAGAGCCATAGATTTAGGCCTGTACACCCACTAGAAGTATAATGTCTGTCCTCATTTGAGTGGAAGCTAAGTGACTCTCCAAAAAGAGTAAATTGAACAATACACTTAGCACTTTAATACTTGTAACATAAGCCCCCTTCCATGCTCAGGGGCTGATTTTCAAAGAGGCTGATCAGCTCCCACTGACTTCAGATACCAATCCTACACACTCCCAACAAGCTACCTGGCAGTGATGTTGTTATGAACCACATGACATACCCATAAAAACAAGTAAGGGAAAAAGAACCTTTACAAAAAAGAGAAAACAAACCTTTTGGAGTCAGTCTGCCTTATTAAGTGCACACGAGGGACCTTCTCTGGGGATGAATCGGGTTGTGCAGTGAAGGACGCTGTCCTCTCTGGGACACGGGCCTCTTTTGTTGCAGAAGTTGGAAGGCGTTCAGTAAGCGAGGCAGGGGATTGCCAGAAGTGATGGACGGTTGCATGGTTAAGGCAGTTGAATGCGGCTCTGGAGAAATGGATTCTATCCTTGCCTCTGCCAGAGAGTTCCTGTGTGAGGCAGGGCAAGTCATTTAAATTAAACATTTCATGGGTGATCACTTCATTTTCTGGGTGCCTGACTTGAGACCCTGGGATCTGATTTGCAGAAGTGCAGAGTGCTCACCGCTGCAACTGAATTCAAGAGGAGCTGTGCTTTGAATATATATAGTGCTGTATAATGCTAAGTACTCTGAAAATCAGGTCCTAGAGTATTGGGCACCCAAAATTAAGACACTTTTAATCTAAAACTCCGTGTCCTTTCAATTGGCCAGTAAAGTGGGAACAATGCTGTCCCTTCAGTACTGTCCCTTTTAGTACTGTGAAGACAAATTAATTAATATTTGTGAAGCCCGCAGGTACTATGGTGAGAGCACCACACTTTCTCTGCTCCATCCACACTCCTCCCAGAGCTGAGGCTTGTCCCCTTTGTAATCCAGTCAGCCTGCTTCCTTCTCCTCCACACTGCCTGAGTCCATTGGAGAGCATTAAAGGCACAGTCCCCAATACTACACACATCTTCTAGTGTCCCAGGTCAAACATAAGGGAAAATGTGCAGCAGGACAAAAGATATACCCAGTCCGTAAATGTGTTGAGATACTACTGTGTATCAGAAGAACTACCACATGTCAATTAACATGGAATATGGTACCCAGTTACATAGACATAGAAAATAATAATTGTCTGTTTTACTTCTTAATTAGCACAATAAAATGCTGGCTGTGTGATAAATTCACCTTCCACTCCTCCTGCAGTGGAATTTTCCATTGTTGTGCTGAACACTGGGGGAGGGGAAAAAAAAAAAAGCCAGGTTCTAATTCCACAATGATCTACATCTTAAATAATTCAAAAGTGACGATTACTGTATGCCTGCAACTCTTATTACAGGGAAAGACAGAAGCAAAACCAAGCAGCTCACTGATTTAAAAGCTTTCTGGAGGCACGCTATTTATATCACACAGTCCTGAATAAAAAAATCCAGTAAAACTTGTAAATCTTCTTCAAACATCATAAAAATGATGAGAGGGGAGACTGACAAATTACCAGCACAGTAATTCAATCTCACTGTTCTAATGATCTCATCGATCAATCAGGCTTCACTGCTGCGGTTCATGAGATTGTCTAGACCCCCTCTATTGAATTATGGCTTTGTTATAAATACCTCCTTATCCATTATCCTTACGCTGAATATACTACCTTATTACAGCGGTACTCAGCACCATCAGAATTGAGGGTTTGTCAGCATTCCCATTAGAAACCCTGTTTTTCAAAGGATTACAGTGCAGCCATGAAAATAAACTCCAAGTTCAGCTGGGAGAGAGGGAGAATGGACTAGTGCAGGGGTAGGCAACCTTTCGGAAGTGGTGTGCCGAGTCTTCATTTATTCACTCTAATTTAAGGTTTCGCGTGCCGGTAATACATTTGAACGTTTTTAGAAAGTCTCTTTCTAGAAGTCTATATTATATAACTAAACTATTGAATGTAAAATAAACAAGGTTTTCAAAATGTTTAAGAAGCGTCATTTAAAATTAAATTAAAATGCTGATCTTACACCACCAGCCTGCTCAGCTCGCTGCCAGCCTGGGGTTCTGTTCACCTAGACCGGCAGCGGGCTGAGTAGGGCCTGCGGCTGGGACCCCAGACCTAGGGGTGGGTGTTTCAGGGGTCAGGGCAGAGGGCTGGGGGAGGGGGTGCAGAGCAGAAGGCTGGGGGGTGTAGGGCAGAAGGCTGGGTGTGTGTTGGGGTGTGGGGGGTTCAGGGCAGAGGGCTGGAGGTATGGGGGTGCAGGGCAGAAGGCTGAGTGTGGGGGGGGTTCAGGGCAGAGGGCTGGGGCTGTGGGGGTGCAGGGCAGAGGGGTGGGTGTGTGTTGCAGTGGGGGGGTTCAGGGCAGAGGGTTGGGGGGTGCAGGGCAGAAGGCTGGGTATGTGGGGGGGTCCAGGGCAGAGGGATGGGGCTGTGGGGGTGCAGGGCAGAGGGATGGGTGTGTGTTGGGGTGGGGGGGTGCAGGGCAGAAGGCTGGGGTGCTCAGCTCATGGGGGTGCTCCCAGGCCCCTGCCCTGAGCGGCTCATGGCAGGGGGCTGGAAGGGATATGCCCTGTTCCACCCCCTTCCCCCAGGCTCCGTCCCTACCTCTCTCTGCCTCCTCTACGGAGCTGTGTGCACGCTGCCGCTCTTCCCCCTCCCCCTCGCTAGGGCCATCAGCTGATTGGCCAGGGACGGAGAGGAGGCGGGGCCGGAAAGCACCACACTGGGGGAAGAAGCGGGGGAGGGGTGAAGCTTGGTTGCCGCGGAACCAAGCTTCTGCCTCCTGCCCCCGCAGGGGAGAGCGGTGGGCGGTGGGGCTGGGGGCAGGGAGCTGCGTGCCGCTCAGAATCGGCTTGCGTCCCGTGTTTGGCACGCGTGTCGTAGGTTGCTGAACCCTGGACTAGTGGTTAGAGTTAGGGTAATTAGGATGCTAGCGAATGACTTGAGAGAGATTATGCTAACGTGAACCAGGAACCTTTTAGTTCATGCCTGCAGTGTCCACACGGGAGAGTTACAGTGCAGCACTTTGGTGCGTGCTGCTATTCACTCCCCTGTAGTCCGAACTGTGGAGCAGCATAGACAAGCTCTTAGTGTCTCTGGGCCTCAGCTTCCCAACTGTAAAATGGCAACCGTAGTGCTTTCTTGCCTCAAAGGGGTATTGTAAGGATAACTACATTAAAGACTGAGAGGTACTCAGTACTACAGTGACAGAGGCCAGATAGACAGTGATGAGATTCAAATATATGGCGGGATTGGGGTTGGATGATTTAATGTTTTTTTAGGAGGGGGTTGCAGTTTTTAATGTTCATTTTGTAGGTCCTGATTCAGCAAAGCACTTAAACAGATGCTTAATTTATACTTATACTGATAGTTAAGCATGTGCTTAATTTGTTGATTTGGGGCAATAATTCATAAGTGAGATACACTCAGAGTGGGGGAAAAACATGGTTCCAGTTTAATGGAGCAGATGATTTGGAACCCAATTAATAAAGAATTAAAGGGGCAGGGTAATATAAGTCATGGCAGTTCGTATGTGTTTCTAGAAAATAGTTCCTGTCAAACTAAGTTGATATCTTTTTTTTTTTAAATGAGATTACAAGGTTGGTTGATAAAGCTAACGGTGTTGATGTAATATACTTAGACTTCTGTAAGGCATTTGACTTGGTACCACATGACATTTTGATTAAGAAATTAGAATGATACAAAATGAACATGGAACACATTAGATGAATTAAAAACTGACTAACTAACAGGTCCCGAAATGTAATTGTAAACGGGGACTCATCGTCAAACGGGTGTGTTTACAGTATTGTTCTGCATGGATCGGTTCTTGGCCTTATGCTTTTTATTAATGAACTGGAAGGAAACAAAATCATCACTGATTTGCAGATGGCACAAAAATTGGGGGAGTGGTAGAGAATGAAGAGGACAGGTCATCAATACAGAGCGATCTGGATCTGTTGACAAGCTGGGCACAAACAAACAATATGGCTTTTGATACGGCCAAAAATAAAGTCATACATACAAGAACGACAAATGTAGGTCATACTTACAGGATGGGAGACTCTCTATCCTGGGAAACAGTGGCTTTGAAAAAGACGTGGGGGCGGAGAGGATAATCAGCATGAGGTGTGATGCTGTGGCCCAAAGGGCTAATGCAATCCTTGGATGTATAAACAAGAAAATCTCAAGTAGAATTAGGGAGGTTATATTACTTCTGTTTTGGCACTAGTGAAATTGCTAATGGAATATTGTGTCCACTTCTGGTGTCCACAATTCAAAAAGTATGCTGATAAATTGGAGAGGGTTCACAGAAGAGACACGAATGATTAAAGGATTCGAAAACATGCCTTATAGTGATAGACTCAAGGATAGACTCATTCAATTTAGTTTAACAAAGGGAAGGTGAAGGCGTGGTTTGATCACAGTTTATAAGTACCTAGATGGGGAACAAATATTGGATAATGGACTCTTCAGTCTAGCAGCCAAAAGGTATAACAAGATGCAATAGCTGGAAGTTGAAACTAGACAAATTCAGACTAGAAATGAGGCACAATTTTTAACAGTGAGGGTAATTAAATATTGGAACAGCTTGGGTCAAGATGGATTCTCCATCACTGACCATTTTAAAATCAAGATTGGATTTTTTTCCCCAAAAGATATACTTAGTTTTGAACAGAAGTTAATTCAGGGAAGTCCTATGGCCTTTCTACGCAAGAGGTCAGACTAGATGATCACAGCGGTTCCTTCTTGCCTTGGACTCTATTAATTTTATGTCAATAGTTTGGTTTGGGTTTATATTATATGGTGCAGGTTTGTAAATTATAATGGTCCCCCAGAACTGTCATGAAAATGGGACTTAATTGAGGTTTGCATCCTCCTAGGTGACAATCAGAGAGCTCAGGGCAGCGAGAGAAGTGGCGACTGTGAGGGGAGTGAAGTAGGCTATCACTGCCTCACCACTCACCCGAAAATCTCTAGAGATCAAAACTGACAATATGGCTGACAAGCCGCTTGGTTTGTACAGCACTCTCTGCTGTAGTCTGTTGGCCTAACAGCACCTTCCTGAACAACAGTGAGGTGAGCAGGCAGGTAAGCTGTTGAGTTGTCAGAACTTACCAGTTGTTTCTTCATGTACATTGTACAACACTGTAACTCTTCATTAATCCTAATAATCATTTAATCCTGATCGTGCAAAACTCTTATACATGTGCTTAACTTCAAGTACTTGAATAGTACACAGTGACTTCAAGGGGACACTCGTGCTTAAAGTTAAGCATATGTTTAAGTCCTTTGCTGGATAAGGGTCTTGGTGAGCTCTCTAAGGGCTTGATCCCGGGCCCCCTGAACTCAGTGTGTGTTTTTCCATTGACTACAATGGGATCTGGGTAAGCCTCTAACATTGAAGACAAGGTGGACAGTGATCATATGGCATATGTTGAAATCTTCTGCTATAAGCACCTTTAGAAAAGCAGAAGGTTGGAAGGAGTGAGGGTCTTTCTTGCTCACTATCTTGACATCTCTGGATAAATCCTCAATGTGCATGAATCTATATCTGAGCTGCTTCTCTGCTCCCACAGAACAGTGAGGTACTTTCCTTGTAAAACCACAATGATTAATTAAGCTTGTCTAAATCAGTTTAATTCCTTTTAAGCTTTTCCTCTATTTTTAGAACATATAATTTTGGAACAACAACATTTTAAGATTCAGTGACAGTTTCAGGAGAGTCTGCTCCAAAGTGTCAAGGTGAATTTGCAGTGAGCAATACAATGTGGCTTCACAAAATGTTAACAAAGGAACAAAAAAAAAACCCAAATGAAAACGAGAGTAAAATTAATCCCCTTGCTTCACCCACCAAAATCATCTATAACATCCAGGAAAGAATGCTGACCCGTACTAGGGAAAAACCTCCTATTGGGTTCAATAGAAAAAAATGTGGAGCTATATCATCTAGTCATAGTAGTCAGAATTCATCCTGGCCTGTTCTCTGTTGTTTTCAAAAAAATGTTTGCCAGAATATATAATTAATGATTCGCATAGAATTCACTTCCTGGTAGAATCCATGCTTACTCAATATGTCTCCGTCTAGTGGGTGGATTTATAGAGATTTGTGAGTCCGCTACATCATTTGGCAAACAGAGCTGAGTCTTTCAGCTGAAGCAGTAGAGGACTCATGCTTTTAGCTCCAGATACCCCAGGTTCAGTCTTCACTGATGCCAAATCCCACCCCCAGGACAACACATTACTTTGGCTCTAACTGATTTGTTCCTCTTAAAACATTCACATTCATGCAAATTCAGTGTATCAGTGACACGGGGACTTCTTAGTCTTAGTTGAGAAGAAGAATAAACCTGTGGGTGTTCCTTTAGCTATGGAAAGGTGAAATATAAATTTCAGAAGGTTTGTAGAGTCTTTTTCTTAACCATACAGTTCATAGGTGTTAAACACAAAATCTAAGTAAACCTTTGGGGTTCCCAGCTAATCTGTTTAACCTTCTCTATTACCTTATTTTCCTAGACTTTCTGGCTGCTTAGACTAATTCAAAGTTCTCTGAGGGCAGAGTGGAAGTCTTGTGCTCTACAGGTATCCTAAATTCCATGACAATTAGACTTAATAAAAAGGTGCTTTACCTGAGTTAGGCTGTTATAACACTTCACACGAATGAACAATTAATTACGCCTCAAAGCAGCCATGAGAAGTAAGAAATGATTATGGAACAGTCAGTCTAATTTTGAGACCTGGAAAGATTATGGAACAAATTATTAAACGATCCGTTTGTAAGCACCTAGAGGATAATGTGGTTATAAGGAATAGCCAAAATGGACTTGTGAAGAACAAATAGTGACAAACCAATTTAACTTCCTTTTTTGACAGGTTTACTGGTGTAGTGGATGGGGGGAAGCAGTAGACATGATATATCTTGATTTCAGAAAGGCTTTGGACGCAGTCCCACTTGACTTCTCATAAGCAAACTAGGGAAATTTCATCTAGATTAAATTACTGTAAGGTTTGTGAACAACTGGTTGAGTCAGTACTCAAAGGGTAATTATCAATAGTTTGCTGTCAAACTGAGAGGATGTATCTAGTGGGGTCCTGCAGGGGTCAGTCTTGGGTACAGTACTATTCAATATTTTCATTAATAACCTGGATAATGGAGTGGAGAGTATATACTTATAAAATTTGTGCATGACACCAAGATGGGAGGGATTGCAAGTACTTGGGAGGACAGGATTACAATTCAAAATGAACTTTATGAATTGGTCTGAAATCAACAAGATGAAATTCAATAAAGACAAGTGCAAAGTATTTCACTTAGGAAGGAAAAATGCGGTGCACAACTACAAAATGGGGAACAGCTGTCTAGGTGGTCGTTCTGCTGAAAAGGATCTGGGTGTTGTAGTGGATCACAAATTGAATATGAGTCAACAATGTGATGCAATTGCAAAAAGGGCTAATATCATTCCGGGGTGTATTAACAGGAGTCTTGAATGTAAGACATGGGAGTTAATTGTCCCATTCTACTCAGTACTGGTGAGGCCTCAGCTGGAGGATTGTGCACAACTGTGGGTGCCACGCTGTAGGAAAGATGTGGCCAAATTGAAGAGAGTCCCAAAGCAAGCAACAGATATGATAAAAAGTTTAGAAAACCTGACATATAAGGAAAGGTTAAAAAATTTGGGAAAAAATGGTTAGTCTTGAGAAAAGAAAACCAAGGGGTGACATAATATCAGTCTTCAAATATGTTAAGGGCTGCTTTAAAGAAAACTGGAATCAACTGTTCTCCATGTCCACTGAAGGTAGGACCAGAAGTAATTGGACTTAATCTACAGCAAAGGAGATGTAGGTTAGATATTAGGAAAACCTTTCTAACTATAAGGGCAGTTAAGTTCTGGAAAAGGCTTCCAACGGAAGTTGTGGAATCCCCGTCATTGGAGGTTTTAAAGTACAAACACCTGTCCTGTATGGTCCTATGTAAGCACAAAGGGCTGGACTTGATGACTTCTTGAGGTTCCTTCCACTCCTACATTTCTATGATTCCATTATTCCCATTTTACAGACAAGAGGGGAGATTCTGTGCTGCAATTCTTAGAGATACAGTGCACAACTCACAGTCCAGGGGGAGCAGGGGCTAAGGTGGCTTTAAGCCACCTTTGCACTTCCCAGCCCTGGGCTGCTCCATAGACTCCAGCATACCTTAAACAAACCTGGGCATAAGTTTCCTGTAAGCTGTGCCCCAACTCACCTTGTGGCCCGGACCCAGCCACAGCTGGACTGGGCCCAGGCATGGTCCCAGGTGCGGCCGGGGCGGCACGGCCAGAGCGGCACAGACCCAGCCGTGACTGGATTGGGCCCCCATGGACCCACCCGCTGCTGGATCAGTCCCAGGTGCAACTCCAGGCACGGCCGGGGCGGGGTGGCGTGGCCCGGGCTGGCCCCAGGCGCAGCCCGGCCCGACCCCAGAGCGGCGTGGCTCAGGCCAGCCCCAGGCTCCGCGTGGCCCGGCCCCAGGCGTGGCCCTGCCCCGGCATGGACTTGCTGGGGCTGGGGGAGGGGCACCTATCCTGCAGCCTGAGCCCCAGAGCTCCTGCGTTGCGGGGAGTCCTCTCTCCCCGCAGTAGCCCCGGAGCACCCTCCTGCACCCCAAACTCTTCATCCCAGCCCCACCCAGAGCCCGTCCCTCTGCCCCAGCCCTGAGCCCCTCATCCCCAGCCCACCCCAGAACCCACACCACCAGCCAGAGCCCTCACACCACTGCACCCCAACCCTCTGCCCCAGCCCTGAGCCCCCTCCCCCCCCCC
>NW_020664409.1:98408444-98446195 GCF_002925995.2 Terrapene triunguis
CACCCCAACCCTCTGCCCCAGCCCTGAGCCCCCTCCCCCCCCCCAACAAAAACCCCTCGGCCCCATCCCCACCACATGAATTTTGTTATGTGCACCAGTATGAAGGTGATGTGTCACAGGTCACCTCTATATTGTTGCACATAACAAAATTCATTCCGCACATGGGTGAGAAAAATTAGAGGGAACACAGGGGGCCTGTCCAGCAGCCCCACTGGGCTGACCTATGGGCTGCAGTGCTGAGTAGTAAGCTCCTACTCTCGACCCACCCCCTTCCACCTTCCAGCATGCACCCCATGCCAGCTCTTGCAGATGGATACTGAGAAGCCAGCCTTATCATGGTCTTCTTCAGTTCCTGTCCCAGGGGATTCCTTCCCCCTCCCTTCCCCGGCTTGATACCTAGACATTAGAGCCCATTTATATCACTCCGACTCTTTTACTTGTGAAGGGGATGGTGGGAAGGTGAGGATCTCACCCAAGAAAATTGAGGCACAGGGGTTAAGTGACTTGCCGAAGTCACCCAAGGGTAGAGTATTGTTCTTTTGACTGTTATCCCTGTGTGATAGCTACAGGGCCATTTCCAGTTACAGGGCCATTTCCACACCCCCTTTTCATTTACTTCTTGCTTCTCTGTTTCAATAGGGGAGCAAACATTTTTTGTGCTTTCTGGCTGTGTAGTGCACAATACTTTTCCAAAACTACTATCACTCACTTTTTTTGGTACTTAATCCAGTTCCATTAAAACAGAAACTGTCTCCTATGAGAGAGAATTTAGGATGGCCAGTAAAATCCAGCATATTGCTCAGAATGAGGTCTAACCTTTGCCATGTACATTACATCAAGGAGATATAATTTCTTCTTAGTAACACATTACCATTTTAGAAATGTAGTCTAGCATTCTAGACATCGACTTCACAGCAGCTGCACGCCTCAAGGGATTTGTCTGTAGTGATTTGCAGATCTCCTTCCTGCCACATCTGCTCCATCATTTTACCATTTGGAAAAATATTCCTCTTCTTAATTCTGTGCTCTAGGAGTCATTATTCTGCATTTATCTGCACTGAACTGCTTTTGATATCTATTAGCACAGTTCTACTGAGAAAGTTCAAGTCCACCTAGAGCAGATTGGAACATTCCTTGTTATTTACTATTCTTTCCAAACCAATCTGTGAACCTATAACCCTCTGAAATAATCATGCCTTGTTATCTAGTATACGCAATAAGGAAACCATAGGAGCCACTTTTCATGATCACTGACAACAGGTGGTGTTATGCATAGTGAGATAAAAGTAATTAGATCAAATGCTTCAGGGTATGTGCTGATCACAGTAGGGGTCAGGTAGGAATATCCCTACACAGACAGTATGGCACAGTTGGTTAGGTGAATTACAAGGAAGAGGTAGACTTCTGAAATTTCAGGAATTAGCATCCTGTGGAGACAGGGAAACCACCTTGGTGGAGCATGGATCCACTGAACCAAAACCTGAGGTTGTAATAGTATGAATGTTCTGTTTCTCGTCTATTATCTTTCCCTCTACCTGGAGGCAGAATTCTCAAAGCAGAGCCCTCTGTCTCCAAAACAGAGGTGTCATGGGCGGCAGGTGAATCCCGGGCTCGGGGAGGCTAGCCCCTGGCCCGGCCCACCCCTTCTACCCAAGGCCACACCACTCCCACCAAAGCCCAGAGCCTCCCTCTCCCCATGCGGTCGCCAGCCCCCGCCTGCCCCCCCCCAGTACGCTGCGTGGGTGGCATGGCCCCCCTTCCCCAGTCCCAGAATGGCAGGCGGGTGGGTGGGCAGGAGGGCAGCACAGCCCCCCCGCAGCCCTGACACACCGGGGGAGTGGACTGCTCCCCTCCCACAACCCCGGAGCACTGGGCGGTCTGTGTGCGCCCCCCTCTGTGTGCTGGGTGGATGGCACAGTCCCCCCTTCCAGCCCCGGAGCGCAGGCCAGCCCCCATTAGCCCCAGCCTGGGGCGACAGCGGGAAGAGCCCCCAACAGCACAGCGCTGGGAAACAGGAAGGGGCCTGGGGGAGGAGCATGGGCAGGGCCACGCAAGGCTTAGTGGGGAGGCTCAGCCTTCCCCTGCCTTCTATACCGGCCACCCATGAGAGGTGTAAATAGCACTGGCTGGAAATTTTCAAATCTTTTAGGGAAAAAAGGACAGAGTCTTCATGAAAAGTTCCCCCAGATGTATTTTCTCCCATTTTCTCTCCCTTATGCCCAAATAAATTTGTTAGTCTCTAAGGTGCCACAAGGACTCCTCATTGTTTTTGCTGATACAGACTAACACAGCTACCCCTCTGAAACCTTTCTCCCATTTGCCTCCACTTTGCCACTTTCGCCATATCACGGACACCAGCCCCAGGTGAGGAAGAATGAACAGTTCTCACATCCCAAGCCCATCAGAACCATCCTGTAGATCACCTGGCAATACTGATTTACTGTAGATTGATGTAAGGTCCTCTCCATCCACCCATGGGTGTAGGATGCCACCTCAGCTTTGCACCCAGACAAACCAACCAGAGATCAGACACAGCTTTCCTGCACGGCAGTGTGGAATTCTTCCTCCTCTGAGAAAGGATAATTCCCTCCACTGCAGGAACCCCTGGTGAAATTGTCAGGGCCGGGTTATGTAAGAGATCAGACTGGATGATCATAGTGGTCCATTTTACCCTTAAAAGCTATGAATCTGTTACTGGCTTCTGCCAGACCAGCCCCTTTCTAAGGCTTTTAATAATAAATAAAACAATGTTATTGACTCAGATGAATTACTACTGCCAGAGTAATATCACTGGTGATGATGTCTGAGCCAGAAAGAATACAGCTTGACTCTCAGATCCAGGGTAAGTTTACAGCACTGTTAATTAGAAGAACCACCTTTTTTTCCTTCTCCCTGCACACTAAGCCCATTTGATGGTGATGGTGATGGTGTCACTGAGACAGAAAAAAACTAGAATCCCACTATGTCATTTTTACTCAATCACATCCCAGAGCATAACTGCACTTTATGAGCCTAATCCAAAGTCCACAAGCAGCTTTTGGATCAGGCCATAAGAACTCACTGTAGAAGCTATTCACTTACAATGTGCACTGTGTGTTTTAACGCTCCAGACTCAAGGTTTCTAACCTTGGAGCAGAAGAGGTGGAGCAGAGGATGTAGGTAATGGGCAGGACTGACTATTTTACAGTGCACATGTAGGCAAGTAGCCAGATTACCTCAGGTTCACTGGTGACAGCCCTTATTTTCATGCCACTGTCCCAGTTCCTAATGATGGTAGCTAAAAGCAAGGACTGTGTTAGCATCAGCATCTGGTGTTCTTCATAGTGAGATAAAAGCAACCATATGCTTCAGGGTGTGCACTGACCACAATAGGGGTCAGGAAGGCATCTCTCTTCCACACACAGCATTGCACAATTGGTTGGGAGGGGATTCACTTCTTCTGAAACTGCAGGTGTTATTTTCTTCTGAGGGCAGGGTAACAGGCTTAATGGGTCAAATGTCATTTTTCGCCAAAGACTCATTTCATGTGCTGACTCGAGTGTGGGAAGACCTTTTAGACATCATTCATCTGATTTCCTCCAAGACAGAACTGTTCTGAAGAAAGGCTCCTTCCAGTTCTGTATATTATGTACATAAACAGAAATGTGTTGCTTACCAAACAGGCCCAGTGGCCAAGTAATTGAATTGCTCCCAAGGACAAGAGTCGATGTTACACACTAGCCCTTTATGGACTTGAACATCCAAACCAGCCAATGCAAACGCTTTTTGACAGGCAAACATCATTAATCACCATCACAAAAAGTAGACATTGCTGCATATTTATCTGCTGCTGACAAGCTGGATTCACATCCTCTAGTTAGGAGCACGTTGCATGGCCTGTTTCAGCAAGATAACAAAATGCCATAAGGACCCATAAGACTGCACTGTCCTAATTATCTATGCACTGTCACACACTGGATAATTGTAATTCCTTGGAGACTGGGGGCTTGTTGGAGAGAGAGGGGATAAGGAAGATATATATTTTGGGTCTGCACTGAAATTGATATTAACTGCAGTGGCAAGAAGAAATATACGTGGCGCATGCAGCATATCTGCTTAATTACTCATGAATATAAATTAAATAATTTAAATTGCCCTTTAAATAAATATTTGGACAATTACTTGTCGTCATAATAAATTACATAACTTGACTGATGGGAAGCCAAATTGTAGGACATTATTTCACACATGGAATCGTTCCACTGAATCACTGACGTTTTTCTCAGTACTGTAAGTACTCATGAAAGCTGTGATGGTGCGAAAGGATCTGTGTGGATAGACTTTTGCATCCACTGGGCTCCATGTGGACGCAAGGGTCCATTGGCTCAAGTCCAACTACAGAATCAGGGCCAAAATTACATCAGGTTGATTTGAACACACTATCTTCCCTATAGTAATGGAGTTTTGTTTGTGCTTCTGTTTAGGTCAGTTGAGTCCTTTCAGTTCACTCCTGCACCATTCCAAACTGTACTATTAGTATCTGAAGGTTTTGCTGCCTCTGCTTTAGACTGTAAACTCTTTGGAGCAGGGACTGCAAACCCAGTCCTGCTCCCACCAGAATCAATCACACTTTTGCCTTTCATTTCAACGGGGGCAAGAGAGAGGCCCTGTTTCCTCCTCTGGGCCTAAGTCTGGAAACACTCCCAGATGTGAGATGTAGTACCAGGCTACCCTGGCTACTCACTATAGTAGCACTACAACCAGCAGTATCTGAAGCATGAGGACCTATGTAGGTTCTTATACAGCCCTCATCACTGTAGTATCTGCGGATCAGCTTTGTAAAGTTATTTAGATGCCTGAAGATGTAAATAAGTTCCTGGGGGATTTTCAAATGCACCTATGCACCTGACTTCTATTAAAATCAATGGGAGATAAGTGCCCCAGGCGCTTTTGAAAATGCCAGTAGGTGCCTACCTGCAATTTTGGGTGCCTAAATACCTTTAAAAATCTATCCTTGAGTGCCTTCCAGTAGTGCATGAACATGACTGACAACTGTCATATGTGGTTCTTTCTTCATCTCCCCAGGAGAGTTCAACTGTTAGGCAATTCAGCTTATGTGGAGCATAATTTGATCTACTTCGAAATGCACAAAGGAACCTTTAGAAGAGCAGGGCATTACAGCCAAATAGCACAGAGTGGTGTTAAGGGTGGCCATGGTAATTCCACAGAGTGGTGCAATAGTTATAGTCAAGATTACAGATCAGTTTTCATTGCGCCAGATTCTGATAACCTTTCTCTGGTTCAGAAGCACTTCACTCCCCAAACAATCCCAGTGGCAATAATGGCGTAATGTACGATTAGGTGAATTAACATAGCAGAATCTGGCCTACCTCAATTTCACTTGCTCAAACCTTTTTTTAAAAAAACAAAACAAAACACCTTGCCTTTGGGATGAATGTTTCGTGCTTGATCTCAACCAAAAGGTGATCTATGTATGTATTTATTTACCTATTTGAGCAAAACTTGTTCAGTCATTTGCATGCTAGGTTAGTGGGTAGGGAAATATTGGTCTGTTTTTTCTCCTTTTAACATCATAAGACTCTTTTATAAACAGCTCAGAAATAGCTGAATTTTAAGGGCTCTATTTTCAGATGGTTGAGGTGCAGTATTGCATGCCTAATTTTGTGCATATATTTCCCAAATTGGGTGTCTCTGCACATAATGAACTCAGCACACCAGCTGACTAGATGTTATCATTTTTTTGTAGGCATCATGAGAAAGGAGAGTTTTAAGGAAGGATTTGATGGAGGACAATGAGGTGACTTGGGATATGTTTATAGGAACCTGCTCCCATGTGTAAGGGGCAGCACAGGAGAAAGCATGAAGTGGCTTATTTGAAAATTTAAGTGAGCAGTACAGGCTGGCATCATGGGCAGAGCA
Source organism: Terrapene triunguis (assembly GCF_002925995.2). NCBI lineage: Eukaryota > Metazoa > Chordata > Testudines > Emydidae > Terrapene > Terrapene triunguis. Next base: position 98,414,364 of record NW_020664409.1, read on the forward strand.
GAGGCAGGACTTGACATAATGACAATAGAGGAGGTTTTGGAACAAATCAATAAATTAAACAGTAATAAACCACCAGAACCAGATGGAATTGCAGAACTATCATCTGTGGTATCTAACCTATCACTTAAATCAGCTTCTGTACCAGATGACTGGAGGATAGCTAATGAAACACCTATTTTTTAAAAAGACTCCCAGAGACAACCCTGGCAGTTACAGGCCAGTAAACCTAACTTCAGTACCAGGAAAATTGGTTGAAACTATAGAAAGAACAGAATTATCAGACACATAGATTAACATGATTTGTTGGGGAAGAGTCAACATGGTTTTTGTAAAGGAAAATCATGCCTCAGTAATCTATTAGAATTCTTTGAGGGGGTCAAAAACATGTACACAAAAGTGATTGAATGGATATAGTGTCCTTGGACTTTCAGAAAGCCTTTTAAAAGATCCTTCACCAAAGGCTATTAAGCAAACTAAGCAGTCATGGGATAAGTGGGAAGGTTTTCTCAGGGATCAGTAACTGGTTAAAAGGCAGAAAACAAAGAGTAGGAATAAATGGTCAGATTTCAGAATAGAGAGGTAAATAGCAGTGTCCCCCAGGGATCTGTACAGGGTCCAGTGCTGTTCAACGTATTCATAAATTATCTGGAAACAGGGTAAACAGTGAGATGGCAAAGTTTCAAGGTAGTTAAGTTCAAAGCAGACTGCAAAGAGTTACAAAGGGATCTCACAAAATTGGATAACTGGGCAACATATGACATGAAATTCAGTGTTGATAAATGCAAGGTAATGCACATTGGAAGACATAATCCCAACTGTACCTACAGAATGATAGGGTCTAAATTAGCTTTATCCACTCAAAAAGCTGATCTTGGAGTCATTGTGGCTAGTTCTCTGAAAACATCTGTTCAATGTGCAGCGGCAATCAAAAAATCTAACAGAATGTTAGGAACCATTGGGAAAGGGTAGATAACAAGACAGAAAATATCATAATGTCACTATATAAATCCATGGTACATCCACACCTTAAATACTGAATGCAGTTCTGGTTACCCCATCTGAAAAAGATATATCAGAATTGGAAAAGGTACAGAGAAGGGCAATAAAAATGATTAGAAGTATGGAAAAGCGTCCATTTGAGGAGAGATTAAAAAGACTGGGACTTTTCAGCTTGGAAAAGAGACGACCAAGAGGGGATTTGATAGAGATCTATAAAATCTTGATGGGTGTGGAAAAAGTAAATATGGAAGTATTACTTCCATACTAAGTATTTACTCTCTCACATAACACAAGAACAAGGGATCATTCAGTGAAATTAATAGGCAGCAGGTTTAAAACAAACAAAAGGAAGTACTTCTTCACATAATGCACAGTCAACCTGTGGAACTCATTGCCAGGGGATATTATGAAGACCAAAATCATAACAGGGTTCAAAAAAGAACTAGATGAGTTAATGGAGGATAGGTCCATCCATGGCTATTAGCCAAGATGGTCAGGGATGCGACCCCATGCTCTGGGTGTCCGTAGCCTCTGTCAGAAGCTGGGAGTAGACAACAGAGGATGGATTATTTGATGATTGCCCTCTTCTGTTAATGCCCACTGAAGCACCTGGCATTGGCCACTGTTGGAAGACAGGATACTGGGCTAGATGGACCATTGGTGTGACCCAGTATGGCCGTTCTTATGTTCTATGTTTGACAGTAAATGAGATGTGATGGATAGGCTGGGAGGTGAGAATAAGCTATGAGGGCATTGAAAGTGAATATAAGTAGTTTATGGTTTATACAGTGGATAATGGAGGGGTGCAAAGAGAGGGGTGACATGAAAATGATGAGTTGGGATAGGGAAAATTATCTTTACAGCAGCATTTTTAATGGATATGAGCAGGGCAAGGTTGCATTTGTCAAGGCCAAACAAGAGGATGACACAGTAGTCAAGATGTAAAATGATGAAGGCCTTGTGTGTCTGAACAGAACCTGGCACAATGGATCCTAAGGCTCAGGGCCCTAGGTACTAGGCAATGTAAATACTTAATAATTACTAATGATGATGATGTCATGTCACAACACAGTGTGAAATCTTACCTCCTCAGAGGCCTCTGTGCCCCTCAGTTACCAGGTAGCTGTTTACATAGGTTATCCAGGTTCTGGTTGGCTACCTGACTGGGCTTTCAATCCATGGCCCTGTTTGTTCCTCCTATCTATCTATCTATCTATCTATCTATCTGGCTCTGATCACTGAAGTATCTGTGCAACTGTGTGAAATCTGAGCCAGGAGTTAACAATTTGCTTGAAAGAAAATACTTGAAAGGTCAGGACTATCACCTTGGTGTCAAGCCATCAAAATCAAGCAGGGTTATTTCATTAGCAAAGCTTCAGCACTCACACTTCGTAACAGCCTCTCACTTCACTTGTCTCTTCAGTCTCAGACTTCGCAACAGCTTGTGTACAGCTTGTCTCCCAGCCCTGGAGAGCTTACCGCTGTATCATGGCCTTAAGGGGAAACACTATTACACCACTGGCACATTAAAAACCCCTGGAACATACTGTCACTGCAGCAAGATAACTGCAGTCTTCCTTTCACTGGGGAAAACTGGTTCATTACCGGTATAACTGAGATCATCTGAGGGGAAAGAAACACCTGTCAGTAGATTTTTTATTTTTTTTTACTCCTCCCAGTGGAATTTTAGAAAGAAAAGTTAAGAAAGAGGGAAGTCAATCACAACATCTGAAAGGGGTAAATCTTGCAGGATCCAAACAATCCTGTGGGGGGAAAAAAATCTCAGCACTGAAACTTTCCTGTGACGGCTTGAGACCTTCTCTACTTCCACAAAGATAGGCCGAAAGCCACAAAGGAAGTGTCAGGGAGGCCACAGTGAATACCACCACATCATTTACAAGTGACTCCAAATGTAGAGGAATTGGCTATTCTGTTCTGACCATCTGCCACATAACTCCTCTACAGAGGGCTCTTCAACCTAGCAGAGAAAGGAGCCGACCCAATGGAAGTTGAAGTGAGACAAATTAAGATGGGAAATAAGACACACATTTTTAGCAATAAGGGTAATTAACCATTGAAGCAATTTACCAAAGGTCGTGGCGGATTCTCCATCACTGGAACATTTTTAATCAAGTTTGGATGTTTTTCTAAAAGATCTGTTCTAGTTCAAACAGGAATTAATTCAGGGAAGTTCTACGGCCTGTGTTCTATAGGTGGTCTGACGAGATGATCACAATGGTCCTTTCTGGCCTTATAATCGATGAATTTACTACTGCTGCATCTGCTTTCTTTTCATTTTGACACCTCCACCTTCTTCTTTGCCGTCTATGGCTTCTCTCGTATGAGCAAGAATGCAAACCAGACCACAAGAACAATGATAATGGCTTCTATTGGTCCTGAATTCAGCAAAGAATCCCTTTTCAGCAAAGGACTTAAGCATGCGCTTAATACTTAAGCACATGACTAAATCCCATTTACTTCAAGGGGACTTATGCATGTGCATAAATCTTAGCACATGCTTAAGCACTTTGCTTAATCAGGGCCTAGAGAGAGAGAGAACTCCTTAGTATTGATGAAGTTATTGGGACAAATTCTGTTCTCAGATACCCCAATTGTAATCTGTACTATCTCCATTGAAGTCAATGGAATTACTCTGTATTTACAACGGAAGAATTTGGCCAAGTGAATTTACCCCAGCATTACTGAGATTCAGAGGCGGCCCCAATATGTTCTATTGCATTTGTCTCTGTTAGATCCAGATACGCACACTGAATATCCTTGCCTCACACAGCACCCCGGGCATGATTTCTAAACTCAGCTTTACACATGTCAGTTTGCTTCATTTTTATCTGCACACGTTATTTGTTATTGTCAGTTCCTGCCCTGGGCCCCCTCCTGTGTTCTGGCACCTGACATCAGTCATACTCATTGCCTAGGGCTATTATGGCTTCTCCTGGCTTTTATATATATAGCAAATTCCTTAGGATTATCATCCAATTAACACAGGGAATGACCCAAAGGAGATAAGAAATTATTATATTCTTGGAACTGGCTACTGCAATGAGACTGGGACCAGGGTCTGCCCCTTAAGGGATGGTTTGAGTGCACATGGCCGGCAATGCTCTCTTCTTGATTCTGTTATCATTTCTGCACCAGGCTCCTGCTTGTGTCACGGGAAAGAGGCCACATAAGAGCAAATTCCAGTCTGTGTTGTTTCACAAATGTGCAAAAATATTCTTTAGAAAAACAGGAATATGCATTGCCCTGTACATCGGCCTGCCCTCTGCCTAGTGCTTCATTAGTTGGCCCTGAGTGAAATAAAAATAAAGGGAACATGCCACACACTGAGTTCTAAAACATAACACTGACACTTTCCCTAAACAGTGACATATGCCACTATACACTGCTGCTGAGAGCCTCTCCTCTCAAATCTGTCTCAAGGACCAGACAGGAGCTCCCCATTGGGGGAGGGAGGGAATAGCTCGGTGGTTTGAGCATTGGCCTGCTAAACCCAGGGCTGTGAGTTCAATCCTTGAGGGGGGGCCACTTAGGGATCTGGGCCAAAAATCAGTACTTGGTCCTGCTAGTGAAGGCAGGGGGCTGGACTCAATGACCTTTCAAGGTCCCTTCCAGTTCTAGGAAATAGGATATCTCCATAAAAAAAAAATTAAAAACTGTCCCAATTTCTGGCTTGTTCTGAGACTTAAAACTCAGATAAGTGTTTTTTTCTGGGTGAAAACAAACTCATTTCCTTGCACCTGCTAGTGTCTCATGTATTTTCAGTGAGGCTTGCTTACAAGGAAGACAAAGACCCTGCCACTTGATGTGACTTGCTGCATTAACTACTCTGCTGTAGTACTTCCACAAACTGTGATAAAAGGATCAGACGAGACAGTTGACTGACCCATGGTGGAGGGACCCTCATGACCCACAATCCCATTGTAGCTGTAGCACTGGCTGTTTGTCTGTGTTGTTGATTTCGTGTTCCCATATGATGATGCAAAGAAAATATGCTTCGGGGCTCTATTGTCAAATGCACTATTTCCTTTGAAGACATGATTTCTTTGTGGGTTTGTGAACCTCTCACACCAATATATGTCTTTAAAAAGCAGGGTACTCAGCTTATCACAAAATGCAGCACTTGGCAACATGTAACAGCTCATAGTCACTGACTCCTTGCCTCCCCTTCCCAACCAGCCAGTCCATTCCCACTCAAACCCGATCCTACCTGAATTGTTTTTTTCCTTTAAATTTTCTTCCACGTCCCTCCTGGGTCTGGCTGGCAGCCAAGCTGAACTTCTGTCAGAAAAGATGCTGCTGCTGCTGCTGTGGTACTCAGTTCTTTCCAGAAAGATGAATCAGCTAATCCTTTATTTGCGGTTCACTTGTACGGATCTTACGTGCAGCGGCGCTTCTCCTCTAAAGCTCTTCTTCAAAATGGCATCAGAATAACTTCTTTATTTCTCTCTACCTGACTGACCATGACTGTCTCTGACCCATATTAAAATTAGGAGCATATGCTATGTTCAGTCTTCTGATTCCCCTGCAGTGAAGCACAATCATCCCATTTATTTTCCAGCAGTCCTAACATATGGAAGCAACCAAACAGATACTTGAGTTTGAGTCAGAATTCAGTCCAAACACACACAGTTAAAAGGCCTACATTCCCATGGAAATGAATGCTTTGCATCTGATGAAATCCACGTAATCATTATGGTAAGACAGTCCAGCACACCAGCACAGCTGTTACAATTCCATATGCTGCTGCCAAGATAAATATTTACTATTTACATCTTGGACACACACATAGGGAGTCAGTCTAGAATTGTGGTCCTTACCTCCAAAACACAGGCTTCTGCCACTTGAGCTTCAGAACTCCTAGAACTGGTAGCAGTAGTAAGTCACTTATGCACTCTGTGGGTTGACCAGTAGAGAGCAACATCACATACTCATATACACCAAGGCAGTTCATTGCAAGCCGTTAACTAGATGGAAGAAATTGCCATCTCTAGCCCCCCATCAGATTCCCTTGGGTTACACTGTTGTTGTTTTTTATGGAACACGTGAGACAAATCCATTCATGGCATAATTCCATTGGCTTAGTGGGACACATTTAGTGCCACATGCTTTGTTTCTATTTGAATTTTGTATGACAACATTTGATTCTCTGATAATTCAGCCACGGTTTTGCCCACTGTACATTGGCATTCATTGTCTGATCAGGGCCTCTCGGTGCTACAACAGGACAAATACACAATTATAATAATACATAACAGCTTTGGTTCAAGGGAACCTGTTGCTGGCTGACTAATTCACAGTTTAGTGTGTATTATTTTCCATCTCTGTGGCTGAACATTTCCTGCAACTTGCTCCCACTTTAAGGACTTAATCCTTTAGCTAAAGCAGTAGACGTCTGGATTGTAGTGACAAATGTCCAGAGTTCGAAGCCTGCTATTGGCCTACAATAGGGGGCCAATCAGAGCAAGGAACAGTGTGTAAGCCCCAGGGCCAGAAGAATTAGGCGATGGAACTCTCTGCTCCCTCTATATGGGAGAGGGGGAAAGTCATTTCTGGACAGCTTCATTTACATGATTTTAATCTTGCTTACCCATAATTCTACCTATTGAGTTGCTTTGGAATCTGTTTATGTTTTGACTGCATAAATACTAATACATTTTTAATTATAATAATGTATTATTACTGTACTTCTTCTTAGCATATGCGCAACGTGCCTCCGGTGGCACGTGACCAGGATTCATCACCGAATTTGGTGCACTGCTTGGACCATTAGCTTCCCTGGCTTGGGCTGGGTACTGACAGGGAGTGCGCTGTGAACGCTGATCCAGGCACCCCATTTACTGTACTCATGGAAGGGCATTGGAATTGTGCAGGATATGTCCTGGAATGAGTGGGTCACCATGGCAGCATGTTTAGTGGACTCTAGCTTGATATCAAAACTCAGGTCCATTAGAAAAAGGATTCTGTCTGACAGAATAGAAGCCATATCCCAAAGAGCAGGGATTATACCCAAGTGTTCATTTTTTTGTGGGTATCCTGCGTGGAGATTCTGCTTCCTGTGTGGAGTGAATCTATCCTGGGGGTTGGACAGAGCTGGCTTTCCAGCAAGGTCCACTCGGACCAATGGCAGTACACAGCGGGCTGAGCAGTGACCCAACAGAGAGTGGCAGTGCTGAGTTGACTTCACAGCACCCAGACCAATGGAAACTGTGCTGATATCACTGAATTGAAACAGGTCACTGCATGTTGGAGCGGGACCTGGTGGAGCAGAGCTCTCTGAACTGGAGCAGACCAACCCAGGAAGGCATCTCTTGACTATCACCGCACCTAACAGGACCTGTGAGTGATGTTTTAGGAGGGTTGGACCTCCATAAATCAGACAATTACTACTTGGACATGTGGGGTTGGCCAAGTTCTTCATTTTTTTATGTGTGTGTGTGTGTAATATTTTTTCACTCTTTTGTTTGTTTTCCATGTTCCTCAAATGAAAAGTTACTTGTGGTTCCATGTTCACAAGGACTCTGAATGCCTGTGGGTTGGGAAGAACCACCTGCAAAAGTAACATGGTAATTTGCCAGAGTATTTTCTGGGTGGAGGAGTGTGCCATTGGTTTATTTATTTTAGAAAAGGAGCCATACACACATTGAACCTGGTCCTTGTTGTTGCTATTGGTACCCGGAAAAAGGTTAGCATTAGGGGGTTTGTTTGCTTGTTTTGTTGCTTACAATCAACTAGAAATATTTAATGGATGTTATTGGGACACTGTGAAGATGTTTATAGAGTTTCTCTTTTAAGAAAATGAGTGGATCTCTGAAAGTACCAGACCAGTTAATGTAGGAAAGGATGGGTCCATGGCTAAGAATTTTCTAGTGTATTAGATGCAGTGGCGGATTAGCCACTGGGCCAATGGGCCCTGTGCCCAGGGGCCCTGGCCAATTGGGGGGGGCCTGGAAAAATGGGCCCCCCTGCACCTCAACCTGCTCCGCCCACCCGGTGCTCCTGCCAGGGAGTGGGGTCGGGGCATGGGGGCTTGCCCCGCTCCGCCTGCTTGGCGCTCCTGCCGGGGAGTGGGGGAAGCCCCCACATCCCAACCCCACTCCCTGTCAGAAGCACTGGGCAGGCAGGGCAAGCCCCCATGCCCCAACTCCACTCCCAGGCAGGAATGCCAGGCAGGGGCGTGGGGCAGGGCAAGTCACCAGGTGGGACGGCAGGCGGAAGGGGTGGGAAGGGGCCCCCACTTGCTCTGGCCCAGGGCCCCACAAACCCCTAATCTGCCTCTGATGACTCTAGGCATTATATGCCAAAATCAGACGTGATGTAAGCAGCTGATGGAATCAGTCTATGGTGACCAGCATGGCCTAAATGCTTAGAGGGATGGATAGATAGAATCAGCCTACTGCTGAGACATCTAAAGGCAGTAAGCCATCTTCCAGAACCGTATCAGTAAGCGTCAGGTTGTTGTAGTGTGGCGGGTGCAGGCTGAGCAATCGGAAGGTCTGGGTTCTATCTCTAGTCTCAGTTCTGCTACTGATCCAGAGGAAGTCATTGCATTTCCACGTTGCTTCCCTTCCCACCACTGTCTATCTTGTCTGTTTAGATATAGGACCAGATTTCCTATGGGATTTTCCAAAAAACCTAAGCAGGTTAGGAACCTAAATCCTTATTCAATCAATGGGAGCTAGGTGCCTAACCTCCTTAAATATTTTTGAAAGTCTCACTAGGCGCCTATCTGCATCTTTGGGCATCTAACTACCTTTGGAAATCTGTCCCTTAGCGCAAAAAGACTACAGCTTAGATCTGGACCCCACTGTGCTAGACACTTTACCAACAAATAGCAAACAACGATTCTTCAGTGCAGGAACTGTCTCTATGTGTTTGTACAGTGCTTAGCACTATGGGGTCCAGATCTCCACTGTGGCCTTTAAGCATGACTGTAATCCAAATAATAATAATTAATAGGACTGCATGGGTGCAGAAGGATTATTCACCTGTGCCAATTGGCAAGGTCTATCTATCCATCCAATCTTAAGTATTTCTAATTCAGCCAATATAAGCCCATGGTGAGCCATATGAATCTCTTAAGCAAAGGCTCTGGGTTTACATTTGTAGGTCCTGTCAAATTAGGCTCTTTTTCAGTTTCCCAAGATTATGTTCAGGCATCTACCGACTACAGGCTTCTGAGCAATAGTGGACCTTAAGTGAGTCATGGCATTGAGATGGCTCCATGAATCATAACGTTGAAACAACTTTGTGAGTCATCCTGGTACTCCAGTAAGTACGGCTGACTTTTCTATAGAGCTACAATGCTTACAGGAAGAGGCTGTCACTGGAGCTAATCCCTAGCCCACTCACCAAGGTCTACTTGCTTCTTCTGGCTCAGCCTGTGGCAGGGGTATTGGCCAGTCCCACTGGTGTAGCATGGGACGGGCACCATCATTTTCACAACCTTTTTGATTTGTACTACTCATTGTTTTGGGAGGATTATGATCGTCTGGGGGAGCGTATCCAGGGACAGGAGGGGACATGGGCTTTGGGGGTTGTTTCTAATGACATAATTTACAGCAGCCCTTAGGCTAAACCCACAGAACGAGGGGAGCAGAAAGGAGGATTACAGCCACCTTACCCCCACCTCCCCCCGCTTCTGTGCTTGGTGTCGCTCAGCTAGCCCCAGGGATTTGCATCTTTATCTGTCTTTCTGGGCATGCTGGGTCGCTACGTGCAGATGAATTTACAATATGCTAACAGTATATCAGAAGTACGCTGCACTTGCTCTTCAAGGATGGCTGGTGGCTTGGGATTCCCAGGGAGACTCAGGTCATTCAAGCTTTAAAGTGTGCCTGTGGTTCTGGGGTGAGACCCTGGTCCACAGGACTGTCTGGAAAACAAGAATTCAGTTTCACCAAAAAAATGAAGGTTTTGGAATTTGTTTCTGTTCTGCATCGGAATGAAACCTTTCAGAAACATACGAGACTGGCCAATAGCCCAGTGCACTCCCCTGGGATACGAGCAGAGACTTGAACACAGCTGTTCCACCTCCTAGGTCAGGCCACTAAGCACAGGGCTATAGAATCCATCTGTCCTCTTTTCTCAATCTTGCCTGTTGGAGCTGTTCCACTCTTTATATAAATAATTAAATAGAGCTAGAACTAGTGAGTATATAGCCCAGTGGTTAAGATACTTGCCTTGGATATAGGAGGCCCAGAATCAAGCCCCTGATTTGTAGGTGGAACCTGAACACAGGCCTTTCATGGCCCAGGTAAATGCTTTAGCTAGTGGCTATTCTAGGATGTGAGTTCTCAGACCAAAAGTTCCATTCTGAACCTGAGAAAGTTTAGAACAGACTGATACATTTCCATTTTGACAAATAAGCATTTTTTGACCAAAAATGTTTAATCAAAAAATTCCAGACCAATTCTGCTTCTAGGAGGCATGCAACATAAATCACAGCCTAGAGGGGGAGGTGATATAGTGGCTTTAAGCCACCTTTGTGCCACCCATGCTGAGCTACTTAGGGATCTGGGAGCCTGTCTAAGGCCTGATCTACACTATACAGGTAGGTTGACAACTTATGCCAACATAGTAGTGCATGTGTCTATACTCAAATTGGTCTCCCACCGGTGTAAATGCCCCATGATGGCGACATAGTAACACCACCTGCCCAAGTGGCACAGAGCCTCAAGTCAATGCAGTGCCAGTGTAGACACTTGTTAGTTAGGTTGAACCTAACTGTCCCACAATGCCCCACAATGCCCAGTGTGGTCACCATTGTGAATTCCACTGCCCATGGATCATGGGGATTGGAAGCCCTCCCTCCTTTTTAAAGCCCCACAAATTTTTTAAATTCCTTTTTCTGATTCCCCAGCTTGGTGAGCACACCTATGTGCTTAACTCCAATGTTAAGTGCAACTGTCCAGCTGACCATGTTGGCCACACGCTCCAGACTTGCTCCTGCCTGGAGCCGACAGGAGATATTGGATCTTCTGGGCCTGCAGGGAAAAGAGGCTGTGAAGGCACAGCTCCAATCCAGCCATAGAAATGTCGGCATCAGGGAGCAGATTGCTCAGGGCATGCACGAGAAGGGGTAAGCCAGGGACCAGCAGCAGTGCCACGTGAAAACCAAGGAGCTGCAGCAGGCATACCAGAAGGCTAGGGAGGCCAACAAGCGATTTGGTGCCAAGCCACAGACCTGCCACTTTTATAAAGAGCTGCATGCCCTCCTTGGTACTCTGCAATTCTCTGCCGAAGGTTTCTGGAGAGGGCTGACTTATTTCTTCATCCATGGTAGGACACTTTCCCCACACTGCTCAGTGATAACTTCAGCAGACACCATTGCAGCACACGGGCTAGCAGCATATGGACCCAGATGGCTTTGGGACACCAGCAGCAGCTGTGTTCTCTCTGCCATTGTTACCCTTGGGAGTGAGCTATCAGCTGAAATCACCACCGCCTGTGTAAAACTGTGCCAGTATTCAGTGACATTTCCCTATATTACTAGAATCATGCAGTCAAGTCATTCCCTCCTTATTTCCCCAGCAAGTCATACTCACCATGCTGGTGCTGTGACTGGTGCCATGCACAAGCAATCCCACCAGAAGTGAGAATGTAGTTTCTAAAACTTCTGGGGAGCCAGGGGAGTGAGATCAGCAGCTTCAGTTTTGCTTTCTCCGGTGAATCCACTGACAATGGTACCTCTGTATGTTTTATCTTCAGCTGCTGCGACGGCAGCCTTCAGGTCTCCCGTTGAACGCCTGAGCCAGATCAGGAGGAGAAATAAGAGGGCTGCATCAGTGCTGCATCAGAGTGTGAGCACAGAGCCTGGTGGATGAATATTGAACACAGTTTGGAGAAGGAGAGAGTGGAGGGGAGAAAGGCCCAGGAGTCCCAGCAGGAAAAGGAGAGGGAGATGCACCAGGACACAATGGGGCTTCTCAGGCAGCAGACACAGATGCAGCAGACTCTGGTGGAGTCTGCAGCTTCAACAATCCCAGGCTCACCTCCCTCTGTAGCCCATTGAGAACTCCATTTTAGGATGTCCGTCTATCACCATCAATGTTCCACATGGCATCAGAGGTTGCTGCACTGCCCCAACCCTCCACCCTGGGGGACATTAAAGACAATCAGAGCTTCACGTACACAGACCTGTGAAAGCCATGGTTAGTGTAGGTGTAGCTGAAATGGACATTAATGGTCTTTCCTCTTAATAAGTTCTGCTCTCTTAATTTATTCAGTTTTATTAAATTTTTAATGGATTAGTTTTAAAATGGCAGAGGTTTGTTTGCACTGATTTTGTTACAGAATAAAATTCTATTATTTGGAACATAATTCATCTTTATTAGTTCAAAACATATGCTGCCAAGTGCTCAGCAATGCTGAAAGTAACCAATTGCCTGTAACTGCACAATGTCAAACAACTCATAGGATCATTTACAAACAAAATTAATTGATGCATTGGTAGTGTTATATTCTCTACATGTTCAGGCAATCACCAAATGATTCCTACCAGGCCACAAAAGAGCATGGCCAGATAGAGCACACTACAACAAGACACACTACTCTAGCACACTGTTAAAATAGTCTTTCAAAGCCTCCCTGTGCCATATACCTCTGTGTTGAGCTCTTCTAATAGCCCTTGTATCTGGCTGTTCAAATTCAGCAGACAGTCACTCCACCTCTGCCCTCCAGCCCATCAGAATCTTTTCCCCCTTTGCTTCACAGATATTGTGTAGGACACAGCAGGCAGCTATAACCATATGGATACTTTTCTCACTGAGATTCAATCTTGTGAGTCAGCTATGCCAGTGATCCTTCAAACATGCAACTGCCATTCTGCACTGGCTGAGCCGGTAGTTGAATCGCTCCTTGGTGCGGTCGAGGTGGCTGGTATACGGCTTCATGAGCCAACAGACCAAGGGGTAAGGCTGGAACCCTCAGGCTCACTTTTGGTATTTCGACATCATCAATGGTAATCCATCAATCGGAAAGAAAGTCCCTGCTTGTAGCCGTCTGAACAGTCCTGTATTCTTAAAGATGCGAGCATCATGCACTTTCCCTGGCTAGCCCACACTGATATCAGTACAGTTTCCCCAGTGATCTACCAATGCTTGCATAACCATTGGACAGTAGCCCTTTTTGTTGATGTATACTCAGTAGCAAGGTGGTCTGGTACCAAAATAGGGGTATGCATGCCATCTATCACTCCACTGTAGTTTGGGAACCCCATTGCTACAAATCCATCCACTATAGGGTGACCAGATGTCCCAATTTTATAGGGACAATCCCAATTTTGGGTCTTTTTCTTATGTAGGCTCCTATTAACCCCCACCCCCTGTCCCGATTTTTCACATTTGCTTTCTGGTCACCCTAATCCACTATGTCCTGCACATTGCCAAGAGTCACAGTCCTGCCTAGCAGGAGGCAAGTAATAGCCCTGCACACTTGCACCACAATGGCCCCCATGGTCAATTTCTTGACTCCAAATTGATTCCCAGCTGACCAATAGCAATCTAATGTTGCAAGTTTCCACAGTGCGATCGCCACTCACTTCTTCACTGTCAGTGTAGCTCTCATTGTGGTGTCCCTGTGCTAGAGGGCTGAGGTGAGCTCAGCACACAGATCTAGGAATGTGGCTTTGCACATCCGAAAGTTCTGGAGCCTCTGCTTGTCATCCCAAACCTGCATTATGATGCCAGTCCCACCAGTCAGTGCTTGTTTCTTGGGCCCAGAAGCAGTGCTGCACCATCTACAGCTGCTCCATGAACACCACCAACAACTTTACGTTGCTTTGAGACATAGCGAGAACCAATCTGTCCTCCAAGGAATCATCATGTTTCCCACTGATTCGGATCTTCTTGTGGCTCTGCAAATACTGCAGGATCATGTGTCCTGTGCTTGCAACGCTCAGAACAATAGTGCTGTGCTGGGCAGGCTCCAGGCTTCTGTCAGACGTAGTGGACAGCGAGGAGGGCTACGCGGGTTTGTGTGATTTTGAAAAAAAGGCACCAACGTTATGGGACCCAGCTCACATTATGAGATGGAGACAGTTTCAAACTGGAAAGTTGACCCCATGCTCTCAGTCACCCCAGCGTGACTCATTTCGGCCCCATCATACGTTGCCATAACTTCCCAAAAGACGGTGTGCTGGACGGTGGTGAGTTGCACACTGGGATACCTACCCAGGGTGCACTGCACTCTACATTGATACAAGCACTCGTGGTGAGTATGCACACCACCAACAAAAGGAACCAAGTGTGCACACACACAAGCAATGTACTAACTACAGCAGCTGTATGCCAGCGTAACTTGAGTTGATGTAAGTGTGTAGTGTAGGCATGGTCTAAGTTATAGCAGTGTTCCGGCTATGCCTTGTGGGCCACAGTTCTGCAGTGTGGCATGCTGCACCCCACCCTCAACACACCCCTCCTACCCCCAGCTCTGTCCTCTACTCAAGGGTTTGTGAAAGGGTCTTTGGCGGGCAGCCTCATGGCTGTTTTATACAGTGCCTGCTCCGGGGGAATCCTCCACTGACTAGATCTAGGGCTATTAAGGACCCTCTGTGCCACTCTGCCCTTCTTATCCAATGTAAAAAAGCTGGAGTGGGGATAAGGATCTCACCCCTTAGCACTCCAGTTCACCCTGCAGAGTGAATTCTCTGGACTGATATTTAATCGCTATGTAAAAGACCCTCCATTCCTGTCAGAGAGGTGGAATTTTAAGGTTCCATGGGGCCACACAAGTTGCCGGCACACGTGGTACATTTCACTCGGTTTGCTCCGACAGTGGTGATGAGAGAGATTTCAGCAACCGTCCTGGAAGGATTTTTTCCAGAGTCTCAAGTGGGCAGAGGGCAGCTCATTGCATTTGTCTCCTGGCCATCCTGACACACACACAGCAGCTGGCAGACACACACACATCCAGGAAATGCTTACAGTTCAGGGATACCTGTTTGACGTATTTACCCATGTTAGCCCAGTTAGTGTCAAGTCCCATGTTTGTTTGCCTAGTATTTTTAGACTAGCACATAGCAAGACTCTCAACAAGTCCGAGCCCAGTTAATTCCAGTGACTGACATCCCTGAAAGCCTTGCCTGAAATACCTGCTGCTTCTCCTGGTCCTGTTGGACCTCTTAGTCTACCTCCTGCTTCATAAGCAAAAAGCCCTTCTTTCAATCAGACCAACTTCTCCTCTTCAGCTTTTGCACAGATTCCTTAGTGTTTACTGGCTGAAGCTCAATGTTTCATCTAATTCACATCTGACAGTCTCTTCATCATTCCCCATCCATCTGAACAATATTTCCTACATGCTACAGCCCTCAGTTCAGAGTCTGACTGAATTAAACATTTCCTTGATAAGAACCTTCTGAAACTGCACTCAATGCAGCATATATGATTACCTGCCTTGTGGGCAGGTGGCATATGTGCCCATTCAGTGCAAGCAGCTCATGGCCCTCAGAGACCGAGTACAGGCTCTTGAGACCAGAGTGGATGAACTGGGGGAGCTAAGGGGAACAGAAAGGTACATAGGCTGACAGCCAGGGGTGAGACCACTCTATTGTGTCCCTGAAAGTCTCATCTTTGTTCTGTTGAGGAGGATAAAAGTCTTGGGGAAGGAGAGCATCAAGCTGGAGCAGAGGGAAATGATCCCATAGTTGGGACCCTCCTTCCCGGTGACGTCATGATCTCCTCTCACACTGAGGATACCTCTCCGGGTGAGAACTCTGTTATTAAGAAGAGACAGCTAATAGTAATGGGGGATTCAATTATTAGAAACATAGAATCATAGATTCAGAAAACCATAGAGTTAGAAAGGATTACAAGGGTCATCTACTCTAACCCCCTGCCAAAATGCAAGATTTGTTGTGTCTAAACCATCCAAGACAGATGGCTATCCAGCCTCTTTTTGAAAACCTTCAGTGAAGGAACTTCCCCAACTTCTCTAGGCAGTTTGTTCCATTGTCCTACTGTCCTTACAGTTAGGAAGTTTTTCCTGAGATTTAATCTAAATCTGCTGTGCTATAGTTTGAACTCATTGTCTCTTGTCCTGACCTCTGTGGCAAGAGAGAACAATTTTTCTCCATCTTTTTTATGGCAGCCTTTCAATATTTGATACTCCTGGGGGAATTCTGTGCCAAAAAATTAAAAATTCTGCACACAATATTTTAAAATTCTGCAAAAATCTGTGTATTTTATTGTCAAAATAACACTATATAATCACTCCAGTTTCAATTATCTTGGTAATTTATTTCAAAATATCTGTCAGCAACTATGTCTGTAACAATACAGACACAAACATTTTCCCCCAGGAGTAGAGTTAAGGAAATGGCTATGACAGCCCAGTTCCTGTTTCTCTGCCCCATTCCCTCCAGAGCCCAGCAGCAGGGGCCAGACACCCACATTCCCTCCCCATCAGAGCCCAGTGTGGGCCCCCCACAACCCAGACACTTGCGCACACACACCCCCTAACCTTCAAAGCCCAGCTGTGGCACCCCCAGCCCAGAAACTCACACCCCCCGCCCCACCAGAGCCCAGCCACGGGAGATTCCTACACCCGTGCCATTCTTTTTTTATGATAAATCTGAAGAACTGTTCCAGATTGAGGTGTCAATACAGGAAGATTTGGAATAAATAGATAAATTAAACAGTAATAAGTCACCAGGGCCTGATGGTATTCAACCAAGAGTTTTGAAGGAACCCAAATATGAAATTGCAGAACTACTATCTGTGGTGTGTAACCTATCGCTTAAATCAGACTCACCAGATGACTCGAGGATAGCTAATGTAACACTGATTCTTTAAAAAAGCCTCCAGAGTTGATCCTTGGCAATCACAGGCCACTAAGCCTAGCTTTAGTACCAGGCAAATTAGTTGAAACTATAGTAAAGAACAGAATTATCAGATACCTAGATGAACCCATTAATTTGGGAATGAGTCAGCACAGCTTTTGTAAAGGAAAATCATGCCTCACCAATCTATTAGAATTCTTTGAGGAGGTCAAAAAGCATGTGGACATGAATGATCCAATGAATACAGTGTACTTGGACTTTCAGAAAGCCTTTGAGAAGGTCCCTCACCAGAGGCTCTTAAGCAAAGCAGGCATTTATGGGATAAAATGGAAGGTCTTCTCATGGATCAGCAATTGGTTCAAAAATAGGAAACAAAGGGTAGGGATAAATGGTCAGTTTTCAGAATGGAGATAGATAAATAGCAAGGTCTCCCAAGTATATGTAATGGAACCAGTGCTGTTCAACATATTCATAAATGATCTGGAAAAGCGGGGACGTTTAGTGAGGTGGCAAAGTTTGCAGAAGATACAAAATTTTTCAAGCTAGTTAAGTCAACAACTGACTGCAAAGAATTACAAAGGGATCTCTCAAAGCTGGATGACTGGGCAACAAAATTGCACATGAAATTCAGTGTTGATAAGTGCAAAGTAACACACATTGAAAACATAATCCCAATTATACATACAAAATGATGGGGTCTAAATTATCTGTTACCTTTCAAGAGAGAGATCTTGGAGTCATCATGGATAGTTCTCTGAAAACATCTTCTCAACGTGCAGCAGCAGTCAAAAAAGCTAAGAATGTTTGGAACCATTAGGAAGGGAAAGACAATAATACAGAAAATATCATAATGTGACTATATAAATCCATAGTACACCTACATCTTGAAGACTGAGTGCAGTTCTGGCCACCCCATCTCAAAAAGATATATTAGAATTGGAAAAAGCACAAAAGGCAGCAAAAAAGATTAGGGGTATGGAACAGCTTCCATACGAGGAGAGATGAAAAATACTGGGACTGTTCCGCTTAGAAAAAAGACAACTAAAGCGGAATATGATAGCAGTCTATAAAATCATGAATGAGGTGGAGAAAATGAATAAGGGCGTGTTATTTACCCATTCACATAACACAAGAACTAGGGGTCACCCAATAAAATTAATGGTCAGCAGGTTTAAAACAAACATAAGGAAGTACTTCTTCACACAATGTGCAGTCAACCTGTGGAACTCATTGCCAGGAGATATTGTGAAGGCCAAAAATACAACAGGATTCAAAAAAAAAATTTGATAAGTTCATGAAGGATAGATCCATCAATGGCTATTAACCAGGATGGGCAGGAATGCAACTCCATGCTCTGGCTGTCCCATAATCTCTGACTGCCAGAAGCTGAGACTAAACGACAGGGGATGGATAAATTGCCCTGTTCTTTCATTCCCTCTGAAGCAACTGGCTTTGGCCACTGTTGGAAGACAGGACACTGGGCTAGATGGACCATTGGTCTGAGCCAGTATGGCCATTCTTATGTTCTTATGAACTGGTGACATACTGGTGACTAATATCATTGTGAAATGCATGTATTAATGCTGTATGAGGAATTATGGATACTCATTAATATTATGCTATAAAGTCTGTGACCAAACAGAGAGAGAGAATGTTTTCTCCCAGACAGGAGGGAAGGCAGCTATCTATCAGTCTCCTATGTAAATTAAGCATGGTGGATTCAAAACAATGGGAGCTCCATTTACATATGAATCAGCAGAGTGATGGGAAGTCCACAGGAACCAGGGCTGCACATCACACAGACTCTCAGGGAACTGCATGCTCGTCTGTCAGCTGCTGGTGTCCAGGCTGTCCAGTGGCAGAACATACAAGGTACCCAGGGTTACCGGCCAGGTGGAGACACAACCTCTCACTGTTCTGGATTGAACCCCAACTGTGACACTTTTATAAAGAGGAGGGTGATCAATTGTTATCCGTGTCCACTGAAGGTAGAACTAGAAGTATTTGGTTTAATCTGTAGCAAGGGATATTTAGGTTAGATATTAGGAAATACTTTCTAACTGTAGAGATAGTTACACACTGGAACAGGCTTCCAAGGGAGGTTGTGGAATCCCCATCACTGGGTATTTTTAAGAACAGGTTAGACAAACACTTGTCAGGGATAGTCTAGGTTTACTTGGTCCTTCCTCAGCTCAAGGGGCTGGATTTGGTGACTTCTCAAGGTCCCTTCCAGCCACATAGTTCTATTTCTATGTTTCCCCTATGCTATTTTTACACCTGCATAGTTACATTGATTTCTGTGCATTTACTCTTGCTTTATACTGGTATGAATGAGAGAATCATGCCTACTATGCCCAGATCCACCCCCATCTTCCAATCCCTGGTTGTTACCTGCCTAGCTACTATTTTATTTGTTGCTGTTGATGGAGTGGACCATACCCAACTTGACATATGCATTATGTCAACTAACTTCAGAACTGACCTTCCTTTGAAATCTATCTCTTCATCCAGAATCTGATGGAGTTTATGCACTGTGATGGGTCTTAGAGACCCCACACAGTTGGAAAGAGAAGTACTGGGCCAAGAGGGCCCCACACCTTAGCAGCTGCAGAGCATTCTCCAATGGAGGATCTGCTAAAAGAGGACTTTGACAATTAAGGAGGGAGGGAGAGTGAAGGAGATGCTGTCTGAAAAGAGAAAGCCAGTTTGCAGCTTCTGGGGACAAAGCAATCCATAGGAGGAGGATCCGGACTGTGGGTAAGAATCAGGTGGGGTGGTTGGGGCCTGTTCTTTTCCCCTCCTCCACTCCTTGCTGAGGGAAAATAACTGGACCCTATGAAGAGAGCTGGAGAATGCTTATTTGATTGATGAGCTGCTGAGACCATTTGGGAACTCCTCGCTGTGAGGGAATGGAAGGGGGCTGTGACCATGCCCCAATCCAAAGAGAGAGCATGGAGGTAGGAAATGGCCTACAGGAGGCTGGACTGGTCATCTAAAAAGACGTGACCAAGACACTCCACGTCTCTTCCCTTGGGCCATGGGCTGGGACCTGGTGGAGAGGGAGGGCCAGGGTCCTCCTAGCTTTCTCCTCCCCCTCTGTCCATCCAGAAGAACTATGAAGCACTGGGAATTGATGGGCTGCAGATTCACCACTAGGCCTGCTGACTGCCAGGCAATCCCATCCCAGTGGTGTATCGGGTAGGGTCTATTCCTCACCCACATATTGTGAATTGACCTCCCCTTGCTGCTGGGACTTTGGGAGAAGGACTGTTGAGTCATGGCCTCCCCACTCGGCAGGCTGGCCTCTGAGTAAAATCCTCTGCACGTGCATTTTATTTTTCACTTCACTATTGTTATATAGAGGGCTGCTAAAGCCCCCAGTGTGACTGTTTTGCACTGGTCTGATGGTACAAAGCAGCTTCAGAACCAGCTTAGTTGGCTACCCGAGGATTCACCCAGCCCCAGGAGACATAAAACTGAACCTATTGCAGAGGGAGCATGGCCAGAGGTAAGGTAGCCACTGTAGCTGGCCACAAGCAACAGTAGCTCTGATCAGGGTATGACGGGTTCCCCCCGGGGTGCCACCTGGAACTGGGGTACCACTGAGCCCTCTGACGCACCAGCCTAGGCTTCCTCTCTCACTCTGCTCCCGTGACAAGCTGCAGACCCACTCTCGGTCCTACACTTCCACCAGCATTCACACAGGTAGGGACACACCCTGCTGCAGTTACCTGCAGGCTCTCTGACCAGCCACTGCATGGACCAACAGTAGAAAGGCTACAGCCAAGGTAACTCTCAGCTCCCCAGGCATGCACCTCCTCTGGAGTATAACACCAGAATTATACCGTCTTGCGCTGCACAGGAATTTGTACAGTGTAAGGTCATAGAGTTACCCCCCCCCCCACACACACACAATGTGGAGAGGAGTATGCAACAGCCTTTTCCCCTTGAGCTACGATTTCCCATGTATTACACTCAAACTCACTGGTTTAGATAAAGCAAAAACAAGTTATTAACTACAAAAGATAGATTTGAAGTGATTATAAGGGATATCAAACAGATCAAAGCAGATTACCTAGTAGATAAACAAAAATGCAAACTAAGCTTAACATACTAGAAAGCTAGGATTTGAATTAGCAGTTTCTCACCCTGACTGATGATAGCAGCAGTCTGACAGATTCCCAAGGCACAAGCTTTACAGCTTGGGTTTCTCAGGTTTCCATACACAGGCTGGGTCCAGCACTTCCCTCAGTTCAGTCTTTGTTCCTCAGATGTTTCCAGGTGTCCTCTTGTGGGGGAGTGAAAGAACAACAGAGGATGTCACTCCCTGCCTTAGATAGCTTTAGCATATGGCAGGAACCCTTTGTGCCAAACCTCATTTTGTGGAAAAATACAGACATCCCAAGATGGAGTCCAGAGTCATGTGGCCTGGTCACAGGCCCTTGCATACCTTGCTGAGTTATAGCAGCTATTACAGGCTGTCTGGAATGTTTTCAGGAAGGCTTACCTTACCTAGGTGATGGATAAGCTTCTCCTAAGACCTATTGTTTTCCCTAATGGCTCATTACCCTGAATAGGCCCTTCCCCACCCACTATCTAGACTGAAAGCATTTTACCTAGTGGGTGTCACCCAGATGTAACTACATTTGAAATAAAGATACATAGTCAATATTCATTACTTCAGATACAAAAATTATACATGCATACAAATAGGATAATCGTACAGTAACTCCTCGCTTAACATTGTAGTTATGTTCCTGAAAAATGCTACTCTAAGCGAAACAACATTAAGCGAATCCAATTTCCCCATAAGAATTAATGTAAATGGGGGGGTTAGGTTCCAGGGAATTATTTTTTTTTGCCAGACAAGACTATATATACACAGAGAGAGAGAGAGAATAAGTTTTAAACAATTTAATACTTTACACAGCAATGATGATTGTGAAGCTTGGTTGAGGTGGTGAAGTCAGAGGGTGGGATATTTCCCAGGGAATGCCTTACTGCTAAATGATGAACTAGCACTCGGCTGAGTCCTCAAGGGTTAACACATTGTTGTTAATGTAGTCTCACACTCTACAAGGCAACACAAATGGAGGGAGGGGAGACAGCATGGCAGAGAGAGACAGACACACACTGTGTATGAGAGAGAGACATGCATTGCCCCTTTAAGAATGCTGACCCCACTCTAAGTACATTGCCTTTTTAAGTAGATCAGCAAGTTGAGACAGCAGCTGTTGCTAGCAAGCCCCCTCCATCCTGAGCCATGTCGTGTCCCCCCTCCCCTCCCCCGTTCTGTGGACATGGCCCGATGGGGTAAATGAGTGGGGGGTGCAGGGGACACCCTGACATTAGCACCCCTATTCCCCCCCCCTGCACAGCAAGCAGGAGGCTCCCGGGAGCAGCTCCAAGGCAGAGGACAGGAGCAGCACAGGGCAGTGGGGGGAGGGACAGCTGAACTGCCGGCAATTGATAGCCTGCTGGGCGGCTGCCGCACAGGGAACTTAGAGGAACTGATAGGGGGGCTGCCGGTCCACCCTGCTTCCAAGCCCCCACCAGCCAGCTCCAACGGGCTGCTCTTCCTGCAAGCAGTGGACAAAGCAGGCGGCTGCCAAACAACATTGTAAGGGAGCATTGCACAACTTTAAATGAGCATGTTCTCTAATTGATCAGCCATGTAACAACAAAACAGCGTTACCTGGGATGACTTTAAATGAGGAGTTACCGTATTCAGCAAATCATAACTTTTCCAATGACATCTTACATGACCTGTCTTGCATAAAATGCATCATAATTATGGTATACTCATATCATAATAATATCACTATGAAGAATATGGGGTGCAGTGTCACACAGCGGGAGTAAAGGGGATCTATAGCCATATTTGTGCCTTCCCCTGGCAGGGCCTGCATCAAGCACAGCTCCATCAGGCCAGAGGAACTAGCCCAAGAGAGCTAGCAGTGTAATGATTTCATCTCACTAGTATGGAGCATTTTTAGATCAGTGAAATGTCTTGCAGGCACTCACATTAAAATATATATATACATAAAACTCATCTATAATCTGTGTGATAGGGAAAGAAGAAGATAAAAAGTAGAATTCCTATCGAAGCACCGCTGAACCAGAAGGTCAAAACTGCTTGTTAAATGACTTAAAAGACTAAGACCAAACCTCCCCAGATAAATTTGCTGAACCCGCTTGCCCTCCTCAGCCCCTTGCAGAAGCTTGCAACTTAGTTAAATTTAACTCCAAGGAATTCTTACACTGTCAAGCCTTCATGAAGCAGTTCTTTGATTAGGAGTGTCAGAAAATAAGGATGAGTACCATGGGAGTAAAAATGGAAATGCAGAGATTGTGAAATGAATCAGCCCAGCAGAAGTATGGAAACTAAAAGCAACCAGGAACCCAGAATAGCTCATTGTGAGACAAAACATCCCACTGGCTGAAATCTATCTACACTGCCATCAAATTTAAACTGCGGGAGACTTGACAAGCTTGGGATTGCACCTAAAATAGTCTGTGTCAGCTCTGGAAGCCTCTTAGAAAATTAAAGTGAAGTTTTGTATTCAAACGCACCAATTGTAATGATAGATGATGAATTAAAAATAAATGAAAGAAGCCTTCATCATTTATTTATAACAAAGGAATTACAAATTGGGCCACAAACAGTTCAGCTTACTGTCATGATTCAGCATACTATTTTCTCTTCGTGTAAAAATTACCATGTGAAATAATGGAGAAATAAGAAGGGTGAGGTAATATCTTTAATTGGACCAAACTTCTGCTAGTGAAAGAGACAAGCTTTCAAGCTACACAGAGCTCTTCTTCAGGTCTGGGAAAGGTACTCGGCGTGTCACAGCTAAATATAAGGTAGAACAGACTGTTTAATATAAGTTTTTAACACGTATTATAAGAGACCATTCAAGGTGAAGTGGCCAGTTAACACCTTCTCAGTCATAGGGGAAAAAGGGGGGGTTAGTGGGTTACAGATTGTTGTAATAAACCATAAATCCAGAGTCTCTGTTCAGTCCTTGATTTTTAGAGTTATGAATTTAAGCTCCCAGACTCATCTTTTGAAAGTGTTGTGCAGGTTTCCTTTGAGGATAAGGACAGAGAGGTCAGATAGGGAGTGATAGGTGATAGAGTATTTCTGTTCTTTATCATTTTTCTGTGTGAGTTCATAAGAGAGTGTGTTGATTGTCTTGTTTCACCCACATAGTTGTTATTGGGGCATTTAGTGCACTGGATGAGGTACACCACATGTTGCAATAGGCATGTGTAAGACCCATGTTCATCATCAGAAGCAAGTTCTCCATAGACCAGGACACACCAGCTCAAAGCAGCACCAGACCCTGCCAGAACAACAGATGCAAAACCTGGAGATATATCTCCACTTCTGTGATGATCAACACCCCACACAATACATCTTTCAAGATCTGCAGGTCCTACACATGCCTATCACACCACGTGGTGTACCTCATCCAGTGCACTAAATGCCTCCAATAACTATATATAAAATGAGAAACACTATGCTCTTGAATGCACTCATTTAGAAAAATGATAAAAGACAAAACCACCATATCACCCATGGAAAAACACTTTTCACAAAGTGATCACTCCATATCTGACCTCTCAGTCCTCATTCTCAATGGAAACCTGCATAACACCTTCAAAAGATGAACCTGGGAACTTAAATTCATAACTTTGCTAGGCACTAAAAATCAGGAATTCAATAAAGACACTGGATTTATGGTTTATTACAACAATCTGTAACCTGCTAATCCCCCACCCCTTTTCCCTTATGACTGCAAAGGTGCTAACTGACCACTTCACCTAGAATGGTCTCTTACAATATGTGTTAACTCCTTATGCTAAACAATCTGTTCTACCTTGTATGTAGCCATGACACTCTGAATAGCTCTCCCAGACCTGAATAGCTCTCCCAGACCTGAAGAAGAGCTATGTGTAAGCTCGAAAGCTTGTCTTTTTCATCAACAGAAGTTGGCCCAATAAAAGATATTACCCTGCCCACCTTGGTTCGCTGATATCCTGGTACCAGCACAGATACAGCAACACTGCAAATGTGAAATAACAACAGATGTGATTTTTTTATAGGGGGAAAATGCTTTTAGCTATTCACCTTCACGGAACAAGTTTATTCACTAAATTGCTTGACAGGTACAGATAATTGATGGATCAGTTAGGAAATTCCACATTGGCACATACCATATGCCATGAGACTGAACACAACAGGAAAGGTTTGCCAAGCAGCTTGGGTAGGAATTTGTCTAAGTTTTGGCAGTCCCCAGCACAAACTATTGATCTTCATAAAGCTATGTAAATCTCTACATAAATTTATCAGAGGGGTAGCCGTGTTAGTCTGGATCTCTAAAAAGCGACAAAGAGTCGCTTTTTACATAAATTTAGTATTGGCAACACGTTGACAACAAGTGTCCTGACTAATGCCACACAACCACATCTTTTTCTTTCAGAATGTGGTGTAATCATTTGGCTCTGCATAATATTGAAAACAATATCCCCACTGTTTTGTCACAGAGGCTTAATTATTACTTTCTCTTTTTTTAAATTTCAGGTAGCTGCTGAGGAATGTAATGGGTCAGATGCTTAGCTACTGTACATCTTTGGCGCACGGGACCATTCCCCATTTGAGTCATATAAAACTGCAAACAGATCAGGAAAATATCAATTCATTTTGTTGCTCTCTCTTTGGGTCAATAAAATCTCTCTCAGATTAAAAAAAAATATTCTCGTGCTAGCTGAGTCTCCTGACATCTCACAGAAAAATCCTCCATAATTTCTTTTTATATTTTGCTACTCTTGTTCCTGAATGAAATATATTTTAATATCTCTTCTGGAAAATAACAAACAAGACAGAACCAAAGTAAAGAGAGATCACAGAGTGTTTCTCCTCTGTAGCAGGCTGCAGCAACTCTGAGAAGAAAATGACAGCTTCCTCAGAAGGCAGAAGACTTACAGTCATGTTAAAAGTGCAACACCTGAAAAACATGATCATAATAGTTATGGCCAGGACTTCAAAAAAGCAGTTGAAAATCCCAGCCCACATAGCTACAAACCCGAGGCAAATGTAAACTACACTAATGCAGTGTGGATCTTTGTTACCCTCTAGCGGCTGGTGCACATATAAGGTTAATGAATCTGACACAGGCAATAGCTGAGGGAGTCCTTTAGCTGAGCTGCTAAGGGCTTGTGATTTTTCGCACCAAAGGGCCTGGACCCAAGCAGAGTCAGTTACACAAACATTAACCAAAAACCATCCCCAATTTTCTATTAACCTGCTCCCTGCTCTTTGTTTTACTGTATAATTCACCAGCTTCATTTTTTCATCTGCAGGAGTGCAGTAACTATAGAGCCACCTGCCAAGCAACCAGTTCAGTCTGGTGCTGATCTCTGTGCAGCATGACTGCTCTTCAGCTTGCAGTATGTTCTTAATTATTTAGTTGTTAATAATAATAATTAATTATGAATTAATAATCAGCCCTGCAGAGCAAGGGTTTCAAGCTGGCCTCCAATACTGCAGGCACAATTTTGCACTTGCAATTAATCACAGGCGCAATTTAGAGCACGTATAAATCAGCTGACTGCCTGTGCTGACAGATCAGGTTTTTAGACACACAAATGCTGTCATTTGTGCCCACAGTTAATAACAGATGGAAAATGCTCTGTGTTTTTTTTTTGTGGGCGTAAAATTAGAAGCTGTTTCTGAAAATCAGGCCCTTACTGTTGTTTTACTATATTTATTATTATTTATTTGTAATACAGTAATGCCTAGAGCTGAGATCAGGGCCCCATATAGTGCTAGGCAATATACACATATAATAAGAGATGATCCCTGCCCTAACACAGACAAAAGATGGGGGAAAGGCAGATTATCTCCATATTACAGATGTAGAATTGAAACACATAGAGATTTGGTGATTTGCCCAAGGTCATACAAAACATTTGTTGCAGGGCTGGAGTGTGACCATTATCTATTGAGTCTTACATGAAAGCCCTGAGGCAAAACCATCCTTCCCCTATAAAATTGTGCTAGTACTGTAGGCACCTTGTAACAATCCTACTGTATATGTCAGGGATGTTGTGTGCTTAAGAGAAGGGTTTCGTTCAGTACC
The DNA here is from genome assembly GCF_002925995.2 of Terrapene triunguis. NCBI lineage: Eukaryota > Metazoa > Chordata > Testudines > Emydidae > Terrapene > Terrapene triunguis. The sequence goes on from NW_020664409.1 coordinate 98,441,307, forward strand.
CTACGCCCAACCTTGCATGGTGGTAAAATGCACTGACTAAAGTTTATGAGAATGTCAAAGGATAATCTTGCATTATCAGGGAATAGAGGAGAGGACCATAGAAGGCCTTTTCCATCTGTGATTTCTATCATTGTGAGAGTGAAGCCCTCTGACCATAGAGGTGCTACAAAGTCTGGTAGCACTCAAGCAAATGCCAAGCCTGGGGTAAACCTCAGTGTATGCAGAGTGGCTGGGTTCTGACCGTCCCTGAAGCTCTGAGGGGAGGCAGATCGATGGCCACAATTACCTCTTTCTTTTTGTATTTCTTGACAACTTAAAGCTGGGGTTGAAACAACCCCAAAGAGAAGGTTGAAGGGGACTGCCCAGATTGTGTGTCCAGATTCAGAAGATAAGAAAACTCAGCTGGGGATAGCTAGCCTGATCCCTGCCTTTTAATAGATATACATATGGCCCTTTTCAACACAAAGGATCACGAAGCACATTATAAAATATCTAGTAGAAATATAGAACCACTGAAATGCATCCATGGCTGGAAAGGCAACAACCAACAACTGTGAGAAAAAATGAAAATTTTGGCCAAAGACACTTGAACAAAACTCCTACTTTAAAGAAACACCCTGGATCTTTAGGCTATTTACATCATTCATGCAAACAGCTAACCTTACCTGTTCTTGAATCTCTGTAAAAATAGTGTTTCAGCCACCTCCCTTGATTACTCTTATTGTTAAAAATGGTATCAGAGGGGTAGCCGTGTTAGTCTGGATCTGTAAAAAGCGACAAAGAGTAATGTGGCACCTTATAGACTAACAGACGTATTGGAGCATAAGCTTTCGTGGGTATTCACCCATGAAAGCTTATGCTCCAATTCGTCTGTTAGTCTATAGGTGCCACAGGACTCTTTCTCGCATTGTTACAAATCTATTTCCTAATGTCTACCCTAAACTTTTCCATCCCTAGTTTAAGACCAAAGCTCCTTGTCATACCATCTTCTGAGACCAAAGAATTCTCTTCCTTTATTTTTATGGTTACCTTGAAGATATTTATAAGCGGTGATCATGTCCCTCCTGCATCCTCTCTGTAATAGACCACATAAATTCAACTCCCTCAGTCTGTCCTCATATCATTTGTCTTCTAACCCTCATATCTTTCTCGTTGCCCTTTGTATTTTCTCTAGCTTCTACATACCCTTCCTAAGTAGTTCAGTTTTTTGCTGATGATATTAAAAAATGTGAAATTGCACTAGCAAAGAAAAGGCTCCTTTTTCATTAGTTTTATATTTTTGCCTTTAAAACACCAAGGATAAAGAAGTTAAAATCACCAGTTTCAGTTTCTATATGAAGCCTTTCTCATTGTTTGATCACTGAGCAAACTGTTAAGTAACCAAGAGCAAGAGGCATTGAGCCCACAAGAACTAAAGAAGTCATAGGTGCTGACTTTTCATTTTGCCAGTGGGTGCCCCACACTAGCTCCCCCCTTTCCTGAGGCCCTGCCCCCACTCCGTCCCCAGGGCCTCACCCCCACTCCACCTCTTCCCAGCCCCTCTCCACCCCTCTCCCCCAAGACCTTCTCCCCTGAGCACCTCCCACCCACCGCTTCCTGCTTTCTGCCTCATCCTGCCTTAAGGGCGGTGAGGGGGGTAGGGGGCAGAGAGGAGCGAGTGGCAGGACAGCCCTCCTCAACAGCTGATCGGTGGTGCAGCCCCACTGAACAGCTGATGGGGGAGAGCTGCTGAGGAGCTGCTGGGAGCATAGGGCCAGCCGCTGAAAAGCTGATTGGCAGCCAGCCCCATGGGCACCAGAGCAGCAGCCCTGGCCAGCCCTGTGGGTGCTGAGCACCCCTTATTTTTTCTCCATGAGTGCTTGAGCCCCTGAGCATCCACAGAGTTGCTGCCGATGAAACCTCCGCTGTAGTTACCATCCACAGCTGTTTGTATGCCAGCCATAAAAGTTTTCCTCCCTAGAGTCCTTCCCCAGTGATAAGGGTGGAGCATCTAATGTTAATCAGAGCCATTGTGGGAAGAATTAGTAATAAGATGCAGCATCTTTTACAGAAGTTGAAGGTTCAACTCCAGCATTCGTCACAAGTAAACAAAAGTCCTGACTGTCAGATGGGTATTTGGCTGCCTATTTGAAATGAGCTGTGTGCTCTCAGTACAGTCTCCAATGGACAGATATTCTTTGGGTGAGTCACTTTCTTCACTGAACAAGGAACTTTATAGAAAGCTGTTGTGACGGGTTCGGTCACAGAGACCCCCTTGGGACTGTCACCTGACGTGCTGAAACTACCTCTGAGGCAGTTTTTTTCTTTGTCAGCTTGGGACTCCAGAACCCTGTCTTGTTGAGCTAGACACCCTAGCCTGCTGCAACACAGACCCAGAGTTGGAACCATGCCCCCAAAGCTGCAAACTTAACTGAAAACAGCTCAGCAAGTACTCCTGTCTCCAGCACCCAGACACCCAGCTCCCAATGGGATCCAAACCCCAAATAAATCCGTTTTACTCTGTATAAAGCTTATACAGGGTAAACTCATAAATTGTCCGCCCTCTATAACACTGATAGAGAGATATGCACAGCTGTTTGATCCCCCAGGTATTAATCACTTACTCTGGGTTAATTAATAAACAACAGTGATTTTATTAAGTATAAAAAGTAGGATTCAAGTGGTTTCAAGTAATAACAGACAGAACAAAGTAAGTTACCAAGCAAAATAAAACAAAACACACAAGTCTAAGCCTCATACATTAAGAAACTGAATACAGGTAAATCTCACCCTTAGAGATGTGCCAGTAAGCTTCTTTCACAGACTAGACTTCTTCCTAGTCTGGGCCCAATCCTTTCCCCTGGTACAGTTCTTGTTAGTTCCAGCTCAGGTGGTAACTACGGGATTTCTCATGACTGGCCACCCCTTTGTTCTGTTCCACCCCCTTTTATAGCTTTGGCACAAGGCGAGAATCTTTTGTCTCTCTCTGGGTTCCCACCCCTCCTTCTAAATGGAAAAGCACTAGGTTTAAGATGGATTCCAGTATTATGTGACATGGTCACATGTTCTGTGAGACCCCTAGTCTCCATTCTTCCAAGGCTGGCCAGTACATACCCCAAGGTTTGCAGATAAACAGAGCCATTTACAGGTGATTGATTCTGAAGCACCCTTAATGGCTTCCACTTAACATGTTTACATCAGTAATACACGTTTATATCTTATCCTCCTAATTCCAGACATAGAAATAATACATGCAAACAAATGGGATGAACACACTCAGTAGATCATAAGCTTTGTAACGATACCTTACAAGGGATCTTTTGCATAAAGCATATTCCAGTTACATCATATTTATACTCATAAGCATATTTCCATAAAGATATGGAGTGCAACGTCACAGTAGTATTGTTCCTAAAGCTATTCTGCCTCTCTCTCCCCCTCTTTGCTTTGCTGCACAGCTTCTGCAGGAAACTTCCCCTTCCTGGCCTCCCCTCCTTGCTGCTACACTTTAAAGAAATAGTGCAGCATCTATCCTCACATCTTCTGCCCTTTTGCTCTCTCTTTTTTCCTCTGTATGAATTTTTTTTCTCAAGAACTATTATATAAAAACAAATGATAGCTCTAGATGAGTCACCACGAACAACCCCATTCATCTTCTAGCTTTCAGAAGGATTTTGACCAGTCAGTTCTCTTACATGATCAAATTTCAAAAGTATTGACTTCTGTTCTGTGTTTTTAATAAATAATAGGCTTCTTCTGAACAGCATGATTTCTCATACCTCTGGCAGTGCTGCAAGTACAATAGCTACTCGAGTCACATGGCAATTTACCTGAGGCTGGAAGCAGCTCCTGAAGACGTCCATTTCCTCTGTATACACTACAGCTTACTTTGGTATAACTTAAGTCATTCAGGGGTGTGAAAATGCCATCCCCCTGAGCAATGTAAGTTACGTCGACCTAAGCGCCTGTATGGACAGCGCTATGTCAGTGGAAGAAGTTCTCCCGCCGACATAGCTACCACTGCTTGGGGAGGTGGAGTAATTATGCTGACAGAAGAGCTCTCTCCCATCAGCATAGAGCATGTACACGAGCAGTGTTACAGCAGTGCAGCTACATTGGTACAGCTCTGCCACTGTAGTGATTATAATGTAGACTAGCCCAGAATATCATACCCCACAACCTGCCAAGGCCCAAATGCAGCGTGTGACAAAGACCCAAAGTGAACGATACACGTCCTTCCTTCAGTGTGAATACCTCTGTTCCTTTAGTGAAAGTGACTCTTTCTCTACCCTCAGTGTCCCGGTTCTTCATGTCTGAGGAAATGTTAAATTAGTGTGAATTGTAGGAGTGAATGAAAGACATCCTTCATAGTGAGGTATATTCGAGACTAAGTTTAGTACCTTGCTCAGTCTTCCCAATGTAGGATCTTGAGTTTTCAGCTATATCCAGTGACAACTGTTGGTGTTGTCTAGTATTTTCCTCCTCCAGTTCTATCAGAACTGGATCTCCTTGGATAAGCTGGGCAAGTCTGAGTCTTCATTACAATACTTAAAGAAGAAAGCCCAAGCAGGTTTAAAACAAACAAAAGGAAGTATTTCTTCACACAACGCACAGTCAATCTGTGGAACTCCTTGCCAGAGGATCTTGTGAAGGCCAAGACTATAACTGTGTTCAAAAAAGAACTAGATAATTCATGGAGGATAGGTTCATCAGTGGCTATTAGCCAGGATGGGCAGGGATGGTGTCCCTAGCTTCTGTTTGCCAGAAGGTGGGAATAGGCGACGGGATGGATCACTTACAGATTCATAGGTTCATAGATTCTAGGACTGGAAGGGACCTTGAGAGGTCATTGAGTCCAGTTCCCTGCCCTCATGGCAGGACCAAATACTGTCTAGACCATCCCTGATAGA
>NW_020664409.1:98451195-98491383 GCF_002925995.2 Terrapene triunguis
TTTTAAGGGGAATAAAGGGAAAACAGATAGAACCGGCAAGGGACCCTCGCCCCCTTCCCAAACTCCCTTGCAAAACTCCCTGTTAGCAGCCCCTGGTCGCAAAAGCTCCCTGGTCGCTTGTGCACTGCTTTATAAAGCCCTGGCCTGTATGAATGCCCCGCCCACTGATTAATGAATGCCCCGCCCATTTGATGATCACCTGTTCGGTTCATTCTCTCTGAAGCACCTGGCATTGGCCACTGTCAGAAGACAGGATACTGGGCTAGATGGACCTTTGGTCTGACCCAGTACGGCCGTTCTTATGTTCAAGACCTCTCAGGTTTGGAATCTCTCAGCCTCACATTCTTTATGCAGAGCCACTTAAGATAAAGATCTGCCTCTGAGATTGGAAATGTTGTTCTGCTCTATTGCGCTGTAAACAACTGAGCTGGGCTTACACTCATGACTGACATGGGGCTTAGCAGAGCAGAATGAATATGGGGTCTTGTGGTAGCAACCTGCTCTGCTCTCTCCCAGTCCATTTCTTTGTGAGTGATAACAAGTAAAGAACAGTTACTCAGAAGTAGCTGTTCTTCCAGAGTTGTCTCTGTGTATATGTGACGAAGTGGGAATGTTCTTAATGTGTTCTTTGAATACTGAGTGGGGAGTTGCAGGGGAGTTTTGCTGGGACTGTCTGCATTGGGGATGGGAGACTTTCCTTGAGGGAAGATACCTGAGCACGTAACATGAGAACCCAGGAAGGGGGTTGAAGACCAGGTGACACCTCTGCCCGGGAAACTGGACAAAGGCTGGGGGAGGAGCCGGGGGGAGGCTGAGTGAGATGGCTGGAGGGAGTTTCAGTTTGGAGCTGTCTGGAAAAATGGAGGGGAGCCCAGATGGGGCTCTGACCTCCCAACGGGGCTCTGGCCTCCCTGTCCCCCCTCCCCAAGATGGACCTGTAAGACCTGTTGTCTGTACCTGTAAGACCTGTCTTGGACTGTGTTCCTGTCGTCTAAATAAACCTTCTGTTTTACTGGCTGGCTGAGAGTCATGGTGAATCGCAGGAAGCCAGGGGTGCAGGGCCTTATCTTCCCCACACTCCGTGACAGTATAGACATGGCTTTTGAAGGCAGCTGGACACCAGGGAGTCAAATCCCACCAGTGGGAATATCCAGAGGTCGTGGACAATGGACGTTTGAAATCATACTGTATCGATACACTTGGAATTCAGAGATGGAAAACGCCAGCTTCTTGATGGGGTCTATTATTGCATAAGGTCATAAATGAGAGTACATTTTACAACTAATTAAAAAGTTAAATTCTCTGTGACTTGCTGACTTGTGAGAAGCAGAATTTTTACAAACCTATAACCTGGTCACCCAATAAATAAATCCGTTTTCCTCATGCAGGGCTGGGACTGTTCCTATTTAAGCCCTATTAGGTGTTACTGTGGGGATGAGAGGATCTTTGGGTTTTCTTTCCACTCATTCTGTAAGACTCAAATGACTCCACCTTGTGTTTTAGGTCTTGCCCTATGTGAGGGCATCACACAGACATTTGGGCTTGCTTCTTGCATTTTGTGGCATCCCAGTGCCCCTTTATGCATCCTGTCCAAGATCTATGGGCTTGCCATATGTTTGCCATAGGTAATTAGAGCTTCATTGCAACCCAAGATACCAACATTTACCCCTCTATTTAGAACAGCAACTGCTGTTGTATCTCCAGTACTACAGTGTGGTAATTGTTGACCTTCATGGCAATCACTGTATTCTACAATAAGGTGCCGTTCATCTGAACCCGGAATGAAGATTAGATCTGTTGATTAAATCAACCATTAAAAAATAATTAGTTCTATTTTGTAGGCTTGCAGAAAATTTCTTTCTCTAGAGAGGCATTCTTCTCAAAAGAGAACCTCCCACTTGTAAAGTAAAACTCTCAGCTGGTCACTGTCCATGAATTCAATGGGGAAAAAAATCCATGTTCTTATTTTTTTTTAACTAATTCTCTTTTGAATAGCACTGATCAAACACCAGCTTGGATCCAGATAATAAAGACTATCTTACATTTTACACTTTATCTACTGTATTATGTTGTACAACAACCAGCAATTCATCTGTGAAATTCCTAAATGGGAAAGACATTATAATATTCATCACTTCAAAGGACAGTATAAACATTAACTAATTATGAGATGAGCTGGAAACCTCTATTCTCTGCCTAGGAAGTTTATGTGAATTACTAAAATTCAAGGAGGAATTTAGATGTAGAGAAAAATGTTCTTATCTTTATTATGCACTTATATACCCCTGTTACCATACTATATAAGCACCTCACAGCACCCCGTGAGGTAGGTATGTTCTATAATCTGCATTTTGCAGAGGAGAAACTGAGGTACAGAGGGCTCACAGCAAGTTTGTGGCAGAGCAGGGAATTGAACCTGCTTCTCTGGAGTCCCAAGCCAACACCACTTGTCATCCTTCCTCTCGCTTCTCCTATCTTCATACAAATGGACGCACGCTGCCATTACTATTATTTATTTTGGCTGACTATAACTTATCTGGTAAAAATAATGATTTTGTAGCAGGTTGATTGAGCAGTTTGGTAAAGGCAATATAATTGCATGTGCATATATCCCACAGTTCCAGTGCACTGCACTCCCAGAAACTGATCAGTGCAAAGGCCTTAAAACTGTAAATACTGAAGCAATGAGAGGTGATTTTCCCTAAAAAGTGGGAGATCACAGATTGCTGACTCCTGTCAGTTAGGAGGCAGGAGTTGTTTGCAGAGGCCTGTACTCTAAATTGTCTGACTTAAAATTATTCGAACTCAGACTGTTATATAGACAAGGGTACAAAACATACTGAATTAGTCCAAACAAAAAAAGTCTACTGATACACTTCTACCCCGATATAATGCAACTCAATATAACACAAATTCGGCTATAACACGGTAAAGCAGCGCTCTGGGGGGCGCTGCGTGCTCCGGCGGATCAAAGCAAGTTCAATATAACGCGGTTTCACCTATAACGCGGTAAGATTTTTTGGCTCCCAAGGACAGCATTATATTGGGGTAGAGGTGTAGCTCCCAAGGACTGTGTTAAGTTCATGACTGGTAAACAATGGGAGAATGGAACCAGAAATTAATAAACCAAAATTGTTGTGTCAAAAATTAGGCTCAATTTGTCCTAATTGTGGACAAAATAATGAGCGGATGAGGTATTTTGCCAGTCTCACCCTTTTGGGGTCCTTAAAAAAGCGTCTTCAGGAGAATGAAAATGGCTGGGAGATGAGTGGACTGAATGCCACTCCCACCACCTCCTGGGACCCTGAGATTCACCGTGACACTGCTGGACCTTTGCCATCCTGATCCTGAGAGATGGTTTGACCAGATCTGGCCAGAGCGATGGACCCAGATGACATGACCACTTCCACCAGCTCCAGCTAAATTCGAAACTCCACTTGGGATGTGAGACTTTGGTTCCTGCTGTGATGCGTCCCTCCTCCTCTTTTCTGTGTCATTTTCCTTCTCCATATTATTTCTGCTCTTTCTTATGTCTCTCTTTTTGCCTTCTATTTAATACAAGCCTGGCTCAGCTGACTCAGACTTTCTTTTGTAACATTGATGTGAGTCTGTGACCAGTGAGGCAGCTAAAAGCAAAGCTCTGAACAACCCAAGGCCCACGTTTTTCCAGTGGTGAGAAATTTCTCCTGCATGTAAGAGGCAGCACCAGAGACAGAAGCTGTGTTTTCTATCTCAGTTATTCATTTTTCTCCCCTTTTATGTGTGTTTGTCTTGTTTTCTCTTTAACAACAGCACAACAACAGCTCCAGATCTTCTCAACTCACTTCTCCTCATTTCCCCCCCAAAAATAGTTATTACCATCTTTCATATCATCTGAAAGATTGTCAGAAAAGGGAGTTCTTTATCAAAATGCTCTACTGTTAAAAAGAAAAGGAAATAAGGGATATTGTTTAAAAAATAGCTTTACTTAACACTGGTTTCAGAGTAGCAGCCGTGTTAGTCTGTATCCGCAAAAATAACAGGAGTACTTGTGGCACCTTAGAGACTAACAAATTTATTAGAGCATAAGCTTTCGTGGGCTACAACCCACTTCTTCGGATGCATATAGAGTGAAATATATTTTTACTTAACACTGTACATTTCAAAATGCTTTACCTGGTTTTCCCTCTTTCTTCTGTAACTTTAACAAAAGATTAAAACAATGGTAATGGTGTGTTTGCCAAGGGACTAAGCAGACTGAGATCTGTGTATTTGAAACCTCAGATCGTGTTTAACTATTTAGTTTTGTAAAGTGACAGGTTCATTTTCATAAGCAAACTAGGGCAATATGTTCTAGATGAAATTATTATAAGGAGGGTGAACAACTGGTTGAAAGACCAAGAGTAGTTATCAATGATTCGGTGTCAAGCTGGGGGGATGTATCAAGTGGGGTCCTGCAGGGATCTGTCCTGGATCTGGTGCTAGTCGATATTTTCATTAATGACTCAGATGACAGAATGGAGAAATAATCAACTTAGTTTGCAGCAAGGGAGATTTAGGCTGGATATTAAGGAAAAGCTTTCTAACTAGAAGGATAGTTAAGCATTGGAACAGGTTACCTTGGGAAGCTGTGGAAACCCCATCTTTAAGAACAGGTTAGACAAACATTTGTCAGGGGTGGTCCAGGTATACTTAGTCCTGCCTCTGTGTGTTGGGGTGGGTAGGACCAGATGTCCTCTTGAGATTCCTTCTAGCCCTACCTTTCTATGATTCTGTGTTAACACCTTTGGCTCTCTGTACCCATTTAGTCCATCAAAATGAACACAATGAACATGCAGGCAAAGAAGATGAAAACAGCAGATTAAAAAATGAAGCCATTTGTGAATGATACATTTTATCATCTAAAAGAGGACAAACATGAACTCCTGCCTCCCAGCTGGTCTGTAGAAGAAATGAAACCTGATGCTATGGGGGCAATTGCAAAGCGAAGAGGAGAGAGGCGGAAGCTTCTCTAAACAAACATAACTCAGAGGTGTCTTTCGTCCTGATTCTGCAAACCCTTGTGCACATGGGTCGTCCCATTAACCGGTGTGACTCAGAGTTGTTGGACCAGGCCCTTTGTCTGGCATTTAAGAAATAACGTTTGTTGGGGTGAATGGACCCACTACAAAAACTGGTGCTCTAGACACCCTGCCCTCGGAGCAGAAGGATGTGAAATCTGCTGTGTACTTCTGAATGGCCATGCGGTGCCGCGTTGTATTAAAAGCTGCCAGAAGTACAGTAAAGTGGTCCAGTGGATAGGACACCATTTTTGAGTCAAGTGATTTGGGTTCTATCACCAGCTCTGCTATTGACTTGCTGTACTACCTTGGCCAAGCCACTTCACCTCATTGTGTCTCTGTTTCCCCTCACACCCTTTGTTGTCTTGTCTATTTAAATCACAAGTTCTTTGAGGCAGGGACTGTTATACTGTGTGTCTGTACAGCGCCTCGCACAATGGGGCCCTGGTCTCTGTTGGGGACTGAAGGTGCTATTACAATACTAAAAATAAAATGGTGCCACTTGATGACATCATCATGGCTGCCTGCATTTAACAAGGGGCAGTAACTCAGTGAAGGTAAATGAAGAGGACCCCTGAGGGGGATAGACAAGCACAAGTATCTGACTTCTCCTTTCCACTCTTTTAGGTGCCCTATGGCAGGTGTAAGGCAAGGGTGCATCCTGTCTCCTTTTTTATTTATGCTAGTCATCGACTATGGATTAAAACAATGTGACAGTGATACATATGGCTTAAAATGGAACAATTCAAGGCTATTTGGTCTAGACTTTGCTGATGATAATCGCTCTTATCAGTGAAGATGCCAACATAGTACAAAAATGCACAGACCAAGTAAAAGAAGTAATGGAGAAGATAGGTTTGAGATACAATGCAAAGAAATGTAAAGTCATATTAATGGGGATTATAGGGACAAAAATCAAAATTGAAGAAGAGAAACTGGAGAAGGTGGACAATTTTACGTATCTTAGCAGTACCTTCAGCCAAGATGGTACTAGTTCCGAGGAAATAAGAAGAGAATCGGGAAGGCAAACGTTGCATTTGGAAGACTCAGAAACATCTGGCGACTCAAAAACATCTCCCTCAAGACTGAGTATGTACAAAGCAATTGTTATCGCCATCACAACATGTAGCAGTGAGCAGGGCTGGCTTTAAGCCGATTCAGCCGATTCCCTGGAATGGGGCCCCGCACCTAAAAGGGCCCCGCAACGTCCGGGGCTGCCGGCGGAGCGGGAAAAAAAAAAAAAAGCTGCGTCCTGCTTCTCCCCCCTCCCTGCAGCACTTGTGTCGCCATACAGCTGATCAGCGCAAGCCTGGGAGGTAGGGGTGAGGAGGAGGAATGCGGCATGCTTCGGGAAGAGGCGGGGCCAGGGCGGGGATTTGGGGAGGGATCCAATGGGGCAGTGAGGGGGCGGGGCCAGGGCAGGGATTTGGGGAGAGATCCAATGGGTCAGGGAGGGGGCGGAGTCGGGGCAGGGACAGGGCGGAGTTGGGACCGGGGGGAGCGCGAGACAATTCGCATCCCGGCGTGGGGCCCCGCACCTGCTAAAGCCGGCCCTGGCAGTGACATGGCAACTTACCAAGAAAGATACGCAAAAGGGGGATACATTTCATCACAAATGTCTGAGAAGAATATTGGGAATAACATAGAGATAGGAAGATGAATGAAGAAGTCAGAAAAATTACTGGACAAGGTACCATCTCACAAATAATCTACAAAAGAAGACATCAGTGGCTGGGACATGTGCTGAGAATGGAAAAAGAATGCTTACCAAACACTGCCCTTGAATGGAAGCCAGAAAATGCAAGAAGAAAGAGAGGAAGACCATGAATAACATGGAAATGAACAGTTCTGAACGACATCAAGAACCTCAACGTGAAATGGGAAGATTTGGAGAGAAGGGCTGTTGACAGGCAAGGATGGCAAATGTGGGTAGCCCAATGTGCAGCAAAGCACGGGATGGACTAAGGTCTAACGTAATGGCCCAGGATAGCCCATACTCTCTTTAGGGACTACATGTTGCCCTGTGCATCTCACATTGACAGAAATAGGAATGGCCTGTGAAGACTCAGGTCACTAGATGGCTCCACATTTTAACACTAAGAAAAAAGCCCCCATTTGGACTTGGACCAAGAGACTTCAACAGGAAAAGATAGTCTATCACATACCAATAGCAAATAAACTGCACCTCCACATTGGTTGAACTTCTCCCTAGCCATGCAAATTCCTTTGTCTAACTGCCTCTGCTCTGATCAGCCCATCCTATTATATGCAAAATAGAACTGCACTCTAATCTCATACTTAATTCTAAAAGAGTCTTTCTCAGCTGTTTTGGGCTATTGATTCTAGCTCTCTCTGACGCAGTAAACTTAAAGATAGATTTAACAGTACCTTTGACTGTCTTCCAATTCTTTATTTTTGGTTATACCAAAATCTATACCAAGGGAGGTCAGAATCCAACCCTAAAACGGGTATGACTGAGTGAGAAAACAAGTTGATAGTTGCTTGTATTTTTCATCCTCCATGGCTTGACAAATGAATCCAATGTAGCTATCATCTCTGAGATCAGACAATGGCAAAACATAGCAGTGTTTCTTCATGATCATTCTTCCTGAAAGAGAAAAAGGGGCTGGAAAGCAAAAGCTACAATTTTGCAGAATGCCATTTTCAGTTAGCTATGGAATATGGGAATTGGCAAGCATCTCTTTCTTAGTGGGAGAGTGAAGTGCTTCGCTGGTGCTGGGAATGGTTTCATGTCTGTGATAAATCATCTGTGGGAGATAGGGGAGAAAGGAAAAAATTGCCTCGGTGTGCAAGCGTGGAAACATGATTGGCAAATATGGTTTAAATTCAGAGCACTGCCTCCTCATCCATTTTAATACTATGCTTTTCACGAGATCATAATTCAGTCGCCACATTTTTCTCTAAACTGAAACTCGGACCCCTGAAAAAGTTAAGCCAAATTTGCAGTCTCCCAAAACCCCAGTCTGCATGGCCTTTTTGTCTTCAAGCATCATAAAACACATGCAATAGCCACCTCCCACAAACCAGATCTTCTAAACACGTATGGATTTAGGATGAAGGACTTTCTTTTGCCGACATATAATAGAGACTGGATGATAAATCAAGGCAACTAAGGTGATAATTCAGCGGAATAAAACAACTTGTGACAAAACTGCATCCAGATCTGGAAAGGGAAGACTACCAGCCAAGGAGCCTTTCTGCTTTTCTGTATTATTGTGTTACATGAGAAAAGGAAGTAAATACAATGACAAACATCAAAGGTAACCACAGACCCAGGATAACAGTGAGATCAAGGAACCGTTCAGCACTTCAAAGGAATCATTCAAATGACCTTGGAAAATTGAAAGCCATCGGGGTACATGACATGAGGAGCTATGACCAAAATTGTTACAAAGGGTGTAAGTAGCTTGGTAATGCTCGTTTGGGACAAGATTGCCAATTGCCCGAGTTATATCCATGCTAAAGAATTCTATAGGACTGTTCTAAAAACCTACAGAAAGGACATTCAATTCTAGGAGCCAGATCCCCACCTGGTGTGAAGGAATATAGATCCATTTTTTTCAATGTTGTCAGCATACTGGCCCTAGAAGTGTCAGAGTGTCTTCCATAGAACCCTATTAAATTTCTATAGGATCATGTTGGTTTAACCATTTTTAAATTCTATAGGATGCTGGATGGAAGTACAAAGTATTATTAGTGCTTTGAGATGGACCCTCATGGCAAATTTTGTCTCTAGCTCTGAATCCTTCTCCACTTTGATCCTGGGACTTTGGATTGGCCCATTATTGAGATAGGGATAGCCACCAAGATTGGCTCTCAAACTCCCTGAAGTTGTGATATGGTCAGAGGTTGGGATTTTATTCAAGCCCAATTTCTATTATTACCATTTGTATTTGTTTTTGTCTTTTAAGAAATAACGAGAAAATATCCAAGGGCTCTTAACTACATTACAGATTACGAGTCTGATACACAAACAAACATGAAAGTAGCTTCAAGTATGTGTGTGGTCCTATTGAACTCATCTCTGTAAGTTCTCAGGAGTGAGGTCTAAATTACATGTGAAACAAAACATTGGGGTCTGGGAGCATGATTGGAGATGGAGGACTGTTGTTTTTCATTGTAGATGCTCACAGTGCTGGAACCTTTTGTACCCCCCTGCTTGCTCTGCAGATGTTCAAATGGATGTTTCTGAAAATGGCTGTTCAATAAAGGATATGAATGAACAAAAGACACTGAGGATCTGCTGACGTGACTTGGCTTTTGTGTTGTTGATTTAGAATAAAGATCTGTTGATTCAAGCTTAAGGGGATGACATATTAGAAATGGAGGTTTTATATTTATCCATAGATCAAGTATTGCTCATTCCTCTATATTCTTTCCTGAATGCTCTTCTGCCTATTATCTGAAGTTTATCTTCTGTGAAAGTCTTTGATATTCACATCCTGTTGCAGGTTCTACTCTTTCTGATGATCTGAGCAGTTGGTTTCCTTTGTGCATCAGGAGAGGAAGGGAAAATTCCTATTGTAGGACATTTTGGGTTTTTATATTGATGCACTATGCACAAGCATAGTCAAGGGTGTAATTTCCCCTATAAATTAGACCCATCCAATGAGAAATCCAGTCTCAAACTGTTCTGCAGCCATCTGTTTCCCCAGACATTTACAATAGGAGTCGTCAGGATAACTACAAAAGATTCCAACTGATGATGAACAACCAAGGGCAGATCTGTGCTCATCTAGCAGCCTGCTCCGGCATTTTGGGTGCTAGATGTTGCTGCAGGTTACTTCAGTAACATGCTGTCTCTTGGTATCTGTCTTGAAAATTCCTTTGGCTGGATTGCCCTCTCCTTGGAAAATCCCATGGGAAGAGCAGTGTAGTCCATGGCTTCTGGATGCAGAATACCTAAATCAGTACATATGCCATAGAGCAAGAGGCTAAGATCATCAACACACAGGCCCTGCATCTCTGCACTGCGCTGGGTGGCCCCACCAACTTCTGGAGAGCACAGCTCCATTGCAGCCATACTGCCAGGGGTCTGTCTGTGAGGCTACCCCGAGAGATCCCATGAAGAAGGTTCCACAGTGCGGAGAGGAGATGTGGAAATTTTATGCAGTCTCAGTTGCATTAACTTCTGGGGGGTTCCCTGTGGGATACTCCTTCACATGGATGGCCCTGCCCCTTCAGCAGACTCCCCCAGAATCTTTTAGTTCTGATAGCTGGTAATCCCTGCTTATCCTTTGAGAGAGCGTAACTGAAGGAACAATAGGATGAGAGGACTGTGAGGGAAAACCTCATGGGGTTTTCCACCTCTACTGCCCCAGCCTATATTTTCTGGGAGCCAGGTAACATGGCCCAGTGATTACAGGTCCTGATCCAGCGATATCCAGTGGATGCTGTGGTTGGTCAACACGCAGGGAGATATTGACAAAGGCACAAAGGGCACTGTGATAAATGAAGAGGTGGGGAGGGGTAGCTCCCTTTTACGGACACCTAGCCAGCCAGTTAGCTATAAAGTCCCTCTTGGTGGCTGTTCTCTGCTTGCTTTACCTGTAAAGGGTTAACAAATTCCCCCGGTAAAGGAAAGGGAGTGGGCACCTGACCAAAAGAGCCAAAAAGGCTAGAACTTTTTAAAAATGGGGGAAAAAAGCTTTCCCTTTGTCTCTTGGTTGTTCCCTCTTGGCTGAAGAGACAGGAGCAGCAGGAATGCTGTGTTAAGTTTGAACCAGGTATGAAAAATTATCTTCCATACCTAGGATTCATTGGGACAGGGAATGTTTAGATAGGCGCAATCAGGTTTATTTCTTTATTTTGGCTTGTGGATTTCCTCTGTGCTAAGCTCAGTTATTTTTGGTTTCTTTTGTAACGTTAACCTGGACCGCAGGGAGCCATTCCTGGTGGTTAACCCCTTTTCAGTTGCTCTGTAACATCCAGCAATAGCCTGATTTTCCAGATGTGTTTCCTTTCTTCTTTTTTTAATAAAATTTACCTTTTTAAAAACCTGATTGGTTTTGTGTCTTAAAAGGTCTGTGCATATGTTTTTCAATTAGCTGGTGGCAACAGCTGGGTTTCCTTTTTGTTTGTTTTCTTTCTCGGCTTCCCCGAGGGAGGGGTGGAAAAGCCAAGGGGCCTCAGGGAAAACTTCCCAAGTGAGTTTTTCCAGGATTTGCAAGAGGCCGTTTTTCACTTGGGTGGTGGCAGCGTTTACCAAGCCAAAGTCAGAGAAAAGCTGTAACCTTGGGGGTTTAATACAAGCCTGGAGTGGCAACTATTAATTTTTAGAATCCTTGAGGGCCCCCACCTTCTGCACTCAAAGTGCCAGAGTGGAGAATCAGCCTTGACAAGCACTGATGCATCCAGTTCCCACTGAAAGGCAATGAGAAGTAGGCACCTAACTTCCATGGGTGCCTTTGAAAGGCTCCCCACTAGTAAAGAGGGACACTTTAGAACTAGTGAGAACATTTTTGCTAATGAAAGTGCCCCCTGCCCAGTGAAAAGCTGAGACGTCCCTGTGATAGTTTCCCATTCTGTTCTTTGTTACACTTCCCCCAGCTTAACAAATACACTTTGCCTTTATGGCACCTCATAAGCACAGGAATGTTCCCTTTATAGATGGTAACGTGGATGGTTCCAGGGATGGCGTCATTACTGCCATTGCCCATGCAAGTTGTATTGCTAAGCAACACTAAGAAACATTTATTGCGCATTCTGCTATTTATGTTTCTTGCTTCACACGTTTACTTTCAATTCTGCCTCCAAGTTCCAGTGATGGTGTTGCTATGTTTTAGATATACCATTAGTGAAGAAGAGGCAAATTCCCCATTAGAGTCCGTACAAGTTGTTGGTGTTTAATCAAGCCTACTGTTTAATTTCCCTCTGCTGTGGCAGTCCTATCTACTCTACCCATATGTTGTTGGGGAAATTTCCAGCACTAATTTAATATAGTGAATATGAGACCTTCCATCCCTCTCTAAAATAGCTATATTGATTAATAAAGATGTCAACAAGCTCTAAAGCTCATAATGATGAATCTCTAGCTTATTGCATGACACCCACATGTACCCTGAAAATACTTAAATACTGGCCTCATTGCACTGTCACTCATCTCATCTCCTATTATGTTACACCCCTTACTCCTGGGGGAATTCTGTGCCACCGTGCATGCGCAGAATTCATGTCTCTCATAGATTCCACCACCCCCCTCCCCAGAATAATACAATATGCTGGGGAGGCACTGCAATTACAGATTTTGCCCACCAGGGGCTGTTGTGGTGCCAGGAGAGGGCAGCTGGCTCATGGGCTGGAGCAGCCAGCAGCAGAGAGGGAGGGGCAGAAGTTGCTTTCCTCACAGTGCCCTGCCTGTAGGGCCAGGTGACAAGGTACGGGATATTGGGGGACAGACAGCGTGGGGCACATGGGCTGCCAGGGGGTCACATAGCCGGGGGTTCAAAGGGTTGGTGGGGGGGGACATAGACTGGGGTGGGGCAATAGGAGCTAGTGGGCTGACAGCATTGAGCCAGGGGCTTAATGGAAGTGGAGATGTAGGGACACATAGGGATCGAGGGAGGGGGTGCAGGGACACATGGGATGCAGGAAGGGTGGCTGAGTAGGTGTGCAGGGACACATGGGGATGGGGAAGGGAGGGTACAGATGTAACCTTTGAGTGGGCTAGAGTTCACTTCATTGCTCTTCGCGAGTGCCTGAAAAAAAAAACCCAACTCCCACAGAAAAGTAGCTGGAGACCCAGAGTTTAGTCTCTAAGGATTTTCAGCAAGGATTGCACAGGGTCAACCTCCCCACATTTAAGACCCAAAAGGACCCAAAGAAATGAATTTAATTAAATAACTTTATTATTTGTTTCTTTATCATAAGATTTTTAATCTAATTATTACAGCATAACATGGCTATTTTATAATCCACGGATATTATCTTCACAGTTATACATAAACATCAATAAAGAAAACAAATTAAAACCTGAACAGTTTGGTCCCCACAGAAACACAGTGAGAAGAACCTGAAAGTTCCCAAAAGCTTAGGTTTAGTTCACCTAAGTCTCAATTAGAGTCTTTGATCACCAAATCTATACAATCTGTGGAGTCTAAAATAACATCTTCCCTCCACGTGCTTGTAGGAATCTTCAGCTGGAATCCATGCAGACTCTTCCTCTGTTGAAATCACTGCTAGCCAGTCAGCAAACTGATTAACCAATCACTCAGTTAAGTCACGAGTGCACAGATCTAAAGAAAACCCTGTTACAAGAAAATACAAAACTGAGAATAGCAAAATAGAAATGACTCTTTCCCCATTACCACATTTATAGAAAAGTTGGTGACTCAGACTAGTTGAGACAATTTATTTAGAACAGTTTGGCTAAAATCAGGGGTGAAAGTAACTTAAAAGACTTACTGGTATGCCAGAGTCCTGAGCAGGGTGTGTGGCCTCAACCGGAAGAGGCAGGGCCTTTAAATACCCGGGCCCTTTAAATCAAGGTTTAAAGGCCCAGGGGCTCTGGCTGCAGCTGAGAGCCCCGGGGCCTTTAAATCACCCCCGGAGCTACCAGTTGCAGAGGCGGCTGGGAGCCCAGCTGGGAGCCCCGGGGCTCAGGGGTAATTTAAAGGGCCTAGGGCTCCAGCCACCGCTACCGCAGCAGAGCTCCGGGCCCTATAAATCACTGACAGAGCCCTGCCGCTGCTACCCCAGGGCTCCAGCAGCGAGGCTCAGGCAGCGCTTTAAAGGGCTCAGGGCTCCGGCCACTGCAGGGAGCCCCGGGCCCTTTAAATCGTCAGCCTGGGGAAGCCGGTCAGGTCCGGCGCGGCGTACTGGCTCTTGCTGGTATGCCAGACCGGACCGGACCAGCTTACTTTCACCTCTGGCTAAAATTAAAACAACATTCAAAGCATACAATTAAAATAGAAGTTATTTTCCCCTCCCAATTTTACCTGGCTATAATTAGTGTAAGCAGAGTCAGGATAAGCTCTACCCTGACATCTGGTGGTGAATTATGGCAAGGGTGGAAAAGAACTTCAGGGGCTGATCTTGTTTGCATAGGCACACCCACCCGCCTAGCCTGGGACAACAACAACTGAAAGTGGTTACTTTGGCTGGTGTGGGAGCCCCAGTTTCTCTGTTATTGGGGCAGGAAGAATAAAGTGTTGTTACCCTGATTCTGTGAATCAAGGCCAGTGGCACTGTTGTATGACAGAGGGACTCACCAGTAACTAAGTAGCACTCGCTAGACAAGGGGCATGGGTTACAAAACCCAGTGAATTGAGAGAGGTTGGGGGACAGGTATGTGTGCCTGATGGGATGAGCCCAGAACACCAATTGCACTACCCTCTCTCTACACTGTTGAATAGCAGAGCTAAGTTTGCTTTCATTAGGAGTCTAGCTAGAAGTTGCTGAACTGAATTCACTTTGGGCTAATGGTGCACCAGCACTGGGGCTCCCCTACTACAAGCTAAAATCACTAAAAGAGCTAAAATTGCTGAGCTGAGATCACTGAGTGCTGTGTTAACCAGTGGGGGAGCTTGAAGATATATTGCTAAGCAGCTGGCAGAGCCGAGCAGTTTGTGGGACGGTTGGAGTGGCCCATGGAACAGCGAGCTGAGCTGAGCCATTTGTGGGGGCAGCTGGAGTGGTTCATGGGACGGCTGGTGGAGTGGAGTGGCTGGCAGAGCTGAGCAGTTTGTGGGATGGTTGGAGCGGCCCACGGAACGGGGAGCAGAGCAGTTTGTGGGGATGGCTGGAGGAGCGGAGTGGCGCGGCGTGGCTGGTAGAGCAGAGTCATTCGTGGTAAAGGCTGCAGCAGAACTCCACGGAGTGGTGGGGCAGTCGGCCTCGGACCACGTAAGGTGCCCCTTAACATCCCGTGTGCCCCCCCCCATTTCTGCCCAGGCTGGGGGGGTAAAACTCTGCAGATAAACTTTTGAACTCTGGGGCGGCACTGACCAGGGACAGAGACTTTGGGGTTGTTGGACTTTGGGGTGATTGGACTTAAGACCCTGAAGGGAAAAGGACACTGCCAAACTTACTTGGAGGTGGGTCTTTTGCTCATGGTTTGTGTTATGAATCCTGTTTGTGTTGTTTCCCCAACATAATGCCGCATTGTTTCCCTCCTTTATTAAAAGGCTTTTGCTACACTCAGACTCCGTGCTTGCGAGAGGGGAAGTATTGCCTCCTAGAGGCGCCCGGGGGGTGGTATGTAATTGTCCCAGGTCACTGGGTGGGGGCTCGAGCCGGTTTTGCATTGCGTTATTGAAACGGAACCCCTAGATACAGAACCCGGCCCTTGTTGCTGCCAACTCAGAGGGGCAGAAGGGTTACATTAGCATTGCCCATGCTGTCCTGTTAGAGGGTTAACGATATCACTAACCTGCTGCAAGATGCTTCCAAGTTAGGGACAACAGCCTGCTTCCTGCTCCTGGGCTCAGCTTCTCCCAACTCACACAGGGCACATGGCCCTTTGTACAGCCGCTGCCCTGACTGCTCACCCTCATGGAGTCTGACCCCAGCAGCAGGGAACTTATTGGAGCAGACCCAAAACTACCACACCCAATTCCAGCAGCTTCTGGATGTGGAGTGCTTAATCTGCCTAGTAACAGTGACCCAGACGCAGCTCACTCCTACCTCCCCACAATGGGTCTCTTAAAGAGATATCTCCCTATTAGGCACATGGGTTACACAGGAACACATGGGGCAGGGAAGTGGAGGGGTGTAGGGACACACGGAAGCAGAGGAAGATGTGCCTGACTAAATAGGCGAGGTAGGGATCAACCAGGGTCTGCATGGGGGAGGCTCCCCAAATCCTTAATCATCCCTCCTGCTCCCCCACCCGCCAAAAAAAACCCTGTTCCATACTTCTCCCACCCACACCTAACCACCCTCCAGGTTCACCCCCAGGCTCCTGCCCACTAATTACTTCCCTCTCAGCTCTCCGTTACCCCTGACTCCCCCAAGCCTTTGCACTGCCACTGCTTCTGAGCGGTGTGGGAAAAACGTTTCTGTATTGTAGTGTAAATGAATTATTACTCAAAGTTCTGTATTAATATATCTAGTAAGAAATCTATTTGTCAAAAAACATTTCCTGAAACTTTTTTGGTGTCTGTATTGTTACAGACATACTTGCTGACAGGTATTTTGAAATAAATTACCAAAATAATTGAAACTGCCGTGATTATATTGTTTCAGAGTAGCAGCCATGTTAGTCTGTATCCGCAAAAAGAACAGGAGTACTTGTGGCACCTTAGAGACTAACAAATTTATTAGAGCATAAGCTTTCGTGGGCTACAGCCCACTTCTTCGGGTGATTATATTGTGTTATTTTGACAAATAAGATATGTAGAATTTTGCAGAATTTTAAAATATTGTGTGCAGAATTTTTCATTTTTTGGTGCACAATTCCCTCTGGAGTAGCCATTTCAATGCTACTTCTGTGTTTCTATAGTGATGTTTCTAAGTGGACCTCTTCAAAAGAATCAGAACTGATGAGAAATGAGGGAGGATCTGTGCACACATGGCTAAAGGCGCTAATATCAAAACATCCACCCTTCCTGCAAGGAGATGGTGATCTCTTCTGCTTTTCCTCATGATTTCTTATCTTCAGAGGAAAGCCAATTCGCAACCCCAAGCTGGTGTCATAATGGGCCATGTTATAATAATGCAGCGCAAGTGGGACAGGTATAGGTTTTTACATACGAGGGCCTTCGCCTTTTAAATGGGTGTCTGTATTTGGAGACGTTCAGAGATGAGCTCAGCAGCATGATATTTTTGGATTTAATACCAAAACTCCTGCACCGTAAGCCCCTGAATTAATATTTCTCAAGTTGGGCTCCATCTAATTTCCACCTGAATTTATTTACAGTGCATTAAAATGTACAGTAATGAGGAAAAACTGTAAATACTGAATATAAGTGAGAAGTTAAACATAGGGACAAGCATTGCCAATACAGTTGTCTGAAACTGGATGGTTTGGACTTACAGTGGCTTGCTCAAACCTCTCTTTGTTGTCACTTTGAGTTGTATTCCTTGAACTTCACTTTGAGATTTGGGGCTCAAGCTTGAAATATCTCTACGCACCCAGCCTACCCTCTATCCCAGTAATTTAACACAAAATATAAGCTGTGACTGCATGCTATGAGATGGACCTGATGCAGCATTACACTTTATTTGTGGACTGGAAAGAAGATGAGAGAGCATCTTATAAAAATATTTGATACTAAAGGAAACTGGCAGTGTTAAAAAAAATCAATTTACAATATGAGAAGTATGACTTTAACACAAAGATCCAATTTGATTCTAGATGTAGATGGTCAGGATACCATCTACGTATGTAGTCATATACCATGTTTCTAGAGAAGAGATGGAATGGACTGTGGAATAAGAATTAATTCAAGAGAAGTAGATTTAACACAGTGGGGAATATAGTGAACTTCAGATTAAAATATTAAATGAATTGCACTGGAATCAAAACAGGTCAGTTTTATACCATTACAAAAAGAAATTAAGGAGTAACGGTGAAAAGAAAGTCCATTGAGAAATTCAAGAAAGCACAGTGTCAGTGCTGTGAATTGTTGCACATACACAAAAGACATCTAGCTTTTCTGCAGAAGCTGCAACAAAATTAATCATTTTGTCTCTTCTCCTCCTTGACCCAGTTCAAGGTCCTTTGGGCTCTGAATAATCCATATGTAAACCAGCCCCAAACATAATTTTGCTGATAGATTGCTACATCTATGGTGGGGACACAGCAAGCTCCGCCAATTGCTGTCATCGAATTTTGCATGCTCCCAGGCTTTCCCAGGTTAGAGTCATCTGGGGACGCACCATGTTCTACTGAGCCAGGAAAACCTCAGAAACCATTAAAATTTTAAACACAGCACCTGGATCACCAGACGCTATCAGAGCTGCTGGAACTCACGTACACATCAGCAAAGGTATTTTGGTGCATAGGGATTTGGGATTGTGTGGAAAGCTGTTGGAACAAGAGACTGGACCCGGGTGGGTTAACATTTCTGACCATTTCTAACCCTTCAGAAAGTCCAGCATTCCTTTTTATCTGCTCTCCAAATATTTCAAAGAGGTCAATCTATGCTTATTGGTGCATATTGTGCACAGGGTGGTCTCTTTCCTCCCCCTCTCCCCGAAACATTGCAGACCACACAAACTGTTGCTTGACTGATTCACTGCCCTTTTATTCACAGGATTCCAACTATCTGCTGACACCTTCAGGCAGAAAAATGAATCTTTCCAGTTTAAGTGTGTGTGTGTTTGTCACTGTTGTAGATGCACAGTGACTGAAGTAATGGGGGAGGAGAGTTCTTTCACTTCATCAAAAGCACAAAGATGTAGCCCATAATTGCTGAGTAACTATTGTATTGTACCTTTCTTAGGAGCTGTGAATAACTGCCTGCAGTTCCTCCCCTAAGAAGGCTGATCTGAGATAGCATTTATTTGCTTCGATAGGCCTTGCTTTATCCAGATGCATATGTCCTTTTGTCAGATTTTTCTCTTTGCAGATTGTAAAAGCTTCAAAAGCAAGGTTAGTTTATTCCTGGGGGTCTGGCAAGCTCCTAGCATGTTTGGGGCACTGCTTTAATCTTAATGACAAAAAATAATGGTATATAAAAATCACTAAATGAGAAGGATCAGAGGGGTAGCCATGTTAGTCTATATCCACAAAAACAACGAGGAATCTGGTGGCACCTTAAAGACTTAAAAACAGATTTATTTGGGCATAAGCTTTTGTGGGTAAAAAACCCACTTCTTCAGATGCATCTGAGGTGGGTTTTTTACCCACGAAACTTATGCCCAAATAAATCTGTTAGTCTTTAAGGTGCTGCCGGACTCCTCATTGTAAATGAGAAGGTTAAAGCAGGGCAGGAGAATAGTGAGGAAGCAGAATAGTTCTGGGCTCAGACCATATGATGGTGTTGGATTTAGCATTTCCATGTGAAAAACATGAAGGTTGGCTCAGTATTGCCAGTTCCCAAGCTGGTATCATGGTATCACGAATCTGATCATATTTAATGTTTTCCGAAAAGCACCAGCTCCTGGATTCATGTGATTCTATGCAAATATCAACTTTCATTTAAAAATCAAAGGAAGTTTCTAGTCTTATGGTTGTTGAACAAAAAGCTTGACAGCATAAACTCTAATGGCTCATAAACTAGAAGGCAAATAAAAAGAACCCAAAATGTTGGGATTTTTTAGAATCTCGTGATTTTTGAATGCTTGCAATTGTCTGTACTGAGCTTAGGATAGGGGTTCAGCATGCAAGGGGAAAAGGGAGATCCAAGAAGCAAACAGTGAGCACTGTATTCTCCCTTTAGAAGCAGAAGATTCCAGGTGATTGGGGTTTGTGTGTGTGTGTGTGTGTGTGTGTACACATTACTACTGTTTCAACCAGCACTCACTCCCTCTCTCTACCCTGCAGAGAGGGTGCAGAACTAAATCACTAAATGAGAAGGTTTAGTTTAGGAGATCCGAAACTGTCCCCTGTGATACTCAGGATTGTGGCTTGATTTCTAGAGCTGGCTGGGAAAGGATTTTCTCCCCATGATAAATTTTAGCAAAAGCAAAACATTTTTCATTCAATTTTCTACAGAATGGTTCAGCTTTTTGTCAAAAAATCAAAACCCAAATATTTTTGCCCAACCAGCCAATTTTTTTCTAGAAAAATTCTAAAATTGTCCTTTTTGAGTTTTCAGTGAAAATCTTTAATCAATCAATCTATCTATCTATCAATTAAAAGGGACATTTTCTGCAGAACATTCCATATGAACAAAATAACGTTTTCTGAAAAAAAAAAAAAAACTAAACAACTTTTCAGCAGAAAATGTTCATCCAACATTACATTTCTCTACAGGTGCTTATGTTCTGGGGGGATGCAGCTCTTTCTGCTACCTCATCCGAGGCTCTGCAATTCCTTATTCCTCTCCTGCTAGAAGGAAGTGTGAGGTGACCACTTAGGGTACGTCTACACTTACTTCCTGGTTCGGCGGCAGGCAATCGATCTTCTGGGATCGATTTATCGCGTCTTGTCTAGACGCGATAAATCGATCCCGGAAGTGCTCACCGTCGACGCCGGTACTCCAGCTCGGCGAGAGGAGTACGTGGCATCGACAGGGGAGCCTTCCTGACGCGTCTGGACCCGCGGTAAGTTCGGACTAAGGTACTTCGAATTCAGCTACGTTATTAATGTAGCTGAATTTGCGTACCTTAGTCCGAAGTGGGGGGTTAGTGTGGACCAGGCCTTAGAGTTCTAATTCAAGGGGTTTGGCATATTTTTCTTCTGCCAGGTGATTTTTCTGCAGGGGGAGGTTATGTAATTCCTACAAGGAGAAAAGTGGCTATTTATAGATTTCTAAAGGGTTATTATTTTGCATCTGTACTTAAGTGGAAACTGTTCATTAATGTGCATAACAGGAGAGAATTAATCCAGACGTGATGGGCTAGGTCCATGCTCCAGCATACAATCATTATACAAGAAAATTGGTTGCTATAGTTTATGGAAAATGTAATTCAGCATGACGGCTTCCTCCCCCCTGTTTCCAGCTTAGCCACTAAAAATCCCTCTGGGCTGGAATTTGGCTCATAGGGGCAGATTCTGCTCTCAGTACTACTTGTGAAAGCACACTGAAATCAGTGAGGTTGCCCAGTGCATGAAAACAGAATGTGTCACTCAAGGTCTCGGGTTTAAGGGCAGCCCCTAAATCTTCTGAATAGAAAAGAAACATTTATATTGACAATCCAATGTTTTTCAGCGCCAAAATATAATGTAGGTAAACGTGCATTTTTCAAGCTTCACCACCAGCGGGCACTCAATTTAGGTTATCTAGAGCTTTTTTAATAAGGCCATATTTGACCTGACACTGTCCCTCTCATTCTTTATAGTCCCAGAAGGTGAACATGGCAAATGTAAAGCTGGTGCCTGCACCATGACAACAGCATACACTTTGACGCTGTTGTAATCTTCTAGCCACTGTGTGTATGTACAATTGCACTCTGGTTGAGGCAATCAGAACTCCTCAGCTGCTAATTGCTGAAGCTAGTGCAGAATGTGGCAGCTGTTTTGGGACTGTCTTACTATGAGTACATGAAATGGGTGCTTTGGGATGTGCGCTGGCTGGCTGTTGGCTTCCAGGTGGAGTTTAAAGTGTCGATTCTGACCTTTAAAGCCATAAATTGCCCAAACCCTTCATTAATAATGATGTAAGCAGGGTCTGAATGAGCTCTCCCCTGACATCTAGTGAGGAGCTGGGGGAAAAGATTTCAGGAACAGACCATATTTGCATAGACATGCCTACTCTGCCTAGGTGTTCAGCAGATGGAGCTGCTTTGCCAAGGTGATCAATTTTGGCTGTGTTTGGGTTACAAATCACTTTCTATTTGAACGCAGAGGTAATGAAATGTTGTTATCCTTATTATATGAGTAAAGGACAGCAGAACTGCACTGATTGCGGGGAGGTCACCTTAACTGTAACCTCACTTGCTAATGCCAAAATCCAGTGAAACAGAGAGAGGGGTGGGGAAATAGATGCTTTTTGCCCCCCCCCCCCTTTTTTTTAAATGTGGTGGTGTGGATGCCATCTAAATTGTCCCAGACACAATTTGATCCTCTACTCTCCAGTGTTTAAAGATAGTATTGATTGGGCTCAATTGAATGTCCTTGTTTCTGTTCAGGGATTAGTAGAGTTGATATCACTGATGAGCAGATCTAGGGGCTGAGCCTTAGACTGGATATGGGGAAAATGTTGTAGAGAAAGACAATGCAAACCCTGCACTAGCAGTGAGGTTCCCCACTACCTGCTGAAATCACTAAGAACTGGTTAAGTGGTGGAACCTCAGAACATGATGTTGCAGAAGTAGTAGGGAGCAGCAGGTGGCAGCCAGTGGTGGCAGAGGAAAACAATGGCAGCTGTAAGCCAGTTGCAGAGGTGGTAGCAGCAACAACAGAGGCATTGCTTGATGCCTCCTCCCATGTGGTGGGAGGTGAGCCCACATGAATGCACCTCTGGGTCTAGGGCTACTGGGTTCAGAGAAACAGGATTTTATGTTCATTTTTTGTTTACACCAAGCATATATATGACCCATATTCAAGAGGAGCCCTAGGTGTTTTTCTGGCCAGGGCGGAAAATGTTTTCATTGCCTGTTGGAGTGGCCAAGTCTCATCCCCCAAGAAAAGCAAGCCAATCAGCAGAATGGAGGGGGGGAAAGTCCAAGTGGTATGGTGACCCCAAGCAGTTAGTACCTAGGGTGACCCTGCTACTCGCCCGTCCCTACAACCAGCCCTGCTTGTATCACCAATTTCTCATCATACAGAAACAAATCTTCAAGGCCCCAAATACTGGCTAAACACTCGGGCCAAAGGGGAAATGGTATTATTCATCATGGCCAAGGGTGGGTCCTGAAAAAGTTGTATTTAGCCCCTACAGAGCCCAACACTAGTGCTCCTGTGACAAACTTACCCCTTTGGCAGCAAACATTCAAGACCCAATTCTGCTCTCAGATATCTAGTGGCCTGGTGGGTGGTGACAAGACTTCCAATGAATGATAGTACTATACAGAGATACAAGACAAGAATTTGATCCAAGATTCCTTCATGTCAATTGCTTTATTATTGAAAAAAGAGGGGAGTTTCTGTTGACTATCCATAGATTAAAAGATCTGCCACTGTTGGGATGGAGAACCCAGAGAAAGTTCTAGCCGGAAAGTCCAGCTCCAGATCCGAACTGCCCCTCAAAACTCAGTGGTGTTTGGATCTAGGGTTTTGCCTTGGGCTTGTTTCTACAAAAAACACAAACTTCAGGCTGATGCTGGTAAACAGACCCATAAATGTACACAAAACTTCCCAGACAAGGTTGTTGAGGTAAAAAAATGGGAACATTCAGAAAACAATTAAATGCTGCCCTGAGGGTACAAAAGCAGGATAAGCCTTGATGGGCTGAGGGACCTTTACTCATTCCCCAAACAACTATTCTGTTTCCTTCTAATAAGCCATTAAGTTACAGTGCTGACAATATGTGGCTTCCAAGGTCTAAAAGAAGCTATTATTCATCTCTCAATAAAACTGGTAGTGAGTTACAGTCAAACTCTAAACCTCAGCTCCCTGCCTGAAACAGAGGGTTATTTTATGTTTTAAAAATAAAATCTTTAAAGAGTTTACAAACAAACAAAAAAACCAACCAATCAAAAATCAAAACCAAATCAACCAACAAACAAAACCGAGGCTGAACAGCCCGTGCAAAAACCCCACAGAATGAAGAACAGGAACAAGCATTTTCAAGTTTATTTTATCTTTCCCAACTCCCACATCAGTAAAATGACACTGAAAATGAATGTAGTAATATTACACCATTATGTCAACTGTGCCCCTGCCGGGGCTATGGGGGTTCATAGTTTTCCTGATATACTGACAGTTAGGGAGCGTAGCCCCCTCATGCTCTTTTCTCTTCATTATAAAGGAGCATCTATTTTGCCTTCCTGCTCTGTGTCCTCACCAGAGAAGACCAACGTGTGGGAAGGATTTAGCTCTTGGATACCGAGTGAGGTGGTAAACAGTGTTTGTTGAAAGACAAAATGTCTCTTTAGGCTGATAAAATATTTGCTCTCCAATTAAGTGCTCTGTTAGCTATTCCATAGTCCCCCTGTATGAATTTTTAGGTAAGACCAATTAACATGTGTGATTTATTTTTACTTTAGATATGGCATTTGTCGCAATGAAGTCTGGTGAAATCATCTGCAGTGTGTTGTTTAAAACATAGCCTTGTGTCCAATTAGATGCAGCAGAATAGTTGGCTTGGCTCAGAGAGACAGTTCTGTCTGGGTGGTAGGCATGATTGTTGGCATTTTGAGAATGTTTCCAGAATGAGCTTTTAGCAGAAGATAGCATTAAAGCAAACAGTGTATTTTAATTAAGTGGATGGGCAGGAAACGTCAGGAATACTTGGCGCTGATGCTGCATTATAATGAACTGTGTAAATGGGCACTATAGTGGTGACAAATGCAGAGCTCCAGATAATATAAGAATTTCCTATGGAAATTGCTGATCTTTGACCAAATGCAGTAGATCAAATCATCACACATGATATTTACAGTGTTCTCTTGATCATAATCTAGGCTGCTGCTAAAATCGCCTTTCTGGTTTGTTGCTCTGACTTTGTCACCCCTTTCTTTAAGACCCTCTTTCACTGCATCGAACAGCAACTCTTTTTCTAATCTTAAAAGCCCTCCACAATTTAGCCCCACTCCACCGACCTATCCTATCATTTTACCAGAAGGTCCTCACCATTCTTTGCTCAGCCAAAGATGCTAGCGTCTGTCATTCACTCAGAAGAACCTTCATGCTCTCTCTCATGCCATCCCCTATGTGTGGGATAATCCCCCATTTAAATCTGTAAAGCCACCATCCTGTCCTCCTTCCAGTCTCTCCTCAAAACTCCCCTCTGCCATAATGTCATAATCTCTTTGTATTTCAACTTCCCCACCTGTGAAATGGGAACAATTCTTCCCTACCTCAAATGGCAGTTGTGAGGATCAATTTGTTCAAGTTTGCGAGGTGCCACAGGTAGCCATATAGCTACCTAAACAGATAGGTACAGCTCGATATATTGTATTTAGGCAAAATATAATCCATATTAGACATGCAGCCTTGGGCCATGTCACTGGCCAATGCTGATTTTTGGAATATCGCCACTGTATTGTGTGTGAACATAATGTTGCCAATCTTTGTGGTAGCATTACTGGAAGTAAAATCACTCTGTTCTGCATGACTCGGAGACCTCCAGCTTTTGAAGATCAGTAAAACGATGCAATTTCTGAGCACATCCAAAAGAAAGAGAGGAAATCTGCTTTCTAGTTAAGGACATAATCTTGCATAGACTCATGCACATGATCAACTTGATTTGCGAGAGTTGTCTCATTGAGGTGAATGTGATAACTCATGTGAGTAAATTTGCTCATAAACTTAACTGTTTTCAGGAGAAAACCACATTGCAGGATTGGGCCCAAAGGCCCTTAGTAGTCAAACCAAGTTCTGGTTAGATAATGGTTAGTAAAGCTACCAGATAAGATAAGCTCTATGGAAGATTTCCATACAGAATGATTGACATCTTGGAATGGATTGATTGAGATACATGTTGGTTTATTCAAGATATTTTCAAATACAATTCAAGATGTGCTAAATTAATGATCACAGACATAGATCAGACATTCAGTACAGGAAACTAAATCCACGCGCCATGTGCCTGTTTCTACTGTAATGTATCAGTAATCAGTTTAAATATATCTGTTACATCTGTTGATTTTGCTTCTACTGCTGATTAGAATCAAATCTGCATCTTTATTTATAGAAGATCCCATATTGTAATAGTTTAATGAGCCCAAATGAAAATTGCCTGAGTTGCAGGACTCGAACAGCTTAAATTAGTGTAGAAAAACACACATTAACAAATAAATATTTCATAATGCAATGTGGCTGCACACATACAGCTACCAACACCTTTACTGTTGGGATTGTATGTGGAACCTTCAGCACCAAAAGCACACATATCTATCATCTGAACTAAAACAGCAATGCTGTTATGCATGGCTAAGTATCAAGCTATTATAGTATCAGAGGAGTAGCCGTGTTAGTCTGGATCTGTAAAAAGCAACAGAGAGTCCTGTGGCACCTTTAAGACTACCAGATGTATTGGAGCATAAGCTTTCGTGGGTGAATGCCCACTTCGTCGGATGCATCCGACAAAGTGGGCATTCACCCATGAAAGCTTATGCTCCAATACATCTGTTAGTCTTAAAGGTGCCACAGGACTCTCTGAAGCTATTATAGTCACTATTACCATCAGCCACTAGGGGGAGACATAGTCACATGCACCAAGGCCCAGATTTTTAACAGTATTTAGGCATTTGTTGCACTCAGTGTAGTAATGCTTAATTGATTTAGGAGCTAATTCTCATTTTCAAAAGGGATTTAGTCATTTAGGAGCCTAAATCACATTGGCAGCTGATGGCATTTAGGCCCTTAAGTGTCTAAATCACTTTTGAAAATGAGATTTAGGCTCCTAAATTAGTTAAACATTGCAAGGCTGAGTGCAGCAACACATGAATACCTTTAAAAATCTGGGTTTAAATGACTTAATATTCTTTAACACTAAAAATTGATATTAGCTGATTAAACAGTGTCACCCTATGGTCAACACTCTTCTTCTTCTTCGTCTTCTAGCCTTAGTCACATCTATATGGGATCAGCTCAAGTCCTTTTTTCCATTCCAGTCTGTCTTGAAGTAGTTCCTTGGAAACTCTGCAGCTAATCAAATTCTTTGGTATGACATCCATCCATCTAATCTTCCAACCCTTCTCTTACCTTCCACTTCTAGATTTAATACCCTGTTTCCTATACATTCTTCCAGTCTTCTTTTCATATGGCCAAACCATCTGAGCCTGGATTCCCTTAGCTTTTCTGTAATTGGTACCACCTTCACACTTCCTCTAATTCATTTGTTCGAAATATGGTCCATCCTTGTAACTCTAAGCATCCATCTTTGCATTTTCACTTTCAGTGCATTCAAGATCTGCTCCTAGCTCTTCCTTCATGCCCAGCATTCAGAGCCATATAAAAGTTAAGGCTTAATTACCATCTCGGAAATCTTACTTTTAATAGATCACTCTGCTCACTTCTCTCTATTTAAAAAAATATATATATGAGGGTTGGAAGGGACCTCAGGAGGTCATCTAGTCCAACCCCCTGCTCAAAGCAGGACCAATCCCCAACTATTTTTTTTCTCCCCAGATCCCTAAATGGCCCCCTCAAGGATTGAATCCCCAACCCTGGGTTTAGCAGGCCAATGCTCAAACCACTGAGCTATCCCTATTTAGTCAATGCCATTCCTGTTCTCCTTATAAATTCTATATGACCAACTTTACCGGGCAAAATCAGGCTTTGTGTGAAGAGGCATGTTCACGTATTTGGTTGCACACCAAGTTTTGTCCTGTTTATTTCCCAGGATACATTACAGCCATTAATTAATATAGTTCTGTTATTGAAAATAAACAGACTTGAAGAAGGAATTACAAATCAAATAATCCATGCTTCTTTGAATTTTAAGAGGCTAATTGTACTACATATATTTTCTGAAAGCCCAAATTTTCATAGAATCATAGAAATTACCTCAAGAGGTTATCTAGTCCAGCCACCTGCACTGAGGCAGGACTATCCTGGATAGATGTTTGTCCAACCTGTTCTTAAAACCCTCCAATAATAGGGATTCCACAATCTCCCTTGGAAGCCTATTCCAGTGCTTAACTATCTTTATCGTTAGGAAGTTTTTCCTAATGTCTAACCTAAAATCTCCCTTGCTACACATTAAGCCCATTACTTCTTGTCCTACTTTCAATGGACATGGAAAATAATTGATCACTTTCCTTTTAATAACAGTCAGCGGTGGCTCCAGGCACCAGCACTCCAAGCGCGTGCCTGGGGTGGCAAGCCGTGGGGGTGCCCTGCTGGTCCCTGCGAGGGCAGCAATCAGGCTGCTTTCGGCGGCATGCCTGCGGGAGGTCCGCCGGTCCCGTGGATTCGGTGGCAATTCGGCGGCGGGTACGCCGAAGCCACGGGACTGGCGGACCTCCCGCAGGCATGCCACTGAATCTGCATTACCAGCGGACCTCCTGCAGGCGTGCCGCCGAAGGCAGCCTGCCTGCCGTGCTTGGGGTGGCAAAAAAGCTAGAGCCACCCCGATAACAGCCCTTTAACATATTTGAAGACCGTTATCAAGTCTTCCCCCCCACACCCCGTGTTCTTTTCTCAAGACTAAACATGCCCAGTTTTTTTTTTAACCTTTCCTCATAGGTCATCTTTTCTAAACCTTTTATCATTTTTGTTGCTTTCCTCTGGATTGCTCCAATTTGTCCACATAGCTTTTAAAGTGTGGCATCCAGAACTGGACACAGTACTCCAGCTGAGGCCTCACAAGTGCCAAGTAGAGCAGGACAATTACCTCCCATATCTTACATATGACTGGCTATTACTTATAACTCTATGATCCTTTAGGTGCTCACAAATTGATTGTGTAATTTGTTCCAGTACCTTTCCAGGTATCAAAGTTAGGCTGACTGGTCTATAATTCCCCAGGTCTTCTTTGTTCCCCTTTTAAAAGACAGTTACTATGTTTGCCCTTCATTCCTCTGGGACGTCACCTGTCCTCCATGAGTTTGTGAAGATAATCGCTAACAGTTTCTCACCAAATAGCAGTAAAAGCTTAGTTATATACAGTAAAATTGACCGAAGCTATCCACAGAGGGAAAACCCTGCTCTTGAAACCATAAATGCTGTAATGAAAACAAGTGTTCTTCTCTCAAGTCTGCCTATGATGAAATCTTGATTTCAGGGAGAAGCTGTCTGGAAATGTCTGACAAATAACATGTTGTATTGACATTCCTTCAAAGCCTTCAGGAGGTGAGCAGATACAGAGGTGAAATGTTCACATCTCTTCATGGGGGAGCAAACAAGCATCGGTGGCTCCAATAGTGTTTCTGAGATCATTGCTGAGATTTCTAGAGACAGATCTATACTGTTGTAACGGCTTTGTGGAGACAAAGCCCACAGTCAATTCAGATGTCGTCTGTGCAGACAGCAGATATTACCACATGGAAAGCTTAATAATAAAATGCACTTAATGGCAAGCTGTATTGTATACAGTTACCCACCCAATAATATGAATCATATGGCAGTGTGTAGAGAGAAAGATTAAACACAGTGGAGGGAAAATGATGAAAAATACTCCCGTTCTGTAGGGAGAGGTGTTTGGAAATCATGCTCCTACTTGCTACAAAGAGGTGCAGGCAGTGTTTAAATACAGCCCCAGCCAGATCTATTTAGCCTCATGATTGTAGGGGATTTCTCAGGTCCATCAGGGCTGCCTCCTGCCTTTCCTCTCCCTCTAATCAAGAGATGACTGGAATTTCAAAAGGGAAAAATGTACCCTTGTCTGAGAGAGTTGTTGGGGGAGGGTCTGATAAAGTATAGGAAAGTGCATGTGGGAGTGACTTGGCAGCTGTCTCTCTTGAATCACCACACACACACTTATTTCTGTCTCCCCAATCCTCACTCAGTGACTTCTCCAAATAGTCACCCACCTGTTACAGGTCCCTCATCTTGCTCCAACATCACCTTCCCTAATCTCTCACATCCTCAAGCTGCTGGAAGAGGCAGCCACTGCGCCGAAAGAGGGAGCGGCCACACCACACACGGCCACATGGAGGCGCCCTGCGCTGAGCTGACCTCCGCAGCACATCTCCTGCCACAGACGGCGAGCTGTGGACAATCGTGGGGTGGCATGAATTGGCCCAGAGAGGGCAGCCTTAAGGCACCTCTGGCTGTCAGACCTTTTATAGTCCTCACACGGCCCTGAGCCAGAGCCTGGTGGAATGCGATGGCCCAGGCTCCACTACCAGCCCCCCTCCCCTCTAGGCAGTTTGAAGGGCCTAAGCCCTGACTACTAGGCAACACTTCCTACAAGTGAAGGCCATCACAACTTGGTGGAGAACGCAGGCACTTTTCCGCCCCTGGAGCGAGGGGAGGACTGACTGACTCAGATAGTCGAACAACCTGGGATTAAAAGACATAGGCTGGTAGGTCAGACAATATGGACCTAGAGTGCCTGCTTAAGTGGTTGATGGTGAACCAGTAGCAGCAGGCAGACCAGCAAGAGCAGCAGCAACAACTCCTATAGCAAATGTCTGCCCAGCAGCAACAGCTCCTCTGGGACTTAGGGCACAACAATAGGAACAACTGCAACAATTGGTCCAATAGGTCATACTCTTAATGCAGCTTCAGGGTTCCCCCCCCCCCACCGGGGCTTCATCTCCAGCTATAAGACTGAGCCTGGGGGTACTGCCCACACCCATGAAACTCACAAAGATGGGGCCTGAAGATGACCCAGAGGACTTCTTGAGAACAGTTGAACGAGTAGCAATGGCCACATGACCAGTGGGCCACCCTGTTGGCACCTTACCTGACAGGACCAATGCAGGCCATATATCAGGGGCTGGATGCTGTCACAGACGGTGAGCCTTGGACAATTGTGGAATGGTAAGAAGTGGCCCAGAGAGGGCAGCCTTAAGGTGCCCTTGGCTGTCAGAGCTTTAGTAGCCCTCACAGGGTGCTGAATCAGAACCTGGTGGAGTGGGAGAGCCCAGGCTCCCCGATCAAGCCCTTTCCCCCCATCTCCACAATTTGAAGGGCCTAAGCCCTGACCACTAGGCAATGCTTCCCCTGAGTGAAGGCTATCACACTGGACAACGTGCATCATATTTGCAACAGCTGAAAAGGGTGGGGTATTTCACTACATAGTGGTTCAAAACTGAGATTATAGAGAGCCAGGCACTGGAATCAAAGAAAGAAGCCACGCATTCTACCCTCCCCGCAAGAGTATGTGTCACAATGGTGGCTGCTATGCTGTGCAAATAGCCGATTTTTCTGTTTGCTGGCCGAATCTGTGGCGCCATTTGTGGACGGGGTCACGGACTTGCTCATAATGATCAGAGAGATCAAACAACCTCCTCAGCTTTAGTGGGATGACACAAGGAATTTCGAATTGCCAGTCTGTGCTGCGTGGGATAAGGAGAAGAATTCAGTCTCCAGCTTGACTAGTCTCTTTTTCACCTTCCTAAATTCACCTTTGAAGCCAAAACCCAAAAACCTATCACTGCAACTGTGCACATTTCCCTTCTTAGTTAATATAGCTTCCAAATGGTGTGACTGTGCATAACTTGATAGAGATAGGCACAACAGGGCTGTGCTTGTGCCTGAGACAGCAAACAGTCTGCATGAAGCATACATGAGCTGTGTTTGGGCTAGCAGTTCTGCTTACGAACACCATTGATTTACAAGCTGATATTCATGTCAGGATTTCTTTTAAGGATATCTGAATGAGTCTATTTTTAGACTTTGCTGTGATCTTACTCCATGAGATGTTTCATGCATAATGCAACATCAAGCAGCAGATTTACACTCCTACTGTAGCTCAGCTGAGAGCTGCCACAACAAATAAGAGCCCAAAATGCTGCTCTGGGAAAGCTGTGCAAATGGGTTTTCTTCACAATGTCTTGAAAGCCAGGTTGATGTCTGATAAGACAGCTGAGCTTGCTAATGATTTCTTCCAGTGGCATAATATTCTGCGACATGTAATGCAAACCATTCCAATCTATTTATTTTTAGGTTGATCAAATCCACCAATCGCAGAGTCTCTGAGCATATACACAGTGACAAACCAGAATTTAATAATGTCAGAAAGGATATATATGTGACTAGCTGAGGTACTTATATGGCCTCTATCACTGTATTACCTAAGCACCTCACAATCTTTAATGTATTTTTGCTCACAACATCCCTGTGTGGTAGGGCGGTGCTATTACCCCCATTTTACAGATGGAGAACTGAGGGTATGTCTACACTACAGGATTAATCCGAATTTAGATAATTCGAATTTGGGAAACAGATTGTATAAATTCGATTGTGCGCGGCCACACTAAGCACATTAATTCGGTTTTTAACCACATTAATTCGGTGGTGTGCGGCCACACTACCCCATTAATTTTAACCACATTAATTCGGTGGTGTGCGGCCACACTACCCCTAATTCGAATTAACAAAATCGATTTTGGTGCTACTCCGCTCGTCGGGGTGGAGTACAGAAATCGATTTTAAGTGCCCTTTAATTTGAAGTAACTGGCTCCGTTGTGTGGATGGGTTAAGGATTAATTCGGATTAACGCAGCTAAATCCGAATTAAAGTCGTAGTGTAGACCAGGCCTGAGGCTCAGAGAGACTAAGGGACTTACCCAAGATCACAAAGGAAGTCTATGGTGGAGCAGGAAATCGAACATGGGTCTACCTGATTATCAGGCTACTGCCCTAATTATCAAACTATCTTTCCTCCTCAAGGATGGTTGTGAGGAGGTAAGGCCCAGGGCTGGGAGTTTAGGGCTCTATTTCCAGTTCTGTCACAGACATCTTGTGTGACCTTGGAGGTACTCACTACACCAGTCTCTCGTCTCGGTTTACCTGTATGAAAATGGGATAATAATACTTTCCCTACCTCCAAGGGTGATGTGAAGTTCAGTTAATTAATCTTTGAGAAACACTCTGAGATCTGCAGATGAAAAGTGCTATGTAGACACGCAGTAGTTACTTCTGAGAACACATTTTGTTCTGTTTTCAGCAAGTCACTCGAGTTTGTGGGGAATGTGGTTGTTTAGTTAAAGGAACTCAAAGCGATGTGAAGAAAGCAGGGAAAAATTCAATAGGAGCATATGCAAATGTTTCATCTACAAAAATTATTAAATATTTTATTAAAACAATTACACAGAAAAATTACATGGCCTTTGAAGAATTCTTGTGCCAAACTGGGAGGCTAAATTCACACACCAAAATATGAGTCAGGGGGATTTTAGTCCTGACTGAAGTGTAAATCTTAAAGCAACCTTAATTAGGGAGTCACTAACAATGTGTATAATAAAACAATCCAATCTAGCACTACAATCCCACAATCTGATTTGCACATGAAGATATTTATGCTTACATGCTCTCCCATTGAATTCAGTGGGGCTCTGCACAGGTGCAGGGATGCTCTCATGCAGACCAGGTTTTGTGTATGTTGGGGTTGTGTATCTTTTTCATATTATCCCTCTTCTAAATAGATCTCCAGATTCAGCTAATCTTGAAATGTACCCAATAATTCCATCTAGATTTTGGAGTCACCTATTTTGAAAGATACCATGCTGCAGAATAGTCTTTTACTCAGCCACTGAGTACAGGGCCGACCAGAGGGAGGGGCAAGTGGGGCAATTTGCCCCAGGCCCAGGGCTCTGCAGGGGCCCCAATGAAAATATAGTATTCTATAGTATTGCAACTTTTTTTTGTGGAAGGGGCCCCCAAAATTGCCTTGCCCCAAGCCCCCTGAATCCTCTGGGTGGCCCTGACTGGGTAAAATGCACCAAAGGCTGTTAATTTTTTTAATTGTAATATGGATATATACCTATCTCACAGAACTGGAAGGGACCTTGAAAGGTCATTGTGTCCAATCCCTGCCTTTCACAGGAGGACTAAATACTGTCCCTGACAGATTTTTGCCCCCGATCCCTAAATGGCCCCCTTAAGGATTGAACTCACAACCCTGGGTTTAGCAGGCCAATGCTCAAACCACTGAGTTATCCCTCCCCCTTTGTTAACCAGAGTAGGCCTGGCCTTTGCAAAATAACAACACACTAGGTATTAGCTAACACCAAATAAGCACATTCCTGCTGCAATTAACTGTTTCTGGGCAACTCCATGCGTCAGTGCATCCATTCTAGCTGTTAACCTGCTCATTCTTGGTTTTTCCCTTTGAAATTCTTTTTTACCCACTCCCCTGCAATCAAGTTGTGGTTCACTATCACCTAATGTGCTCTGTTAACTGTTCCATTTCCTCCTCCATCTGATTTACCAATTTAGTGAAAGTATTGTTTGCTACTCCTCCATCCTGTGCACTTACTTCTCCCATTCGAACAGGCACCAGTCCGTCCAGGCAGACAAAAGCAACAGACACTAGGGAAACAAATTCAGGTTTTGCAGGAACAGGTAACAACCCCCACTCTCCTCCCAGAGTCAGGATAAATACCAGGGGTACGGCTTCCAAACGCTCTGCTCTAACTCACAGAGCCTCACTCCCCGATCAGAGCTAATAATGTAACCTTCTTTTTCAAATATTTCTACATACCGGTTATGTTTTCCTTTATATACTCTCTCACATGCAGATCTTTCAAGTAACGATGCAACAAATTCCCAAGAGATTGTACAGGAACACACCAATCCCTCATAAGATAAGGATGGGATGAGAGGATAATGGATAAGGATGTTTTGTTTGAACGAACAGGTACAAGGATAAGGGTGTAACTAACAACTTCTACAGTGTAATACATAACTGGTTTTATCAATGTATAAAAGGAAAAGTCATAGGAGGGGCAACTTTGTGCTGGTCTAGGGGACAAGTCAAGTTGAATGGCCTATTAAGGAACACAGCTCACATTGGCCCATTAAGGAACACTTAGCTCACATTGGACTCTGGAAAACGCCTGTCTACACTTAATGGACTTTTTATGACTGTTCTAACTAGAATATGGGTGGGGATGATGGACATGTAACTTGCCCATGTGACTCCAGCACCATCTTTCACAGTAAGAACAGATTTCCCTTTACTTGGCACTTGGCAGAAGCGAAAAGGCCCTGGCCTGGAAACATATCCATTTTGCCTCTTTCCTGCTCCAGACTCTGGACTGTGAACATACACTAATGGGAGCATTCTAACCAAGGAACTGATGACTTTAAGGTAATCTGGAACCTTCATATTTCCTTGATCCTTTGCAGATGGACTTATGAGTTGGATATGGTACAGAGACTGTTCTAGCCTCATTGATTGCTGATTTCTCCCTTGCAATGGACAAAGTTCAGATGTCTGCTGACTTTCTCACATGAGTCAGCAGCCTTTGATACCTCTGGTATAAGCAACATAGCCCTTGCTTGAGTGGTTTTGTTCTTTCCTCTCCAAATGCCAAAACCTGTTCCCATTGAACTCGATAGCAAAACTTCTTTTGATCTCAATGGGAACAGGATTTGGCCCCAAGAGATCAGAGAATGTGATTTTGATCAATTGCTTATCTGTCCAGAGACAGTTTTCATGCATGTTCTGCCAGGCTGATTTTGATTGCCCGTCCTGTATGTCATGCTGAGGAAAATAATACATGGCACACACCATTCTATGCCTCTTTTCCATCAAACCCAGATGGCGCAGCATCTTTGCTTTCCTAGTGCCTGGTGGAGAGCAATACTTAGATAAAGGCAAGCTGGCAGAAGCTTAGTTTGGACATAAGGGAGGCACTGATAGTGCGTTAAGGGAAAGTGGGGTGATTGTCCTTCCTATCCTTCTTTCATTTAAGAAGTTTTCAATTTGGGGTGTTGCTGGATCCTCAATGACACCTGGAAGTACAGGTGGCACCAGAGGCCCAAAGCATCATTTTACAACTGCATCAAAGTTTAGACAGGTAAGGGGGGTGTCGGAGGGGACAGGGAGAGCATGGGGGCCCCGGGCTCGGGGCGGGGAGGAGTCACATGGAGGGTCACGTGTCCTTTCTTGTGTCCTCCCATGAGTGCAGTACTGGCAAGAAATTATTTCTACTTGCACCACTGTGAATAACATTGAGGTCTGCTGAATTAACATGCTGCACTCTCTGCAGCTGATATTGGAGCTCCAAGAACACTAACACTGGCAGAAGTAACAACATTGCAGCATCAGCAATGCTCCATATGTTACAGATCCCCTCAGCATTGGGGCCTATATTAGGTTAATCCTGAAGCATCATATTTCAATACTGAAATAGGTGTTAAAATTACATTTGAATTTTTGTTTCTACAACTCCAGTTTTTAGACATGAATTAGATCTTCTTACCTGGGTTATTCAAATAAAACAAAATTATTGATTGACAGCAGAAAACCATTTACTGACTCATTCACAGATTCCAAACCAAGCAACTAAAGTCTGTGGAGTCCTTGGCACTCAATCCCTTGTATGTTGGGTCATCAGCTAAATAATTTTCAAGTACAGCCAGCATGAATGATTCCAATTCCACTTCCAGCTGAGTTGATTAGTAATTATTTTTGGTTACACATTTTTAATAGTATTTTTTGATGTTTACATAAAAATCAGACACTTTAGTGAACTGCAAAGAACAATTAAGTGTGATTAATGGAGCTCTTTTTGGTTTTGGAGAGGTAATTACTTGTTGCAATTATTGTTTTTGTAATGGGGTTGTGGTTCCTACTACAGGGGTCATCCTTTCATGTAACTCCATTATCTGTGTGTGAAGTACAGTAATTCTTCTTGACCTTCAAACTGTCTTTGACCATTCTTCTCACAGGGGTTTTCTCCCTGGTCCTTTACATGGTTCTACATCTTGTAAGGGAAAAGCCTTCTCCTGCACAGCTCCTGCCATCTGGAACAGCCTTG
This sequence comes from Terrapene triunguis, assembly GCF_002925995.2. NCBI lineage: Eukaryota > Metazoa > Chordata > Testudines > Emydidae > Terrapene > Terrapene triunguis. Next base: position 98,487,290 of record NW_020664409.1, read on the forward strand.
CTGTATTTCTCCATCTCATCAGCTATCTCTCTCATTTTAAATCTGATCTGAAATTATCATTCTCCTTTGCCTAGGCCTCTTAATTTCTCTCTCCCTTTTTATCCAACTCTGTTATTGTAGAATTTAATTCTGGGAAGCAGACAAGCAGCAATATTCAGCCTAGGTCTCTAGAGCCATATAAGGCTCTGCAAGGCATCACAAAAGACTTTTGTGTTGCTTATTGCTTTGATTGGCGCTTAAGTGTGAGGCAATTTGGGCAGCATTGAGCAAATGGCTCAGTGAGGCAATAATCCCTCCAAGCAGCCAAAATGTGGAACAGAGTGGCCTTTTTTGGCACCCAGGAAGAGAGCAAAGAAGGAGACACATGAATGAAAAACAACAGCTAGGAGGATGTGGCAGAGGAGAGTAGATCATGTCAGAACCAATAGCTGAGGGCAACAAAATGAGTATGACATGACAGCTGACAAGACATTTCAGCGGTTGCCTAATGGCATTGCTTCAGTACTCGATGACACTGAGCTGCAACATCACAACATAGCCCCAGGTTTTCCAAACCACATGTGTATAAAAAGTCAAACTTGTAATCTGAGTGCACAGTTGTGGCAACTGCACAGGCAGTAAACTGCGGCTGTGTACATACAGACACTGAGTTTGTCGCTGGCAATCAAACCATCATCAACAGCACATCTACCACTGCAGCTAAAGCAGTAACTATGTTATCTGGGAGTAAGTGGAATGTAGAAGGCTCTTATCCTTGATGTGGGCCGGACGCTAGAGTGAGATAAGATCATATGCCCTTAGCCAAGATGTTACATATTCCGCTAGTCAGACAAGTGATTTAGCTCCACAGGAGCTCAATTACCACCTGGGATGAAAATTAATAAATTAGGGCTGCATACAGAGACCTCCTTCCTATCCCCAGGGTCAGTGGGGATCAAACCAGTCTGTCTCACTTTCTAGGTTCTTATTCTAGCCTAGAGGCATGGTATTTGAGCACCCAGGACTTGAGGTATCTTTAAGGGAGGCTTAAGGCTCAATACAGCTATATTAAAAATTCAATCCCTTGCCATTTGAGCTAAAGAAGCAACTTCACTTTCTGGAAGTAAGTTACAGGTTCCCATCCTTGATACGAGCCATCCATCAAAGGAAAAGATGATTACATGTAGTTAGCATGTGTGACACAGAGGCCCACTGGTCTGTGTTCACTACTCTATCTCAGCAACTCTTGTCAGGCCTGACCTACTCACCTCACCTCACACACTGGGGTCACAATATTTATTTAAAAAGTAACATGTTTGAAATCTAATAACACACTGGTCATTAATACCAGGATGAAATGTTTGTACCAATACTGTAGGTGGAATTGTGGATACTCTCAGATATTATGTCCTGGAGACTGACAAAGGAGACAAAACAGGTTTTTTCTATATAAAGAGGAAAGAAAATATGGTGGCAGATGCCCAGTTCAGGAAAGAGGGCTCTGATCTGCCGTCTTCAGGCAGTCAGTGGCTGACCATCCTGCAGTTTTGTAAGGGTGGAGGTGTGACCCTCAGAGAACCCAATGGCCAGATGGCAAGGACTTCCTGGTTTGTAGCAGTGAGTTTCAGCTGACCTGACTAGCCCAGGGTACCTCAACTCACTGCTGTCGTAAACTGTATCTAAAATGGGTCATGTAAGGTATCATATGTGAACTGGTGACACAGTGGCGATTAATATTGTTGTGAAATGTACATATGAACATTATATGACGAATTATGGATACTCACTAATATTATGCTTTAAAGTCTGTGATCAAACCGAGAGAAAGAAAGACATTTTCTCCCAGGCAGGAGGGAAGACAGCTATCTACCTGGCTCCTGTGTAAATTAAGAATGGTGGAATCAAAACAATGGAAATCCCATTTACATGGAAATGAGCTGTGGAATAGGAAGGCCACAGGGAGGAAAAGGCAGCATGAGGTCATCCTCTTGAAACAGAGAGATATAAGCAGAGACAGCCATTTTGGAAACTTTCAACTAGGAAGACAAGGGAACCCAGCACCTTGTACTTCTGTGGAAGGTCCTGACTGACAGAAAGTCAGCTATGTCCAGAAAGAAGGAAGACTTGTAAAAAAAATCTACCTTGAACTAAGGTTGTAGCTTGTTAAGTTAGGTCTTGGCCATTAGAAAGCTTATTCTTACTTTTATTTGCTTGTAACAATTTTTCTTTATCCCTTGTACTTGAAGTCACTTACACCCTCTCTTTTTGTTAATGAACTTATGTTACTTGTAATCTAAACCAACCCAGTGCTGTGATTGTTTCTTGTTAACTCTGGGTAAAGTCATAAGCTGTGCTTTTGTCTCTTTGAAGGAGCAATGGACCTTATTACATCTCTGAGTGGTCCAGGAGAAGGCCGACGCTTCAGAGTAGTTGGTTTGGGGAAAAATCAGGACTGGGGGTGCATTGTGGTCACCGTGCAAGTAGCAACCAAGGCTGGTGGAGACCAGGATAGGGCTGTTGTGTTGTAGGCAGGCTGCTGGGGTCAGAGTGCTGAACCAGGGTTGCACAGCATACAGACACTCAAGGAACTGCATGCTTGTCTGCCGGCTGGTGGTGTCTGGGCTGTGAGCCGCCGCAGCAGAGCATTTAAGGCACCCAGGGTTGCAGGCAGGAGATGACACAACCTCTCGCAGGTCTGCACTGCACCCCAGAACATGACAGCATGCAATTATGTTTGCATAGTCTCTGTGTAACCCGCTAAACTTTGATTACACAAGTACCCACTACAATTCCATTTTACCTCAGCAATAGTGAGCAAGTTCAGTCTGTTTTGACAGCAGAACTCCCACCTGTGGATAATGACACATATGCACATTTGGACAGCTGTGTATGCCCATACCCTGAGTTGCTCCAGTTTAGAATAAAGACACCACAACCTAGTAAAGCTGCTCAAACTAAACCAAAAACAATAAAAAACAAAACACCTTTAAGTTTATAAGATGACAATTTGAGGGTTAACTAAGACTCCTCATAAATCTAAATCTGATCTTATCATTACAGCAATACAGCAAATATTATGTAAACAAAAATAATAATATCAAACATAGAGGTTTCTATCTTCAGTGCCAAAAGATACCCAGGCCACGTATCCTATCCACTTAAAACATGCACCGCTGATTTGACCTTTATGTCACCACATCGTTTTGAGCTGAACAATCAGCAAGCATCCAGTTCTTTGAATAGGCTGGTATGCTTTTACTTGTGGTTATCTTCTTGGTACAATTAGTAAAAGTGGACCTATAGGCATCGGACCTCAGGGCAGAGTCTTCACCTCCCCTCTGGTATGTCTGTCTCCCCCTGGGTTTGACTGAACTAACTCAAGAGCTTGGTCCTTTTTTTTTTTTAAATACTTGGGAGTGGAATTAGCCCCCACCCTCAGAGATGCCCTACTGAGCATGTTAGCTTTTTTTCCCTACTAGTCCCAGACTACCTGGAGTCAGTGGACAGTTGCTCCACGCTTCTTGCAAAAACAAAAAAAAAACAAAAAAAACCCTACTACTGTTTAAAGGAACAGCAGCAAAAGCATGGCTTACTTTTGCACACAGAATTGCCCTTTTAGACACATCAAAGGTTTTTGCACACAGTTTCTGCAACTGCATGCACAGTCACAGGTACAGTGTGAATTTTTGAGCATGCAAATGTATACATGCAATTATTTACAGGCTGGGCTGCAATATGAGGATGTAACTCCACGATTATTTCTCAATGTATTTATTGAATAGAACAGCAATTCTCCATTATTTGAGAGCTTTCTCTCATGCTGTAACATTTTAGTATACATTATGTATGTAAGATGCTGTAAAAAATAATGCTGTATTATAAAAATCATATTAGTCATATATTAATATCAATGCAAGTGGTGATGATATCTCTGTATGACATTTCATCTTCTGCCTCAGTGAATTTTTGGAAACAATATATTTTAATGAGTCCTAGTATTGACTTAAAGTCAAGTCATAAAATGAAATTCTCTATACAGGGCCAAATTTAATTAGGAACCAGCAGTAGTATTCTGGAAATATCAAGAATCTATTGTTCATTTTGTGATTTTTGCA
>NW_020664409.1:98501383-98568735 GCF_002925995.2 Terrapene triunguis
TTTCAGCCCTGTATGCATGTTAACAGCATACTCCAGTTGGCTTTGATTTTTGTATTCCTCTCTGAGATTAATTATTCATATGCAATTTTTAGAGACTTGCAAGTTGGGGGTTATGAATTTCAAGCAATTTTTGTTCCCAGGACCTGGTAATAGCATTGTGTCATGCAGATAAATGCAATACATAATAAAGCTGCAATTGTAGGGTCTAATTAACCATTAGAATTCTTAATAACCTATAAATCAACTGATATTTTAAAAAAATCACACATAAATAATATATTTATGTGAAGAGATCATGAATTCTATGTATATACTGCAGACTACTGGTATAATTTAAAATGTAAATCAAGTTGTCAGCTATTTCTTTTATCAGCATAAGGTTGTAATGTGACAGCTAAAAGATAAAGCTTTCTATATTGCTGAATTGTGACAAATTTAGTTAGAATCTTATACTGATTACACTGTACATTTCATGTCATCCCAAAGCCCCCTGCTATGTCTTCTGCCACAGACTTCTTGTCTTTATAAGGAGCGAAAGCATGCTTCTATTCTATTCCTCACATGGAAGGCACCATAGAAGTGCAGGATAATGTAAAACAATCCATAGATGCCTACGACCTTGTGAGGAGTATAGACGTATTATGGGGAGCTGGTCAGCCTTTTGATAGACTGGTTTATATCTACTACAACAGGCCCTCCAAGGTTCTGGAACACATGTTGCTTATCAAAAGAAATGGTCACATATAAAGTCAACTTTCTCCTCAAAAAACAAGCGTTCCGTTCAGGTAAAATCATAATTAAGGGATTCTGTTTTGGCCTCACAACCGCCAAGATTGTTTCTCTGATGCATGCATTTGTATCAGAAAGCATGATGGAGATGGTCAAGGCCTAGTGGTCAGAGCCAGAATCAAGAGTCTAGAGCAGGTTGGAGGGAGGCTGGAGTGAAAGCAAGTCTGGAGAAGGACTAGGAACAGGGTGGGAGCAAGAGCAGAGCAGGACTAGGAATGGGGCTGGACAAAGAGCAAGGCTTGAGGAATCTGTTGCCACTGCAGCAGAGAGTTCCAAGCTCTGAAGTGACAAATGAGCAGACTGTGCTGCAGTGCCTTCTGTGAAGCTTATATACCTGCCCTGAGAGTCACCAGACCAGTTCTTGGCTTGTGGATTGGGTGGAGCCTAGCACATAAGTGACTCATCACCTTACAACTTGGGCCACAATTCAGCAACCCATATCTACTCAGCAAGGTACTTAAGCATGGGTTCAATGGGACTTATGTTATGTACATGCTATGTTTTAAATGCTTCACTGAATAGGGATGGATTTAAGCACATTCTTAAATCCTTTGCTGGATTAGGTCCCTGGCTGCACAGAAATTGATGGAGATAACGGGAATAGAACTCAGATTCTTCTACTCAGAAAAAACAACAACAACAACAACAAAGGCACAAGCCCCTTTCACTGGACCTAACAGAGAGCTCTTGTAAATTCTCCTAGGTTCAGAAGCTCCAGCTTTGCAGTTCTAAAGCTTTCCAGTAGAGGTCAGTGGCACTGGCACAGACACACATTTACAGGAATCACTGGCGACTGGAATTTCATGTCTATACAAAGTATTAGAATTGGGGACTAAGCACTGGATCTTTAAGGTACTCAAAAGAGAGTTCTGTTACCAGAGCACCTGTGGATTTCTTGATCACATGTAACCCGATAGGTCAATTTCTGAACACTTGTGCTATCAAATCGGGGACTGGTCTTTCACTACTTACGATTGTCAAACTATACAAGTACTTATTTAAAAAAAACCCCACTGTCATAATATAGAAGGAAATCTCAGCTCATCCAATATATAGCTTTAGTCCAGTTTTGTTTGTTTGGTATATTTTTGCTATTATCCCTGATCAAAATGCTCTCTACCAGTATTTATTTCTCCTTCTTACATTGCCAGGTTTGTATAGGCTACAGACAGAAAGAGAAATCTTTGTAAAACACAAAGGGCCAACCACTATTCTTATTTACACCCAATGTGATACATCTCATTAATTTCAATGGCAGAACCTGGGTATAAGTCAGTGTGGAATTTGGCCCAGTGTGTGCTTTTTGAACTAAACAATGCTCCACAATTTTAGGGCTTGGCTACACTTGCGAGTTAGTGCGCAATAAAGGAACCCCGTGCGCACTAGCTCACTCCCCGTCCACACTGGCAAGGCATGTAGAGCGCTCGGACTCCGAGGCTAGAGCACTCCTGGTACTGCACCTCGGCGAATGGAATAACGTTTGCTGGGCCCCTGCTGGAGCGCTGCGGCACCAGTGTGAAGAGGGTGTTGCATTACTGTGCTCTGATTGGCCTCCGGAAATGTCCCATAATCCCCTTAAGTCAAGTGGCCACTCTTGTCATTGTTTTGAATTGCTGCAGGAATGTGGATATGCCCTTTGAAAGCTCCGTTTCCGACAGCCGGCTGCATATCTGCTCTGAGACAAAGCAACCATTAGTGTGGAATGCTTTGTGTGAGAGAGAGAGGCGGGGGGGAGGCGGGGTCTGCTGCTGTCTGAACTTACAAGACAGCATGCTGACGTGCTCTCAGCCCCCCCAAAACCCACTCTCTCTCCCCCCACATACACACAACACACTCCCTATCACACTCAACCCCCCCCCCCCACACACACCATTGAAAAGCATGTTGCAGTCACTTGCATTCTAGGATAGCTGCCCATAATGCACCACTCTCAATGCCCCTGCAAGTGCCGCAAATGTGGCCACGCCAGTGCGCTTGCAGCTGTCAGTGTGGACAGACTACAGCACTTTCCCTACTGCGCTCTCCAAAGGCGGGTTTAACTCAAAGCGCTCTACATTTGCAAGTGTAGCCATGCCCTTAGTGTTAGTTGTTTTTACTGCCAGCAGTGTCAAAAATGATCACTTTGATTTTAAAAGGTTATTTTTCACAGGGATTTCAGATCAGTTAATCTCTTTAAATAACTATATTGCTCTAAATTGCTCAGTCATATGCTGTTGTCAAGGTATTTAAATCATTCTCTGCATATGAATAGCAGCTATTAACTATACTCACCAGTGTTCCTAAAACATAGATAGTAGATATGATGTGCACGATATTAATGGCCCAGGATTCACACACTCTTATGTCTGACTCACTCTATTGAATCTGATGTATAGTCAGCAGTGAGTAGTTAATTTGCATCCATTTTATGGCCTCAGGAATCAATTTTTTAGGGATGACAGAAGAGCTAGTTAATTTAGATAGACCATGTACTATTCTCAGTTGGTGTAAATCAATAGTGGTCCACTGTTTCAATAGAGCACTGCTGATGTACACCAACTGAAGATCTGGCCCAACGATCTTACAGTTATACAGTACCTTCCTTCCAGAAGTACCTAAAAGCACTACAGTACAGGAATCACTTCACACAGCATTCGAGTGTAGCTATTTCTGGCGAGAAACTCAGCAACTATTTAACAGTGCACTCGCTACCGCCGGTCATCAAGTGTCGGATAGACAGTGGTGCAGCGTAAGAGCCTGAGGAAGTTCTCAGTGAAGTTACAGAAACAATTTTGTATGTAGCTTGGCCAGAACACTTTACAGCAGCTTCCCCATGTATTTGCAGTGATGGAAGTGGTGCCAGAAGATACATGTAATACACCTGCTTCTCCTTTCTCACATGTGGATTTTCGATGCTATGTATCACTCTCGCCTTCCTTAGAAGCAGGGTAAATTACCAGACCACAGGTTACAGAGAAGTATTTCGTGTTTCTTCGCAGTTAGTCAATACAGAGATTTTTGTTTTTTTCACCAACAAGCTCAGATATGCTCTTAGGATATGTCTACACTTTAATTAGACCCGTGTGGCTGGTCTGTGTCTGCTGACCTGGCTCTCAGAGCTTGGGCTAAGGGGTTGTTTAATTGCAGCATAGACCTTTGGGTTTGGGCTGCAGCCTGAGCTCTGGGACCCTCCTGCTTTGCAGGATGCAAGAGCTGAGGCTCCAACCCGAGCCCAAATGTCTACACCACAATTAAACAGCCCCTTAGCCCAAGCCCTGCATCAGTTGGCATGGGCCAGCTGCCGGTTTTTAATTGCAGTGTAGACATACCCTTAATCTCCCAGTATGGTTAGCACACTCAGCACTTGGGCCCACAACCTCAAAAGTATTTTGGTGCCTAACTCCATTTAAGTCAATAGGAGCTAGGAGCCTAGTTAACCTTTAAAGATCTAGACCTTGGCTACTAATGCTGTGAGAGGTTGAGCAACTTGAACTCTGAATGAGTGCAATTTGTCGGAAGTATTCAGCATCTTGTAGGATAGGGCCCCTGGGGAGAACCTGAAAGCTGCCATTTAGTCTCCAATTATAAGGGGAACACAAGGGGCCAACTGTTCTTCCTCTACCTCACGATCTAAGCTGGTCATTGCTTTTGTATGTTAAAAAGAAAGTTAAACGTGATGATAGTATGTGAAGGAGAGAAACTGGACTGTGAGTCATCAGCTACAGAAAGAAGCTGTGCTAATTTGTAGCTTCTTCAGTTTTATACAGGCTATTTTCAGACCATGTTAGTGTTCAAAGGAACATGCTCATATGCTTTTGTTTTTTCTCTACACAAAATAGGAGATTAGCATTTGCTTTGTACATTTCTGGAAGTGATTACATTTTCATTAGTGTATTATTTCATGGACTGTTTTAATTTGTTGTTATAAAAATACTGTATTGCAGATAGAAGAAAGCAAAATGCACTGGGAGGAAGAGGTTTGCATAATGAAATACATTGATTATCCTTTGTAACGTACTTGGCTTGATAATTCAAGCAGTTTCTGGAAAGCTGGACTGCTCTCCTCTATTAAAGCAGATCAGCTGAAGTGCTGCCACTCTCATAAGTACGCAAATCCTGTTAGGTGTAATTAGGAACATGCAAATTCAGGGCCCAGTTCTGTGAAACAAAGTGTCCTCTGTTCCTACTGACATCAGCTAGTTGAGGGAGGTCAGCAGTTCACAGGGTTGGGATCCTGTACAGCAGAAAGAATCTGAATGAAGAAAGGAAGTGAATGCCTCCAAGATGTAAAACCGTATATAATGAGGAAAGCTACAAGTAGTTTAATGTAAAATGATAGTGTAGGAGACAAGCAGGCCAAGGCTTGAGTCCTACAAAAAAGTACCGGAACTTACTTATCTGTTGGAGCCCAGCTGAAACTGATCCAGGTCAAATTACTTATGGGCAGCAAAAAGAGAGTAGCAGACAGGGTCATAATATTCCTGCCAGGACCCTTCCCCTGGGCCTTGGCCAGAAAAAAAGGACACCCACTGATAGGGTGACCAGATAGCGAGTGTGAAAAATCGGGACGGGGGTGCGGGGTAATAGGAGCCTATATAAGAAAAAGACCCAAAAATCAGGACTGTCCCTATAAAATCAGGACATCTGGTCACCCTACCCACTGACCATAGGGAAGGCAGGAATGAGCACAACAAAGCAGGGAGTTAGGTGCCTCACACACACACACACACCATGGCTGGCTGAGTGGAGACCCAGCAACTACCACCTCCCCTCTCGGCCATACCTGAAACAGCAACACAGGGTAGCCTCCTGGCTGGGGACCCGCTGCCTGCACAGGAAGTAACAGACTGGGGAATCTGCCTCCCCACTCAATCAGGGAGTCTGGGCTGGGAGGGAAGGCCCCAGCACCCCGCCAAGCCCTCTACCAGGGCTTTACATGGGGATCGGGGTGCTAGGGGTCCATGGAGCTGTACTGTGTTTTATTAGCAAAGAGTGAAGATGAAGGCAGGTTAAGTTGAACAAGTAGAACTTTATTAAACCTGCTGCAGACATGCCAAACCCATGGAAAAAAATGCAGAAATTGGGCTTGTTTTTGGCTTAATTGGCTTGCGAGTTGCTTGTTGACTACTTTTTGGCTTGTAGCTTGTTGTAGCTTGTTGCTTCTTTTTTTTGCTTGGCTCCTGGCAAGCAGGGGTAAGGGGGAGGCAAGCAGGGGCAAGTGGGGGGGAGAGAGTCAGGAGTGCACAGTGGGCCTACCACAGTCCCAGACTGCAGGCCAGGAGGAATCTAGTCACATAGAGTGTTGGGATTCTTAGGGATTGGCTTGTTTTAGCCTTGTTTTGAAAGGGGATTAGCTTGATTTTTGGCTTATTGTGAAAGTCAGGGTGCTTATTTACCACGTGAAAGTTGGCAAGTGTGGTCTGGATGTGTCCATGGGGATGCATTGCTTCCAGCCCAACATCTTTGGACCCTTGCCTTGACCAAAGTCTCAGCTGTTTACATAGTCTTTGAGATAGTTTGGTCTCCTCAACAGGTGACCCACCGGGAGTGACCTATGTCTGTCTCCCTGTCACCGAGTGCAACAAACTCTCTCTCTGTGGAGTCTCTTCCCATCCTGTGGGGTTAACTGCTGGACGGTTCTCAGTCTCTGCATTTTGTGGGCATTGTGTCTGCTGGCCCCTAAGCGCCTCCTGTTTCTTTGGATCACTTGTCCCTCTTGAGTAATCGCCTCATATGTCCTTGGTGCCACTGCACCCTCACAACTCCTTTAGTCCGTTCCTTCTGGTGTCTCTCTAATTACTGGATCCTCACAGGAATGCCTGGCTCCAGGGCCAGTAGGTCCTTCGCTGACCTGTCATGCTCTAGTGCCTGCTTTCTCTGATTGCCGGCCATCACCTCTTGGTGGTTTCTCCATCCATGCCTGCGATGGACTGTTTTCGCCGCCATGATGGGGTATTCCTGTGTGCCAAAAATGCTAACTGGGGTCTGAATCACAAGAAACAACCTGGTATACTAGCCCCTTAGCTGTTTTCGCAGCTGATCCCATCTTAGCATTACTCTGGGGGTATGCTGGGGAGGAGGTGGGGTGGTCAAACTCTCATTTGTGTGCAAATTCCTTGAATTCTTCCAAAGCAAACTGGGGGCTGTTGTCAGTGAAGACAGTGTTCAGAATGCCATCTCTCGCAAAGTGGGTCTTCAGCTTGCCAATCACTGCCTTGCTTCCTGTAGCAGGCAGGGCATCGACCTCCCAAAAATTTGAACAGTAGCCCACTGTAATCAAGTATTGCTTTTCATTGAAGGTAGGTCTGCTCACACATTTCCTCATGGTTAGGCGGTCAGTTTATGTGGTAACAGTCTCTTTCTGCTGGCTGTTATCACATGACTGGCAGGTGTCACAACCTTCCATCAAGGAGTGGAATCGTGTATTCATTCCTGGCCAGTAAACACACTCCTGAATCTAAGACAGCTGTCAATGCCCAGGTGTGAGGCATCCTTACGTGATGAGGCAGGTACAACATGTCCTCTAAACATGATTCCATCCTGTATACTCAGTTAATCTTTAATTTGAAAATACGGTATTTGGGCTTTTGTCTTCTGGCTACCCTGCTAGTATTGCTTTCTTGACTGCTTGTAGGTGAATGTCCTTTTCCTTAGCCTGTTCGATTTCCGTCAGCTTTACTGTTGAAAGTGGGAGTTAGTGCAGCACAGTAATGGATTCAGTGTCTTGATCTCCTTCCCCTAACTTGGTTACATATGCCCTGCTCAGGGTGTCAGCTAACACCAATAGTCATCCTGGACAATATCTGATCTCTGCCTCGTAGCACTAGCGTCACATCAACATGTGCTGCAATCTCTTTGGAGCAGTAAGAAGGGGCTTTGCCATGATTGTCCCTACAGGTTTGTGGTCCAACTGCAGTATAACTGAGTGGCCATAGGTGTACTGATGCAATCCAGATACCCACATCCAGAAGCTTTTTTTCTATCTGGGCATAGCCTGGTTCAGTCTCTGACAGAGATCTACTGGCCTAAGTGGCTGACTGCTCCTGCTAAAGAACTACACCCAGTCCTTTCTCTGATGCATCAAACTGGATTGTCAGTGACTCTCCTGGATGGTAGTTCTTCAGGACAGAGGCATGTGTTATCATTTGTTCCAGCATGTCAAATGCTTGCTGTTGGTGACTTGTCCAGTCCCACTCAACTCCCTGCCTTGTGAGCTGCTCTGTGGGTTCCACTACTGCTGCCCAGTGGGGACAGAACTTGGACATAACATTTATCATTCCTGTGAAGTGCTGTAACCCTTTCACGTCCACTGGAGCTGGCATGTCTCTGACTGTCTTGATCTTGTTGAGATCTGCTTTCAGAATCTCTGCTGTGAGCACATGTCCAATGTCTGTCTCACACTGTTTGAGTCACATTTTTTTCCTGGGTGGAGTTTTACGTTCTTGTCCCTGCATTGCTGTAGAAAAGCTTGTAGTTTTCTGTCATGGTCTTGTTCAGCTTCTGTGTCATTACTCCCTTCACCTACAATAAGGCTGTCATCTGCAATTATTTTCATCCCAGGCATTCCTTCAAGCATTTGGGCTTGTCTTCTCTGAAACACCTCTAGAAGAAGGGCTAGACAATGAGAAAAAGCCAAGGCTTCTCTTGTTCTATTTGTCTCAGACCTCAACTCCATCTTAATTGGTTCCCCTCTGTGACGGGTTGGATCACAGAAACCCCCTTGGGAGCTGCCACCCGATGTGCCAAGACTACCCCTGCTTCTGTTTTCCCTGCCAGCTCAGGACTCCAGCACCCCGTCTTGCTGAATTAGACACTCCAGTCCACTTCAACACAGACCCAGGGTCTGAATTACTTGTCCCAAAGCTGCGAGTTTACCCAAAACCAGCTCACAGGAGTGTGCTTGTTTTTAGCACTCAGATGCCCAACTCCCAATGGGGTCTAAACCCAGATAAATCCATTTTACCCTGCATAAAGCTTATGCAGGGCAAACTCATAAATTGTTCGCCCTCTATAACACAGATAGAGAGATATGCACAGTTGTTTGCTCCCCCAGGTATTAATACATACTCTGAGTAAATTACTAAATAAAAAGTGATTTTATTAAACACAGACAGTAGGATTTAAGTGGTTCAAAGTAGTAACAGACAGAACAAAGTAAGTTACAAGCAAAATAAAATAAAATGCGCAAATTTATGCCTAATCAAACTAAATACAGATATTCTCACCCTCAGAGATGCTTCAGTAAGTTTTTCTCAGACTGGACACCTTCCAGGCCTGGGCACAATTCTTTCCCCTGGTACAGCTCCTTGTTCCAGCTTAGGTGTTAGCTAGGGGCTTCTCCATGATGGCTCCTCTCCCTCACTGTTCTCTTCCACCCCTTTATATATCTTTTGCATAAGGCGGGAACTCTTTGTCCCTCTGGGTTTTCACCCCCCCTCACTGGAAAAGCACCAGGTTAAAGATGGATTCCAGTTCAGGTGACATGATCACATGTCACTGCAAGACTTCATTACTCACTTGCCAGCACACACATATACAGGAAGACTCACAGGTAAACACAGTCATCTGCAGACAATGGTCCTTGTTAATGTGAGTCATCAAGATTCCAAACCATCATTAATGGCCCACACTTTACATAATTACAATAGGCCCTCAGAGTTATGTTTTATATTTCTAGTTTTAGATACAAGAGTGGTACATTTATACAAATCAGATGATCATACTCGGTAGATTATAAGCTTTGTAATGATACCTTACAAGAGACCTTTTGCCCGAAGCATATCCCATTTGCATTATAGTCACTTATCAAATTTTTATAAAACTATCCCAGTTACATTATATTCACTTATTATCATGTTTTTATAAAACCATATAGACTGCACAACGTCACATCCTCCACCTATGGAAGCAAGCAGGGTAAGCAGGACCCTAGCCTAGAGTTGTGAGGGGAGGCATAATACTAAGTACTGATTTAGAACATAACAAAAAAGTATCCTGCCATCCAGTCACATGCAAATGTCCTATTGGCTTCTCCAGATGAAACAGGGGATGACATGTTTCATATAAATAAAGTTAATGCATTTGTTAGCACATTTTTCACAGTAAAAATCAGTGTTAACTTTAAGAGGACAGTATGGCACAGGGAACTGGTAATGGGTTATGGGGCCTTTCAGAATTAGGTAATGTGATAGGATGTGTAAACCCCACACTGCCAAAAAGGGGTTAACTATAACGTGAGAGCTCTATTAACTCCATCTAGTTACACCTGGAGGGTGTGTCAGGTTCTAGGAGGAGTTAAAAGGAAAGAGTGCAGTGCAGTTAGGTGGAGGAATCTAGGAAAGAGATGGTCTGGAGTTCTAGCAGAAAGAGAACTGTGGGAAAAGCTACATGAATGGAGTTAACCCCTGTGGTAGGCCTTGAAACAGGGCAGAACTCCAGGGAGGCAACCCTGTCAGCTGGTGTTCTGTGGAAGAATGGAGCACTGGGGAAAATCTAAGAGAACCCACTGGTGAGAACCCATGCTGAAGCCTGGGGCAGATGGAAATTGCTTAAGTTTGTACCACTTAAGCAATTTACATGAGCTAGTGCATCACAATTAAGATTTCACTACCTTATGCCTCAGCTCCCACTGAGAAACCTTTTAAAGATGCCTTGGTTCTAATTTGAGCTCCTGAACAATTTGGAGTCTCCATGGCCTCAATGGGCATAAAAACATCTCTCCTTAGAGAAGGTCAGTCCAGAGCATGGCTGAGGTATGTTGGAAAGCTGGGGGTGGGAAGTTTGTCCAGCAGTTGCGAAAGCTATACTGAATGTGTTCAGCAGATAAATAGAGGGGTTAGTGGGTTATTAATCTGGGACCTTTTACCAGCACCCAAGTCAGTAAAATAATGGTTTTTTGCAGTGTTGTTCTAGCAGTGTTGGTCCCAAGATATTAGAGAAACAAGGTGGGTGAGGAAATATTTTTTTTGGTCCTGTAAAAGATACTATACCTCAATCACATTGTCTCTCTGAAATAATGTTTATTAGGGTTACCATATTTCAGCACGGAAAAAAGAGGACGGGAGGAGCCCCGCCCCCGTCCTGCCCTAGCCCCGCCCCCGTCCTGTCCTAGCCCTGCCCCTTCCACTCCCCGCCCCCCTCAGAACCCCAACCCTCCCCCTGCTCCTTGTTCCCTGACTGCCCCCTCCTGGGACCCCTGCCCCTAACTGCCCCCAGGACTCCACCCCCTATCTAAGCCTCCCTGCCTCTTGTCCCCTGACTGCCCCAACCCTTATCCACACCCCCACCCCCAGACAGACCCCTGCGACTCCCACTCCGATCCCTCTCTCCTCCTGCTCCCTGACAGCTGCCCCAGAACTCCCAACCCATCTAAACCCCTCTGCTCCCTGTCCCCTGACTGCTCCGATCCCTCTCCCCACTCCTGCTCCCTGACAGCTCCCCCCCAGAACTCCCACCCCCCCACCCCCCTACCTGCTCCTTGTCCCCTGACTGCCCCCTCCTGGGACCCCTGCTCCTAACTGCCCTCCAGAACCCCACCCCCTACCTAAGCCTCCCTGTTCCTTATCCCCTAACTGCCCCTTCCTAAGACCCCCCCCAACTGCCCCCCAGGACCCTACCCCCTACCTGTACCCTGACTGCCCAAAACTTTCTCCACTCCCCCCAAGAAGCCCCCCCCTGAACTCCCAACCCCCTCCCGTTTCTTGACTGCCCCCTCCAGAACCTCCCTGCCCCTTCTCCTGCCCCCCTTACCCTGCTGCTCAGAGCATGGTGTTGAGCTCTGTGCGAGCCGGACACGTGGCTGCGCTCCCCAGCACAACACACAACCCGGTCCCTGGCCCTACACAGTGCTGCTGGAGCGGGGCGCGGGGCTGCCGGGGAGGAGGAGCTGCCGGCTCAGAATGCAGGGAGGGAGGGAGGGGGGAGGAGCTCCTCTACAGCTGCTCCGGAGTCCAGCCCGGGACTTTCCTGCAGCCCTCCCAGCCGCTCGCTCTGCTCTGCTCTGCCGGGGGAGGGGGGAAATCCCGGACATTTTGAGTGGTTTACAAATTCCCCCCGGACGCTATTTTTAGCACAAAAAGGAGGACATGTCCGGGTAAATCCGGACGAATGGTAACCCTATGTTTATATATTAGTGAAATACATTATTTGTTCTCAGATGCAGGGCCGATGAGAGGGGGGGAAGCCGGTACAAATTACCGGGGCCTGGCGGTCTGGAAGGGGGCCTGAGGCCTGACTATGTTGCATATGTTTTTGTCTTTCCGGGGCCTGGCGGTCCGTAAGGGGTCCCGGAGCACGACTGTGTTGCATATGTTTTTGTCTTTCTCGGTAGTATTATTATTTTTAGCTGGCCCGCCCTTGCTGGGAGGCCCGAAAAAATTTTTTCACCGGGGCCTGAACCCGCTCTCGGCGGCCTTGCTCGGATGTATGGAAATAATCTTTTGAAACTATTCAGGAGGCAAAGTTATATTTGTGTATATTGAGAGTTTTCAAGAGGACAGTTACAAATACTCTTCTATCTTAATTATGTGTGTAATCACACAGACTCATTATTTATTCATGCCATGGGAGAAAGGAAGCAGCCAGGCATTGAAGGACCATGAAAATCAGCTTTTCAATCTCAACTGATGATCCATTTTGAAGCTGCTTGACCTATTGCCTGGGAAGATAAGCTCCAAATGGAATCCTGCAGTGCTTGGCTTCCTTTGAAACAATGACTGATCACTCCAAATATGAGTTAAAGTAAGGTGTAAATGAAGTAATTGTTTCTTTCCTCAGTGTATGCTACAAATTTACTGTATGGCTACTGGCTATGTAAACAAACCCATTTCACATTGCCATGCCACAGAAGACTGTAACAAAAGCTTTTTTTTTTTCCTCTTTAGCATTGAGGAAGAAATTTTGCTGTATATAACTGTGCAAAATATATTCTGTTGCAAGCCAAGTGGAAAGGAATAATTTTATGGGCCAGTTCTCTTTGAAATTAGCCTGATGGGGTCGGAAACAGTGGGTGTCTTAGTTTAGTAACACACTGAAGCTGAATAAAGAGTTTACTTGAGTCCTTTCCTCTGAAAAAGCCAAAAGAGCAAACAAAATCTTTCTTTCCAGATGGCCCTGGTTAGAATGCAGCAGCACTGTCTATTCCCATGGATACAGCTGTATCACTAAAATATTAGAAACTAGGTGTAGCAGGAAGTTTACAGAGTAATTTATGATAGACTTGATCCTGTGCCAACTGAAGTCAATGACTGCTTGCAAGCCCAATATCTAATATTTTATATAGCACATTTCAAGGCAAAGAATCTCAAAGTATTTTACAATCTTGGGCCCTAGTTTGCAATCAGCTATGCAGTGGTACAGTTTATTATAAACTGACTGAACGCAGTTGCCTTTCCCTTGACGATAAGGGAGGCGGGTATTAGTTGAAAATTATATTTTCCCTTATATTATATATATATTATTCCCTTCACGCTACTGATAAATAGGAGGAGGATAACCCCAAAGATTAGGATGAGTCACCTCTAATACTGCAACCTGGTTATGGTAAATAGCCCCTGATTGTGTGGGGGATGAACATGTTTAATCTCCCTGCCAGAAGTCCTATCAAATGACCAAAGCAATCAATTCTTGGGACACCTGCCAAAATAAATCATTGGATTCGTAGAGAATGGCATCACTAGTGTAAATTATACCAAAGGTGACTTAAACCATGCTGATAATTCGGTGGTTATGCAGATCAGTTATGAGGAAGTACCTGAATCTGCTCCCGCTGTAGTCAAAATGCAAAACTTGCAATGACTTTACAGATTAGGGTTTCAGTGTTTAGGGGATTCTTGCAGACAGCCAGAAAGCAACTGAACTGAGTACACATTAAAATGCAATGAAGGCTTGAAACTGTACTAACTTCCCCATGGAACTTTACCACTGTGCCTCAATCCTAGTCTGCAGCAACACGCCTTCTTCTAGTTCTGGGCCTCTCGTGAGGGGATGCATGGCCAATTGTGTTCTGTTTTAGGTGGAAGGAGGATTTTTTGTTTTGGTTGGATGTTTGAGGCCAGCTGACTTTTCTGAGGGGCAAGGTTTAGGGTTAAAGGTCTACCTTACAGACCTATACCGGTATAACTACATCGCTCAGGGGCGTGAAAAATCCACACCGCTGAGCAACATAGTTATATCAACCTAATCCTCTGTGTAAGCAGTGCTATGTCAATGGGAGACATATGTCTCCTGTCAACATAGCTACTGCCTCTCAGGGAGGTGGATTAACTACGCTGATGGGAGAAGCTCTCCCATTGGCATAGTGGCATCTTCACTAAAGCACTACAGCGGTGCTGCTGCATGAGGACAAGCCCTTAGACAAAGAAAGGGTCTCCTCATGTTGGCTGCCTTTTCCCTACAGGAAGAATTCTCCCCTGATAGAGAATAAGATATATCCAGTGTGTCCTATATTGGCCAGATGGATGGTGGACCATCAAGGAGGTGGACCAGCGACTCTACATGACTCTATCCCTTGTGAAATCAGCAGATTTTCCATCAGGAATTAATGCTGCTTAACTCATGCTCTGCCATTGAGACCTCATGTATGATTGGTTCTGTGGTTGCATACTAATCCTATGTCAGCTCCTGAATGAGCTATCCGGACAGACAATAGCATGGGAAGGTATGATTCATAGCACAGAAGCCAGGGTTTTCCATGCCTCCTTCCTTCTCCATGTGTCCCAAGTCCCTCCCTTCCCAATGGAGAAGAAGATGCACTTGAATTTTTTGTGGCTTGCCATGTAGAGTTTTCCATGGAATCTTCCCTCTCCAACATGTTTTGTTTTTCTTTGTTTTAATATAAATAACTTAAGTGTCCTTTTACAATGCTCCCAAAATATTGCCAGCTTGTTTCATGATCCATTTCCTCCCTTAGATGGAAAGCATTTTACTACTCAAGTTTTATTTTTAGGAATTCTTCTTATTTAAGGGCAAGTATTTATTTTTCAGATAATTGCTTGTTTTCCTTCAATACAAAGTATGGAGAATCATTCCTGGAGGTGGCTGCAGCCACTAACTCTTCAGAAGTGAGGTGCAGAATACCCTTCCCCCTTGAAGGCAGTACTTTAAAAGGATCAAATTTCCTTGTGACATGCTAGTAAATCGTCATTGGAGGTGTCTCATTTTAGAAATTACAGATACCACAGTATCAGAGGGGTAGCCGTGTCAGTCTGAATCTGTAAAAAGCAACAGAGAGTCCTGTGGCACCTTTAAGACTAACAGAAGTATTGGAGCATAAGCTTTCGTGGGTGAATGCCCACTTCATCAGACGCAAGTAATGGAAATTTCCAGAGGCAGGTATAAATCAGTATGGAGATAGAGGTTAGTTCAATCAGGGAGGGTGAGGTGCTCTGCTAGCAGTTGAGGTGTGAACACCAAGGGAGGAGAAACTGCTTCTGTAGTTGGATAGCCATTCACAGTCTTTGTTTAATCCTGATCTGATGGTGTCAAATTTGCAAATGAACTGGAGCTCAGCAGTTTCTCTTTGGAGTCTGGTCTTGAAGTTTTTTTGCTGTAAGATGGCTACCTTTACATCTGCTATTGTGTGGCAGTGCTGCTCCTAGTGGACAAATGGTGAGATCACAGAAAACACCATCATATTTGAAACGACGTAGCTTCTTTGTCAGCAATCGGTTTCAGTAAAAATGTCAAGAATTGATGGGCATGCAAACTGCACTGTCACCTCCAGGCAGAGCCATGTTGGGAAAGCTTTCATCTGTGCTCCCTGTGCCGTAACTGGTAGGTGGATACACAGAGTACCTCATTCCCGGGGTGGATCTGTCAGCTCCCTTCCCAATACTAAAATGTGATTAATATTTATAAAAGGAAAACACATGACAAATCAGATGCATCTCACTTTTGATTTATTATGCACACTGTCCATGGTATCCGCTATGTGGGGAATCTGAATCCCAGTGCCATAGAAGCCTTTTAAACAGTAAGGCCTTTTGATAACATTATCAAAGATTTTAATAAGGTCCTGCTGGAATATATTTGGCTCAGCGTGACCTGTAATTTTTCCCAATGGCTTTCAAAGCATTGTGTATTTGGTATTTAAATAAGTAGTTCCATTTATTTTGCCATGACAAAGCACGTTCTTAATGATATATAGAATACACTGAGCTCCTGTGCTACATATATAGTACATGGCAGAAGACTACCCAATTATATATCATTTTCATCAACCAACTCCATCCTGGCAGCAGAGGCAACAATAACCATTTTGGTGGGCAGAAACAGATTGTTGTTAAAATAACCAGGTTATTCTTCCATAAATTAAATGTGGGGAAACTTATTACAGCAACATATAGTGCTCTTATCAGTCTTTTGAGGTAACAGTAATACATTGCACTTTGCACCTTTCTTTTGAGGATTCAAAGCATTTTATATATCCTAAAGCCCATATTTTCAAAAAAAATTTTATATGGAGATATACCTATCTCATAGAACTGGAAGGGACCTTGAAAGGTCATTGAGTCCCATCCCCTGCCTTCACAGCAGGACCAAGTACTGCCCCAGATCCCTAAATGGCCCCCTCAAGGATTGAATTCATAACCCTGGGTTTAGCAGGCCAATGCTCAAACCACTGAGCTATCCCTCCCCGTGGATGTAAACAACTAATTGCTTATACAAAATTGGTAGCTGCTGCCACAAACACTTTGTTGTTTTTTTTCCCCCACCTCCATTTGGCTAGGAGGTTGAAATCTATCCTCTGTGATGTAAGCACGAGTTAGACTCATCTTTGTGTCCTCTACACCAGTGTTTTTCAACAACTGGTCCGTGGATCAGTACCAGTCCCTGAGATCTCCCTAATGCAGCTTTAGGAAGGCAGCAAGCCAACCCCGGGTATCAAAAAGATTGAGAAACACTGCTCTACACAGAACTACTGCAATATGTGTTATACAAGGCTACAGAGGAATCAAACACTTTAGCTAGTGCAGAATGCAGCTACTCCTTTATTTAGCTGTGCTATGTGGCGTACATTACACTAAATCTCTGTAGAGTGAATTGGCTTGTGGGTACAGTTAAAAGTGATGATTTTGATCTATAAAGTCCTTACGTGGTTTGAGTTCTGATTACTCTCTCCCTGTGCACTGTCTATACAGCTGGAGTGTTCCTGCTAATCTTCCCCAGACTGGAATTCTGGGGGAGTTGCAGCAGACAGGTCCTGGCAGAGGGCCCTCAGTTCTGAAATTCATGTTTGACAGAGCTTGGTGTTTATGAGAAAGAGGTTGAGCGGAAATTATGATCTTGGAAGTTTATTTTTAAAAATACTCTTGATTTGTTTACTTTCGATGATTGCTGCATGTGAGTTGGGCCCAGAGGTTTTACAACAGAGGAACACTTTTATAAATGAAAAGTTATAAATCATGCATTTTGCATAATAGTGTCTGATTTGTGCCAACACACACACATTTTGTGTGTGCATCTTTAAAACAATAGTACTGTAATTAATTAACCTCACAGCACTCCTGTGAATTAGGTAAATATTATGCCCAAATTATACACAGGGGCAAACTGGATCACATGGCTTACCCAAGACATACAGTAAGAGCTATGAATAGAATCTAGCAGACTCACTCTCCTAACCTTTAGATGATACTGCCTATTACCCTTTCACAATAGCTTTTACCCAAAATTCAGCAGTTCAGCCACAAAGCATGTCAGAGGGTACTACAAAGTAATGTTAATGGGATTTCTGTTTTTAACACACACATGGCATAATTTTAAAGATTTGGCCTCCTTTTTTGTGGTAGACCAATTTTTGGTGGCAAGGAGGATGGTTTCACTGTTGATCATCCACATTTTTGCAATTCAAACAATGTGTGGCTGTTTTAACACAGGCTTTCTTTGGGTCTCGCTTTAAAACAAAACATAAAAATATACAAGCAAGAAAGGTTGTTACAGGAGAAGAAGTTTCTATATGGCATATAAAGCTTTCCAGCAGCGGTTCTCAACCTGTGGGCTGTGGACTACATGTGCTCTGCAGTCCCAAAGAGCTGACTGATCACATAGAATAGGCTCCTCTTATGTATTTCTAGCTACTATATCGTATCAAAAGAAGCTAAAAGTACTTTTATTAATATATTCTCTCTATGTAAACAATTGCATTAGTGGCCACGCCGAAGATGAGATGGCCCAAAAGGCAATCTCCGTATTAAAATGTTGTCCATACTATGGCCTTGTCTATGTGGGGAAACTGACCATTCACAAAACAGAGTAATTATTCCAGAATGAAAGTGACTTTTGTTCCAGAGTAGAGCCTCCACACAGGTAGCTATTCCACAATAGCTATAGTGGAATAGTTTATTGCACTATAACTATGCCAGTCAGTTTTCCAATGGGGACTATGAAAGAGTTTGAGAGCCCCAATAGTGTTGTCCAGTTCTCAAATTCCTCCTGAAATGTCAAGTGCATACAGGATGCAGTATAGTTATAGCCATGTTGGTCCCAGGATATTAAAGAGACAAGGTGGGTGAGGTAATATCCTCTACTGGACCAACTTCTCATGGTGAGAGAGACAAGCTTTCAAGCCACACAAAGCTCTTCATACTTAAAGAAGCACTCTTGTGTGGCTCAAAAGTGTGTCTCTCTCACCAACAAAAGTTGGTCCAATAAAAGATATATTACCTCACCCACCTTGCCTCTCAAAGTGCATACAGTATTCTTGTCCACTTCCTACCCTAAATTATTTTGCAATGCTGCTGTGCACTGTTTAAACAGCCACTGCATTTTACCCTACAAATGTTATATGCCAGTTGTGGGTTAAGTGATTCCTTTATATTAAGTTTGTAAAGTGCATTGGGATATTTTGGGCTGAATGGCATTTGGGATGAAAAGCATATGGTAGTCACAATTTATTTATAATTCCTCCCAGTATCATGTGGGCCATTTTGCAACTCATGAACGGAAATGCACGAATAAAGTGAAGAATTCCTACTCGGCAGATTCAATGATAAAAGAAAATTAACAAACCAGGTCGCCTGTTTTGTTCCATTCACATTCACTCTCCAATTAGGTGAAATCTTGGCCTAGCTGAAGAAAATGGCAGACCTCTCATTGATTTCAGTGGGGTCAAGATTTCATTCAGTTTACAGTCCTCTGTCAGGGCTGGGGCGGGGAAACCCCCCAACGTGGCAATACCAATCATTACACAATCAATCACTGTTGTGGCTGCTGGAATCCAGAATTGGCTTAAAGGTTAAACAAAGCAATTATTTTCATCAATGAATATTTACCATTGGTGGTGGTAGGTGGGGGAAACTTAATTTAGCTGAACTCCTGGTTGGTACGGTGGTCAGAATTTTAGTGGCTGTTGTCTTTTTCAATACCATATTGACTTAATTTTCTGAGATTCAAAATATATCTAAATCTCTCTGGCCCCAGAAATGTTTGACATAGGACTCATCTCAAGGATTCCAAAATAAGTTTTTCATTCCTCAAAAAAGCCCAACAAACCCCATTTTGTTAATCCTGAAATTAAAGTTGTTTTGCTCTGCAGGGCACTTTAAAAATAAAATTAAAGCTATCTTTCATCCTTTCTGTAGCACGATAATGACAGGGGCTGTAGAAAATAGAAGCAATTGGAATATAAAAGCAATTTAGAGATACTTGCTTAATCTCAGTAATTACCTTATTTAGAGCAGTCAGGGTTGGTTAGAAAGGGTTATGTATGCTTCTGTATTTACAACTGTAAGTGTTTCCTGAGCTGGAATAAATCTGTGGTGTAAATGTTATATCTGCTCTTCTGCCAAATCATACCAAGAAAAAAACAGAGTACGATCAAGCAATAGATTTGTTTTACCTTCTGCAAAACTGTCACTATGAATAAAAACTCTGGGCCAAATTCAGTTTATTCACATGTATGCAACCTCACTTATATCAGTGAGTATTCAGGTGGGAATATAAAATCAGAATTTGATCCTGTGAGTGGACCTGCTGAACAGAATCCACACAGTGATTTGAGAGTTCACAGGTATTAATAATCAGCATTTTAAAAATCATGATTTTTTTTAAACAAAGTAAGATCCATTTAAATATATAGGTATGAGCTGGGTGAAAAGTTGTTACGTGTTGAGTTAAAACTTCATGGAGATTGATAGGTGTGAATGCACCCTTCAGTTAACATAACTGTAAGGATAAGCCTCCACCTAGGACAAAAGGAGCATGTGAACTCACCCAGGTGTTTTTGCTGAGTATTCTTTTGGCTAGGTGGGCAAGGGGAAGCAGAAAACCAGAGAGAAATACAGCCAGTCAGAAGGAGCAGCTGAAAACGTGGTGTCTGACCCTGAAAGAAACCTGAGGAGACGTTTTTGAGTCAAGGGAGCAGGCTGAAAACTGTGAGCAAAAGAAGCTGTTTCCTGTTGTTTGATTCCTTTGGTGTTCAGAGAAACAGGGCTTTGGACATTCTTTCTAAATAGATATTTCTTTGATGCAGTTTTGTTATCACCAATTTCTACTCCCAGCTGGAACATCCCCAGAGCTCCAAATTGTGAGTAGCCACTGAGATCAAAAAGGGACAACAATATGCATAGTATTTCATACAGTAGTTTGACATTCAGATTAATTTGGGAATGTCAGATAAATTTCAACTCCCATTGAAGTTACCTAGAGTTGAGAGGACATAGGACCTTGTGGGAGGGACTCAGCGCATTGCATTATCAGTCCCATTTTTTTCTAGATCATTGAAACCAAAAATTTCCAGTTTGAGTGCCTAGAATCAATGGGAACCGCTCATATGCAGCATCTCTGAAAATCAGACTACTTAATTAACTGCCTAACTTTGGTCACCCAAAATCAGGAGTCACAAACGGCTCCTTTGTGAGCCCCTCATGTCATTGATTCACCCATTACATATGGGGCACAGATAAAAACCTAGCATAAATTTGTCATAATTTAGCATAAATTTGTCATAATTTGCCCATTTGTACACTTGATATAATACTGCTTACCTATTTACCAGGGGGATTGGGAAGACTGATTAATTAGTTAATGTTGGAAAGCACCATAAATATAGTTATTACTTATTTTTTATATTTAAGAAAAGATCATGAGACTCTCCATTTTTTCCTCCCTTTATAAAACCTAAATTTTGGACATAAACTGGCAGACATTGTATCTTTCATGTTCCAAGGCATTTTAGATCCAGACAAGCTTTATCCTTTAAACTGATCTGATTTCAGATAGCAGTTTAAGAAAGCTGCAAGGGGTTTTATTCCTTCAGTTTTGCTCCCAGAATAGCTTGAAATCCTGACTATCTGCCATTATTGAATACACACACACACACACACACCCAACATCTAAATTTTCTCTTGTACCATTATCTGTATATACTTTGGAAGTATTTTTGACCTACCAGGCCAGATTGTTAGCTGGTGTAAACCAGTATAACTCCATTAATTTTAGTAGAGCCAATTTATATTAGCTGAGGATCTGGCCCACTGTAGTTTGAAGCAACATTTTTTTTTTTCTCGGTGCAGATTGTGTCCTGCAAACCTTTCAGAAATTTGTAGTGTATCATTATCGTGTACATGACACTATGTTGTCTGACTGCAGTACTTTCTTGCAATAGGCTATAACTACACAATCTTTTAAAAAATAATTTTTGTTATAAAGAACATAATGTGAAGTATTCTGCATACAAAACAGTGCTGAAGAAATGGTCTTTGTAGCAAAAAGGAACATGTTCATTCTTTTCTACAGGGCTTTAATCAATTCTCAGAAAAGTCTAGTTGAGACTGAAAATGGAAGAGAATAATTAGCTTCTTTTTTTTTTTTTGGAGATTATGGTACTCAAAAATTCTGACATTACTGTTTTACTGCACAGCAGGAGGAAGAAATTGCTTTAGGTGGAGATATGTAGAATATGCACAAGTACATCAGTTCCAGCTTCTGTGGAAAGGGATTGGAAATTTGACTAATATATACAATCTCTCATCAGGGAGGATGGGGGGGGGGGAAGGGGAGGAATGTAGTGTGATCCACACATAGTTAGCTCTAGTAATGGCTAACACTGCAGGAACTCTGCATATAGCAAACCATATTTAATATTTTTATACTGTTTCCCACTCTCCACTGGTGAAGTAACTATAATTCCATTCCAACCACCCCCCACCAAATCAGCAAACTAAATTTTAAGATTTTAACTTTGGATTTAAATATTTTATAATGAAACCATTTATCTTTTATAAACATAAGCATTCCTAAAAAAAAAAAAAACCTAAATTTATCAAAGTTATTCTAATCTATAAGAAAAATTATCACTACAAACATTCCAGATGCCAGAGGAAAACATAAAGCACTATTTGTGAAATGTAACTAAAATGACCTTTTCCCTCATTTGATCACACTGACAACGAGTTTCCTTGTATCTTTAGGGGAATTACTGGCAAATCAAAATGCTGGCTTTAGAAAACACAACAAAATCTGGATCATTTATATTATAAAAATATTACTGGACTGTAAACAAGATATAGATTAATAGAGCACGTCCTATGCCCATCAATACAGTGTAATAGAAATATCTAACTTTATTCCGCTGTTATGCATATAGACTGTATTATGTGTGTGTATATATGTATTTAAATATGTATGACCATCATTTTCAAAAGCTATTAGTGTCACTGAGTGAAATTTTTGGTCACCCAATATGAATCACTTTAAGGATGCTTAATTTTCTGAGGGTGGGTGCTCAGCACTTCCTGAAAATTCTTGAGTCACTCCCCTCCCACCTAGGGTGACCAGATCACCACACTAAAATATCGGGACACATTGGGGTGCCATCAGCCCCGCCCACAGTCCACCTCTGCTCCTCCCAGGCTCCGCCCCCACTCTGCCCCAGTTCTCACCCCCTTCCCGCTCGCCCCCCCACCACTGCGCCCTTCCTCATCCCCCAGCCTGCCGCTGGCTTGCTGCATCCCTCCTCAGTCCTCCACCCATCGCTCGCCTCCCTGCCCGCTCGCTCACCCGCTCGCCTCTTCACCCCCCGTCCGCCACTCACCCCTACGGCACCAACTTCCCCTCTGCTGGGTGGGTGCTCGCCCACCCTCTGCCTCTTCCCACCCTGCACCGCCCTCGCTCCGCCTCTATTCCACCCCCTTCCCCCAAATCCCCACCCCTGCCTTGCCTCTTCTCCGCCTCCTCCCCTGAGCGCGCCGCATCCCTGCTCCTCCCCGCTCCCTCCTGGAAAGCGCTAAGCGCCGCCAAACAGCTATTAGGTGGCAGGAAGCACTGGAGGGGGGGAGGAGTGGGGATGCGGCGCGCTGGGGGAAGGGGGCAAGAAAGAGGCAAGGCAGGGGGAGCTTGGCTGCAATTTTTCCCCATGGGTGCTCCAGCCCCGGAGCACCCACGGGGTCAGCGCCTCCCTCCCGCTCGCCTCCTTACCTGAATATCGGGACAAATGGCGTCCCGATCGTACATTGATTGGGACACGGGACAAAGGGTTAAATATCAGGACAGTCCCGATTTTATCGGGACATCTGGTCACCCTACTCCCACCCCCGAATCCATTTTTTCTGCCCCCCTAGAGGTGGCTCTGGAGGGGATACTGCTGTCACCCAGGGCGCTATGTGGGGAAAAGAGTGGGGTGAGGATCTGCAGGGAGCCAGTGGGGAGGACTGGGGAAGCTCATTTGCAAGAGCTCGCTGCTGTCTTTGGATCTTGACTATGAAGCTATTAGACTACAAGGCCAGCCAGAATCCGTCATGGTAGATCTGATTCCTGTATTTTAACTATTCTTTGTAGGCATATCTTCTCTCCTGGTCTAAATTCAATCTTTTAGAAAATATTGTAACAAAATATTTGTTAATTCATATAAACAAAAACATCAAGGAAAAAACAGTATAGAAAAAATAGACTTTAAAATAAAGACTCAAAAAAGTCATCTGATTAGAATCTGATTGTAAAGACTAAAAAATATTCACATCTGTGAATATGCTTGTTTAAAATCTGCTCCATCTTACTGGTAGCCAAACAAGTGACTTTGGATGGCTACAGCCCTTACCTTATGGACACTGTACAGCTCCTTAGCTAATCTCCTCTATGATAAATCTACATTAAAACCATGTGACAAGAAACATTGAGCCTGATTATCTTCTCACTTACACCAGTGTATAATGGAGTTACTCTTGGTTTACACTGGTGCAAGGAGGAATCAACCTCACTGTTGTTGTTTTTTTCACAAACTCAAACTTCTTGAGCAGAACTCATGTACTGCATTGGCCATCTTGCACCATTTGATCCCCCCTTTTGAACTTCTCTTGACAGTTTTAGCTAAGGTACCTTTTACTGCTTGCTTAGGAAATTGAAAATTTCCCTGCTTCTTTATTAATGTGAACTAAGGCATGTCTACACTGTCAAATTAAGTTGACCAAAGTTAACATCAACATACAGCTGCTGCAGTAATTAAATTCATAGAGCATGGCAGCAGTCCCAGCCATGGTGAGGAAGAGAAGAAGGAGGCAATTTGGGACAATAAGTGGGGAGAGTACATGGGCACCAGTATTTGCAGATAGGGCAATTGCATTGAATACTGGCACTGTTTTCCACAGGCAGTGGTGATTTTACCTGATTCATAGACTCATAGACTTTAAGGTCAGAAGGGACCAATATGATCACCTAGTCTGACCTCCCGCATGATACAGGCCACAAAAGCTGACCCACCCACTCCTGGAATAATTCTCTCCCTTGACTCAGCTGTTGAAGTCCCCAAATCATGATTTGAAGACTTCAAGTCGCATAGAATCCTCCAGCCAGCGACCCCTGATCTCTTACTTCTGAGATGTAATGGAGGATGAAAGGGAACAGCTCCTGCCCACGTCTGGCCGTAGACTGGATCTCTATGCTGCTAGCCTGTGTGCTGCAATGGTGCCTGCTGACATAATTGCTGACTGGCATGAGAAAGTGTCCTACCGTGGTGGAAGAAATAAGGCAGCCCTCCCCAGAAACCTTTAGCAGAGGATTGCAGACTCCTTCCAGGAAAGTTTCCTCGAGATCTTTATGAGGATTCATGGGGCATCCCGGTGCACATAAACAAACTGTTCCCCAGACCCCCTCTGCCTAGCTGCACAGGGGAATGAAAAGCAGATAGCAACTCTACCTCTATTAGTTATTTCACTACCTCTTCTAGCCTGATTAAAAAAAAATAGAAAATGAACAGATGTGTCCCTGCAATATCAAAGCAAACTGCATACTTACCAGAGGTTCCTTCCCCCGTATCAGTCTCGCTGGTGCTAGACGCTAGGGACTGGCTCGACTGCTCCGGAGTCAGAAAGAGGTTCTGGCTTGCCACACCATTGGATCCCCCAGTTGTCTGTCCCCCATACTACTCCTTCTCTTCCTCGTCTAACACCTCCTTCTCACTGTGCACTTCGGGGGCCTGTGACTCCAGCTTCCCTGAAATATCCATGGGGCTCTTGGCAGTGGTGGGGTCTCCCCCAAGGATAGCATGCAGCTCCTTGTAGAAGCAGCATGTCTATGGCTCCGCACCAGAGCAATTGTTTGTCTCCCTGGCCTTCTCGTATGCCTGCCACAGTTCCTTGATTTTCACAGGGCACTGTTGTGTGTCCCTGTTGTAGCCCTTCTCCCACAAGCCCCGAGCGATCTGCTCATAGATATCAATGTTTCTATGGCTGGATTGGAGCTGTGCCTGCACATTCTCTTCTCCTCACAGACCCAGGAGATCCACCACCTCCTGTGTACTCCAGGCAGGAGCATGTTTGCTATGTGGAGCAGGCATGGTCAGCTGGGCAGTTCCTGTGTAAGCTCTCCATGCCGAGCAAACAGGAAATGGAATTTAAAATTCGTGGGGCTTTCAAAGGGGAGGGGCTTGTATCTGTGTACCTGACCACTGGGTAATGGAGTTGAAAATGGTGACCAGAGCGGTCACAATGGGGCATTGTGGGACACCTCCTAGAGGCCACTAAAGTCGATGTAAGTAATGCAGTGTCTACACTCATACTGCATTGCCCTAACTACATTGCCATAAGCGTTATGCCTTTAGCGGAGGTGGAGTTAAGAAGTCAGTGTAGTGGGCGAGTTACATTGACTGGATTAGTATAGATGCTTACAGTTAGGTCAATGTAAGCTGCCTCGCATAGACCTAACTCTATAGTGCAGACCAGGCCTTACATTTAATTTAATTAGAAAATATGGAATTACTGCTGTCAAACTACTGAAGTCAATAGACTATTGAGTTCCTCTTTAGTAATGCCTGGGGGAAAGGCCACTTCTGGTTCACTTGCAGAGTGTTTTGCTTTTGAGTGCAGTGGAGTCCAAGGAGGCTTCCCTGTTTCTATATATAGTTGCTTTTCTCTTTTCTTTATTAATCTTTTTAGGTACACAACCTCGATTACAGTGTTAGACATGGTCAGCGATTCAGGAGTAGAAGTAGAGGTGTTGTTAGATGGGCAGATGACTGGATGCTGATTTGTTCTTTTTATCAAAATAAGAAATACTTGCATTCAATAATTCAATTCTTTATTCCTTACATAACACTTACCTAACAACACGAAGTCCAGAGCCTGTGCTGAGGTATAGTCAACAACTCTCTGTTATGCCAAAACTGAATTAGTAAATGTTTTTAAACTATAAAGCTAGACTATTTAACAAAATGTTAGTTACTACATACTTCATTTAGTTACAGCTATAACAGGTATATTTAAAAACAAATCAATCATCTTCAAATTAGCCCACAATTTAACATAACTGTGGTGTTTATATTTTAAATAGCAGATGATGTCAGTTTAACAATTATAAATTATATTGAAATGTATTTTATACAATCAACATAAGTAAACAATTCCCTAGGATTTTCAAAACACAAATTTGTTTCTTTTTTTGTTCCCGCCCAGCCTGGTAAACAGGGAGTCTGTATCAGGAATGGAGCCGTGGGTCTGAAAGTTATTAATTACAAATGCAGGGTATGATTCAGAAATCCTTACTCATGCAAGTAGTCTGTAGAATTACTTGCATAAACACCCAGAACTAGGCTAGTGCCACTATTCTCTTTTGCATAGCTAATGGAAAAGTGAGACATCAGTCCACTATCTGAAAGATCACTGTGGCTAGAATGAAGTATTTCAATACGGTGAGCAGACTGTTTGTAGGTGATTGGTGGCAGAATGAGAAGACTGCTTATTGGACTCAAAGCTGCAGCTGATATGTGTTGAAAGCAGAATACCTTCACAGAGTTGGTTTGTATTTTCAACAGATGCCTGCAACCATTATAATAATTTTCCTTTTACATTTCAAAAATCAACTAGAAATCACTAGTGATGTTGATGTTAAAGGACCAAGGACAAAAGTAGCTACCAAATGTCCTACAGCATACTCATAGACTATAAGGTCAGAAGGGACCATCATGATCATCTAGCCTGATCTCCTACACATTGTAAGCCACAAGAACCTCACCCACCCACTCCAGTAATACTGTGTGAACTACTTGTGAAATACTCTCTAATCCCAAGTGTGCTTCAGAGACATTTACTGTATATAGAAACCTACAGAATACAGGAGATTCACTACTTTATTATTTACTGTATTGCCAACCTCAAAAGTATAAAAATTATGAGAATGGTCCAAAAATAATTTTATATGTATCACGGGTTTTTGTGTCTTTCATTTTTGAACTCCCGTGTCTATTCCCAGTGAATGTGTCCATTCGAGTGCTGCCAGCTCCCACAAATGTATAAAGTAAGGTAATTTAAGACTAAAGGTAGATCATGCCAGACTAACCTGATTCCCTTCTTTGAGAAAATAACTGATATCTTAGATAAGTAAAATATTTGACATGGCAGCACACAGAAAAATATTAGTTACGTTACAGAAGATGAGGATTAGTACAAAAATGGGAAAGTGGATGAGGAACTGGCTAAAGGGGAGAAAGCAACGGGTTGTGCTGAAAAGGTGAATTATTGGACTGGAGTGATGTTACTAGTGGAGTTCCTCCGGGATAGGTCTTGGGACCAATCTTATTCAATATTTTATTAATAACCTTGGCACAAAAAGTAGGAGTGTACTAATTGAAATTTTCCAAAGATAAAAAAGTTGGGAGGCATCATCAACGCAGAGGAGGATCAGGAAGATCTGGATGAGCTTGAAGCCTGGGGTGTGATGGAAATGTCATCAAATTGAATAGTAGAAAGTGTAAGAACAAGAACTTAGGGTCTAATAATAATCATTTCTGCTACAGGCTGGGGGGGATCATCAGCTGGAAGCAATAGAGGAGAGAGACATGGATGTGTGTGTCAATCACAGGATGACTATGAGCCACCAAGATGATGCAGCTGTTAGGAATTTTCTGAAAATTTGTTTTGTTGTTTGTTATCTTCCATGTTGTTTTGCCTTCTTGTTTCTTGGCTTGACGCTCTTTTCTTTGTTGCTTATTTTTGATTGGGTAAGCTTAAGGGAGTTCTGCCTAGTAACAGAGTCAGGGGCAGGAAATTTGAAGGAAAAGGCAGGAAAATCTGCCTGGCAACAGGAAAGTATATAAGAGTTCAACACCGTGCGCCAGTTGCTGTCTGCCCTAGAGGTAGCCTGTGGTCATTTGTGGTAACATCGAAGAAGAAGACACCTATCTGTTCCTGTCATCGAGTGGTTCTGTATCCAAACCAGTGGTGACTTGATCCAGTAGTGGCGTGTTCTCCTGAGGCTCCTGGTCCTGGTTCTCAAGGGGTTCCTGGGTTTGCTGATTCCCATCTGGTTTTCTGTTGTCTCCTGCTTACATCAATGCAATATAATAGAAATATCTATCTTTATTCCTCTGTTGCTCATTAAACCACTGAGCTGTTTTGTTAATAAATCCCTTTTGTTTTATTCCTTAGAGTGAGTAATGTAATTATTGGTATGTTTTATTCCTTAGAGTGAGTAATGTAATTATAAATGGGCCTGTCTGGGAGGGGGTCCTTTATAAAGGTATCTCCTGTCATAATTTTTCCGGTAACACTGTGAAAAGATTAATACAATCTTAGGATGTATCAGGCAAAGATTTTCCAATAGGGATAGGGTAGGGTGACCAGACAGCAAATGTAAAAAACTGGGATGGGGGTGGGAGGTAATAGGAGCCTATATAAGAAAAAGACTCAAAAATCAGGACTGTCCCTATAAAATCAGGACATCTGGTCACCCTAGGATAGGGAAGTATTAATGTCGTTGTATAGAGCACTGATAAGACCTCATTTGAAATAACATGTACAATTCTGGATACCCATGTTCAAGAAAGATGAATTTGAACTGAAACAGGTGCAGAGAAGGGCTACTAGGATGACCAAGGGAATGTAGGGCCAGAGGAGACTAGAAGAGCTTGGCTTGTTTAGCCTAGTAAGAAGGCTGAGAATGGACATAATTGCTCATCGGCAGCAGATATAAGAGGCTTGGGGAGGTTAAGCCACCCCAAACGGGGCGAGAAATGCTGGATGCGGCACACCTCCCTTTGGAGGCGTGCTGTCCTGCTGCCTTTACAGCACCGCCACCGGAAGCTCCCAAGGAGTGGGGGGCCACTGGCACCTGGACAGTGGCCCCATCTGTGTTCCACCCCAAGGCCCTGTCCCTGCTCAGCCTCTTATAGAATCATAGATTAGGGTTGGAAGAGACCTCAGGGGGTCATCTAGTCCAATCCCCCGCTCAAAGCAGGGCCAACACCACCAACTAAATCATCCCAGCCAGGGCTTTGTCAAGCCGGGCCTTAAAAACCTCTAAGGATGGAGATTCCACCACCTGTGGTTCCACCTAATATGATTCTATGAAATTCAGGCTGCAAATTAGAAGATTTTAACTCTGAGGAGTGAGGTTTTAGAACAGCTTCCTAATAGTTGGGGGGAGGGGGAGCAAACAACTTAGTTTTAAGAGTGAGCTAGACAAATTTATGAGTGCAAATGAATGATGGCGTGGCTTGTGCTGGTAGGGGCAGGACTCAGCAGCCTTAAGACTCATTTCTGATTTATGTGCCTAAAAGCTCATCTGTCCAGGCTTCAGCCGGCCACCCTTAGGGTTCAGGAAGGAATCCCATGCCGCCAAGTGTATGTGGGTGGGTCTTTTTGTTTCCTTCCTCTGAAGTACCAGCAATGACCAGGTCGGGAGATGCGACAGTGGACAGGAGGGTCAGTGCCCTGAGGTGCCACCGCTGAGTCTCTCTTGCAGGTGCTTGGCAGGCTGGTTCTTGCTGACGCACTCAGGCTCTGATCGCCACACGTGGGGCCAGCAAGCGCTTTCCCCCAGTCAGACTGGCAGCGACGGTGGGTTTTCTGCAGGGCGCGCGTGAGTGCAGGTCCCTGGCCAGCACTAGCTGGGTCTACCTCACTTAATCCCTGACCTGCCATTGCAGGGACCGTGGGCACTGGCGCACCTGGGCGCTCCCACTGCCTGCCGGTGGCACCCACGGTGAGGGGGATGAGGTCGGAGATGGCCGAGTTAAAACGGTTAGCAACGCCGGGCGGCTGAAGACAGCCAGCGTCCCGCACCCCCCCAGGAGCCGTTAGACGCAAAAGGGGACGGAGGGGAGGGGGCCACAGCTGGGCTCGGAAATGGGCGGGGCCAGAATAGGGGCGGGGCGGGGACAAGGCCGGCGGCGGAGAATTCCGTGTATCCTTCGCACAGCATGCTGGGATTTGTAGGCCTGAGTTGCCCCGCCCACCCGGTTTCCCCCAGTGACCTTCAACAGCGGCAGGGCTGCGCCTGGGGTTAGGCAGCCTCTGTGCCAGGGGTCGCGCCTCGCGGGGTAACTAGGAGACAGGGTCGCGACAGTGATCCCGGAAGGCGAGGAGCCCTCCCCCAAAGAACTACCACTCCCACAGTGCTCCGCGCGCCAGCGTAGCGGCAGCCTAAATAGGGGGAGGGGCAAAATGGCTGCGGCTAATCCGAGGAAGAGGAGTAGTGGCTGAGGTGAGTCTGCGAGGGAGAGGAAGCGTGGGGCGGAGGGTTGCGGGGGCCGGGCTGAGGCGAAAGGCGGCAGCAGCGAAGCGAGGCTAAGGCGGTCGGGGTTGTGGCTCCGCACGGAGGCTGGGGCACTTCGCGAACGGTGTCGGCAGGCGGGCGGTGTGCGGCGGGTTCCCTGTTGGGAACCGGGGGGAGGGGGGTGAATAGCGTGTGGGGAGCCATGAGGCCCCCCCCCCCCCCGAGCCTGTATCCTCCTGCCTGATCCCCCCGCCCCGCAGTTCCCGAGCTCCTGGTGTACCGCGCTCTGCGCACCCTGGGGCACCCCCCTAACCTTTGCGTAGTGTCCGCAAGCCGTGCGCGGCGCTCTGCGGGGCTGGGAAGTCACTTGGCGTGAATCACATCGCAGAGCGCTCGAGGTGTCAGCAAACACCGGTGTGGGGCTGTGTTGCAAAGTTTGTCCTGGCTGCTAGCCGTCCTCCCAAGTCGTGCTGTGGCTTTCCCCACGTCAGTGTCCACAGCGAGTGATCGACCCCCGGGCGCTGCGGTGGAAAGGGGCAGCAAACTCATCACGCAACAGCACCCAGATACTATGTTGTGATGTTTACACTGGCTCTACTAGTATGATCAAATAGGCCTGTGACACCACTATGTCCCTTGGTACTGTAGTGTCTGGATGCAGGTCTGTGATCAGGAGGTTCTCTGTGGGGTGTTTTTTCTGTTTTTTGTTTTAGTGATATCCTGATATGGTATAAATGTAGGTCTGTCTTGTGTAGTATTGACAAAACACCATGATACAAATATTGTAGCATGCTGTCAAGCTGTGAATGTTCAGTGAATCCATTTAATGCTAACACATGTCATTTGCTTGTCTGACACTCTTATGATGATTGTGTCATGGCAACACATGACAGTGAGGTGTGACCATGCAGATCTGACCTGTGTAGTGTTAAATGAAAGTTACACAATTTTGTTACTGTCAGTAACTATGTGATAGCTTTCCATCTATCTCTCTGGTGCTGGTGTATTATAGAGACTAAACTTGACCTTTGGGGGGAATTTGTTTATGGTATGATGGACTGCAATAC
Organism: Terrapene triunguis; assembly: GCF_002925995.2. Lineage (NCBI taxonomy): Eukaryota > Metazoa > Chordata > Testudines > Emydidae > Terrapene > Terrapene triunguis. The sequence continues at coordinate 98,533,141 of NW_020664409.1, forward strand.
AGAGACTGTCTGTTGAAAGACTCTGTAAATAGGCACTAAAATGTTTACATAAAATTACCACTGAGAAATTACAGATGTGGGGGATTAAAATACTGATTGTAGGGCCATTATACTGGGAGAACTTCACTGAGTGAGACTTTAAATTGCTTTTGAAACACACTATTAAATCCTTCAAAGGAGGAAAAGACACTCTAAAATCTGCCAAAATGAGTGAGTTGGTAGGTCTGTGATTGCTTATTCAGAAAAAAACAGTGTTAAAAGTGGGAACTGAAGATAATTAATTTGCAAATAAGATAGCATTTAAAAGCAGTGATTGATTTCTAGTTTCAAATAGTATAATATTGGAAGATGTTAAACTTCCTTCCCCATTTTCTCCTCTGCTCTCTTTCTCTTACTCCTATGCTAGTGTACCTTCCGCTTCAGGTCTAATAAAATGGAATCACTAAGAACATAAGAATAGCCATGCTGAGTCAGACCAGTGGTCTATCTAGCAGAGTATCCTGTCTCCTGTCTTACAGTGGTAAGTTCCAGGTTCATTCAATGGAATGAATGAATGAACAGGGAATGGACAAAGGAGGGTAATTGTGTGATCCCCTGTGGTCCAGTCCCAGCTTCTGGCAGTTAGAGGTTTAGGGACATCCAGAGCATCGGGTGTGTCCCTGACCATCTTGGCTAATAGCCATTCTTGGACCTATCCCCCATGAGCTCATCTAATTCTTTTTTTTAATAGCGTTGTCCTTCACAACATCCCCTGGTAATGAGTTCCACAGGTGATCTGTGTGTTGTGTGAAGAAGTACTTCCTTATGTTTGTTTTGGACCAGGAATCACCCAGTGAAATTAATAGGCAGCGGGTTTTTGTGTTACATGAAGGGGTAAATAGCGCTTCTCTATTCACTTTCTACACACCATTTTTCCCTCTCAAATACAGACTTCGCTCCAAGGGTGGGGGAGTGGAGAAAATCCTCTTGGGGCTGAGATAAAATACCGAAGAATCTCACAATCAGTTACTTGTTTGTAGTGGGCTAACTATGAAGAAAACTTTCTAACTATAGGACTAGATTACCATGGTAGGTTGTATAATCCCTGGCATTGGAGGTTTTTAAGAACAGGTTATATAAAGACCTGTCGGAGATGGTATAGATGACCTCTTGAGGTTCCTTGCAGCCCTGAATTTCTGTGACTCTATGAAGGAAATTGTTTACGTTCCTAACTGCAGTGGGTGCTAGTAGATGCCCACATTAGTAACACTGGTGACTTTCAGATTAGTTGGTGTATCAGAGACCTGTTAAGGAAATATACTGCCATTGTTCTGACTCCATAAGCTTTAAAGGAAATGAAAATAAACTGTTTCATGAATTTTGTGCCATGTAACGTATTTCGACATCACTAAAATGGCTAATGATAGGGGGGTTTAAATAAAAATGTCTATGAATAGGATTATCATAGTTTAGCATAGAAAGCAAAAGTTAGTAGATGACAGCTGTTCAAAGAATCTTAAGCAATTCCAGTAGCATATTTTGTTCCAAAATGTGTGGTTTCCTTCTAATCAATTTATATCATTTTTATGTGATTAAAATATATAAATGGTATTTTTATCAGTGCTTTCAGTTGATTTTATTTTAATATGGTGCTTCTCTACTATTTTATGCTGATAGCTACATTCTGAGGTGGCACTTTCCGAGATGGGCCTTTCTGAGAGAAATGGAAACTGATGGCTGGCATACTGAGGCCTTGGCTACACTGGCAATTCACAGCGCTGCACTTGCTGCGCTCAGGGGTGTGAAAAAACACCCCCCCCTGAGCGCAGCGAGTGCAGCGCTGTAAAGCGCCAGTGTAATCAGCGCCTGCAGCGCTGCAAGCTATTCCCCTCGGAGAGGTGGAGCTCTCGCAGCGCTGGCGGCGCGACTACACTCGCGCTTCACAGCGCTTCACAGCGCTGCTGCGGCAACGCGGCCTGAGTAGCTTAGGAGCATCATATCAGGGTGAAATAAGATGATTGCCAGTACTATGGCACTTTTAGGCTTCTTTTTTTGTGGATGAGCATGTTAGCTTTGTGACTGTCAACTACACGGGGAAAACTTTCCTTTTTACCCACTTGTTTCATACATTTTCTTGCCATGTTTCATAATTATTGAAGATTTGTTTAAAAATGGGCTTGTTCCTTTTCAATCAGTTTTCTTTTGAATTGATTCTGCAGCATATAAAGGCTGAATTTGTGGTAGTTTCCATGGCAACAGTGTCATAATATTTGTACATATACATCAGTAGTACCTATTGAGGATCTCTGTCTGCTTTAGAAAAAAATACATTTAGCCTCACAAATACCCCTGGGTGACACATTATCTCAATATTGCTGATGGGGAACTTGAACAGAGATGAAAGGCAAAATGTACAAGTGAACAGAAATTTTGAATGCTTCAATTCTTGGGTACTCAACCTGAGCTGCCTGGTGCCTGATTTTTCAGACGTACTGAGCACCTATATCACGATCTTTATTTGGACTTAGGGGCTGTTCATACCTTGTGAAAAAGAACCCTAGAAATCCCAAGTTGGGAAATCCAAAATTAGTGTCTCACAAGGCTTGTGAAAGAGCTGTTAATAAAAATACAGATCTCCTGCCTGCGGTTCCTGTATCTCAATCACAATGCTATATTTCCTCCCACAGACTCAGGATTGTGACTTTGTTGTGGGATCAAATAGACTAGTTGGTTAAGGACAGGAAAAGAAGGAAGGAAGTATTACTATTCCTCCCGACCGTCACACACACATTTCAAATTGACATAGCAATTTCTAGTTGGCTGATTGGAGGCTGAGCCTAGAGCTATAATTACTGGGCATTGCACTGATTGATTTACTTCAGCCCAAAGGCTGTAGTAATTCTCCTGGAATGCATGGCAACAGGAGGGGAGATTGAATCTGGAATTGTGGAATACGGTATGTGACATTTTTAGCTTGTAAGAGCCCACCTCGCACTAACCTGCTGCAGAGCTCTTTTGGTCTTCCAGGGCATGCTGATCAAAAGACTTTGGACTGTAACAAAGTCAGTGTTTGTGGCTTTCTAGAGTTTGTGTAGCAGCTATTTTCAGGTGGATGGGGTCTGCCAGCACAGACAATAATAATTGATTGGAATATTAAATGATATATGTTCTTCACTATGCATAATGAAAAAGTCTACAAAAATAAATGGTATTGTGGATTTATATCAAATTTGGTGTGTTTAAAAGTTAAAGAATGGCTTTTCTAACTGCCTGTCCTTCAAATTCAGCCTGGAATCTGACAGTAAAGCTGTGCTCTTTCTAACTCACATACCAATTTTAGTCCCTTGTCAGACTAGAACAGCATTCTGACAGAGCCATAGCTCTAAGCCTTAGAGTCTAAGGATATGTCTACACAGCAACTAGACAGCCGCAGCTGGCTTGTGCCAGCCAACTCAGACTCGTGCCAGTTGACCGACCACGGCTGTGGGGCTGTTTCACTGCTGTGTAGATGGCTGGGCTGGGGCCCGGGCTCTAGGACTCTGCAAGGTGGGGAGTCCCAGAGCTTGGGTTTCAGCCTGAGCCTGGAAGTCTACAGAGAAATGAAACAGCCCCGCAGCCTGAGCCCCGCTAGCCCGAGTCAGTTGGCATGGGCCAGCCGTGAGGTGTGGGTTTTTTGTTTGCTGTATAGACGTGCCCTAAAGCTCTTTGCTTAAAACTGAAAGCATATACACTTCACACATCATAATCATCAAACACGCATAGTCTACTGAGGACTGTTGCGTTAGCCAGAGTGAATAGGTTGATGGTGTCATGTGTAAGAATGACAATCTGGATAAGACTAATGGTCCATCTAGCCCAGTATCCTGTCTTTTGGCAAATACCAGTGGCAGGTGCTTCAGAGGAAATGGACAGAACAGGATAGTTATTGTGTGGTCCAGTCCCAGCTTCTGGCAATCAGAGGCTTAGGGACACCCAGAATGTGGAGTTGTGTCCCTGACCATGTTGTCTAATAGCTATTGATGGACCTATGTTCAGGGAACATATGTAATTTTTTTTTTTAATCTAGTTATACTTTTGGCCTTCACAACGTCCCCTGACAATGAATTCCACAGGTTGACTGCGTGCTATGTGAAGAAGTACTTCTTTATGTTTGTGATAAATCTGCTGCCCATAATTTCATTGGGTGACCCCTGGTTCTTGTGTTATATGACAGGGTAAATAATACTTATTCACTTTCTCCACACCATTCATGATTTTATAGACCTCTAGCATATCACCCCTTAATTGTCTCTCTTCCAAGATGAATAGTCCCAGGCTTTTTAATCTCTCCTCATATGGAAGCTGTTCCATACCCTTAGTCATTTTTGTTGCCCTTCTCTGTACCTTTTCCGTTTCTAATGTGTGTGGTTTTTTTTTTTTTTTTTTTTTGAGATGGGGTGACCAGAATTGCATGCAGTATTCAAGGTGTGGGCATATCATGGGTATAGATACTGAAAATATCATAATGGCACTATTATTGTCCAACCCTTTTCTAATGGTTCCTGACAGTCTTAGCTTTTTTGACTCCTCTGCAAGTTGAGAACTATCCACAACGACTCCAAGATCTTTCTTGAGTAGTAACAGCTAATTTAGACCCCATCATTTTGTATGTATAGTTGGGATTATGTTTTCCAATGTGCATTACTTTGCACCTAGCAACATTGCATTTCATCTGCCATTTTGTTGCCCAGTCACTCAGTTTTGGGAGATCCCTTTCTAACTCTTCCCAGTCAGCTTTGGAATTAATGATTTTAAATCATTTTGTATCGTGTGCAGACTTAGCCACCTCACTGTTTACCCCTTTTTCCAGATTATTTATGATTATGATGAATAGCACTGGTCCCAGTAAAGATCCTTGGAGGACCCGGCTATTTACCTAACTCCACTGTGAAAACTGACCATTTATTCCTACCTTTATTTCCTATCTTTTAACCAGTTACTGATCCGTGAAAGGACCTTCTCTCTTATTCCATTATTTCTTATTTTGCTTAAGAGCCTTTGTTGAGGGACCTTGTCAAGGCTTTCTGAAAGTTCAAGTATACTATATTGACTGGATCGATCACCTTTGTCCACATGCTTGTGGACACTCTCCAAGAATTCTAGTAGATTGGTGAGGCATGATTTCCCTTCACAAAAGCCGGGTTTACTCTTCCTCAACATATCCGTTTGATCTGTGTGTCTGATAATTCTGTTCTTTACTATATTTTCAACCAGTTTGCCTGATACAGAAGATAGGCTTACTGGCCTGTAATTGGAAGTATAGTCTCATTAGTGTCTTTTAAAAACCATGTTACGTTAGCTATCTTCCAGTCATCTGATACAGATGCTGATTTAAGCAATAAGTTACACACCACGTTTAGTAGTTGTGCACTTTCATATTTGAGTTCCTTCAGAACTCTTAGGGGAATACCATCTGGTCCTGGTGACTTACTGCTGTTTAATTTATCAGTTTATTCCAAAACCATCTCTATTGACCTCTCAGTATGGCACAGTTCTTCAGATTTGTGACCAGGCATTGTGTAGGAAAGTTCCCAGTTCTAGCTCAATCCTGAGGATCTAAAGATCTCTGCGGTGGCCCAGTGGGCGGTGCCAGATACGGTCAGGATGTGCACCCCTTCATGCATCAGTGGGGAATTTGAGAGCATGGTGTGCTGGGGTGTTTTTTGTCCAATTTGACAACATGACTGAAGAGCATACAATGCCACTTTTGAATATAATGAGCGATTGAAAGAAGGCATCTCTCAGCAAGATTATAATGTTTCGCATAAGTCAAACCACTTTATGTTCAGGATTCAGTGTTGACAGCGCATATGGAAAGCCTCTAGCCATTCAAAAAGCTGCTTATAATTAGAGTCCAGGTTTCTAATCCATACATCAGTATAGGTAGTACACAGGTTTGATTGATCCAGAACTTTGTCTCAGCTTGAAGATGTTTTTGCATCTGTAAGTGAGATGTGAACTTCATGCAGGAAGTGACAAGATGTCTTTGTCAGCGAATGTCTGGTTTGCTTTGACCATCTGAACTTTGCTTTCAGCCTAGGTAGATGATAGTTTTGAACCACATCTTCACCAGGTATTGTGGTGGCCCAGCTCCAAGGTTCTGGACCTTGGTTTTCTGGCATGTGACGTTCAACCCCATAGTGTGGGTAGCCTCCCGGAAACCTTGGAGGGTGGGACTGAAATTCTCTGACTTCTCCCCAAGCAAGGCTACTTCATCAGTGTAGTGTTGGTTGGTGAACGTTTCTTAACTAATGTTGATTCTGATAGGAGAGCAGTAAGTTTGTCAAGCTATCGACTGGATATTAGGAAAGTGCCAGGGTGAGAGTGCATCTCTGTCGCACACCCAAAGTTGTGTAGAAATCCAGCGAAAGCTGTTAACTAGCATGACTTTCACACGGGGTGAAGACCCATGCATCAGTTTTATCAGAATATCTGGGGCACCAGCTTCTTTTAGTGAGAGTGAAAGTGTTAACCTAAATCAGTTTAGTGTTGACATCAAGGCGGCTTTTGATTTAGTCGGTATATGCTATGTGAAGTGGGAGGTTAAATTCTTGGTACAGATCAGCTAGAGGGTAAAGACAGTGTCCATTGTTGACCTCTGTCAAGGAGCATCTGCATCCTACCAAGCAGAACATGAGCAAATACCTTTCAAGGGACTGAAAACAATGAAATTGTCCTGAAGTTCCCATACTCAGTGTGAGATCCTTTGTCCTTGTACAGAGATACTATGATATGATTATTCCATTCTGTTGATACTTTGCCAGATGCCCACACTTTGAAGAATACAGTATTTGTTGCAGGCTGATGCTCACTGCTTCCAAAGCATCTTTGAGCAAGTCTGGAGGAATATCAGGTCCAACAGCACATCCACTCTAACTTCGGAATGGCCTTTCATATTTCCATGGGTCTTCAGCCTTGTGATTTGCCATGTCACATAGCTCTGGACAGTTGTCAGTGGCATAATGTGTTTTCCATCTATTCAGGACCTTGTCCATCAATGAACAGGGAAAGCTGGCCAGTTTCGTGATGGGGATTCTGGAAGGTTGTTTATGGCTGCCAGCTAGGTGCCCGGTGACTGTAGGCAGGATGCAGATTGTTGAACTTTAGGCCATTCTCTGCCTCGTCAGCTGGGGAGTTGATGTAAATCTCAATCATGTTTTGCCATGGCTTGGCAAATGCCTTTCAGCCTCCCTCCCCCTCACCAAAGTGCTGAGTACCTAAAGTTCACACTGCATTTGTTACACATTAGCTCTTTGGGGCAGGAGACCTGTCTTGCATGTATGTAAAGCACCTAGTACACACTGGAGAAGTGTATATATAATGACAAAAAAAACTAAAATAAAAGAATATTAAGGTTGCTTAGTCAAGCACTCAAAGATAAAAATGCCAGAATTAAGGTTGCCTGTGCAAACTTAATTCAGTCCCATGTGCGTATGTGTTAGGATATAACTTTTAATTAAATATTCAATATTTTTTCCATAGGACCCCTGCCTCTTTCTGTGGGTTCCAGCAAGTTAGTTGCTGAGAGAAGGGAGGCTTTCCTGTGCTCTCAGTTCTGATAATCAGAGCTACAGCAGTCCCCAGCAACTGCAGGGAAAGTTTTGCTCAGCCTCTGCAATCTTGGGAAGAAACGGGCTCAGTTGCTTCATGGGGATTGTGGATGTGTGGTCTGGGTAGCATGTGGGAGCTGTTTCGGCATGCAGCACTACTGGTGCACATGGAATCTTCAGAGAATTTGGTTGCTGGCCTCTAACAAATCTTCAAGTGTTTCAGAAGATTACAAGTTGGTCAAATGTGGGCCCACTATTTATTATTTTTATTATTGGAGTGCTAGGAGCCCTAGTTTTGGGCCAGTACCACAAAGCACCAGGAGCTGTACAAACAGAACAAAACAATGGTCCTTTCCCTGAAATGCTTACAGATTAAAAAGACAAGACAGACAGATGGTCAGGGAAGGCCTACAACACACAAGCAGAGTGTACAGTCTGGTGGCAACAAATATGTTAGTTCCACAATTTTATTTTCTCTCTGGTGGGTTTAGTTAGGAGGGGATAAGCTAAAGGGCAGAGAGAAAGGACATTGAAGGGAAGGAGGATGCGGGGGGGGGGAAGAGAAGGGGAGAAGAGGGTAAGTGGAGGGTTCTCAGGCATCCGGTTTTCGACTCGAACACCCAGTTGAAAAGGGACCCTGGCGGCTCCGGTTGGCACTGCTGACTGGGCCGTTAAAAGTCCGGTCGGTGGTGCAGCAGGGGCCCAGGGCTAAGACAGGATCCCTGCCTGCCCTAGCTCCGCGCAGCACCTGGAAGTGGCCATCAGGTCCTTGCAGCCCCATGGGCGGCCAGCGGGCTCCATGTGCTGCCCCCTCTCCGAGTGCCAGTTCCGCAGCTCCCATTGGCTGGGAACTGCAACCAATGGGAGCTGCAGGGGAGGTGCCTGCGGGCGTGAGGGCAGTGTGTGGAACCTCCGTGGCTGCCCACACACCTAGGGACCGTAATGACCTGGCGGCTGCTTCCTGGGAGCCGCGGTAAGTGCTTCCGGGGCCCCCCCCCCCAACACCCTGCCCCCGCCTGGAGTCCCCTCCCGCACCCAAACTCCTCATCTCCATAGAATCACAGAATATCAGGGTTGGAAGGGACCTCAAGAGGTCATCTAGTCCAACCCTCTGCTCAAAGCAGGACCAATCCCCAACTAAATAATCCCAGCCAGGGCTTTGTCAAGCCTAACCTTAAAAACCTCTAAGGAAGGAGATTCCACCACCTCCTTAGGTAACCCATTCCAGTGCTTCATCACCCTCGTAGTGAAAAAGTTTTCCGTAATATCCAACCTAAATCTCCCCCACTGCAACTTGAGACCATTGCTCCTTGTTCTGTCATCTGGTACCACTGAGAACAGTCTAGATCTATCCTCTTTGGAACCCCCTTTCAGGTAGTTGAAAGCAGCTATCAAATCCCCCCTCATTCTTCTCTTCTGCAGACTAAACATTCCCAGTTCCCTCAGCCTCTCCTCATAAGTCATGTGCTCCAGCCCCCTAATCATTTTTGTTGCCCTCCGCTGGACTCTTTCCAATTTTTCCACATCCTCCTTGTAGTGTGGGGCCCAAAACTGGACACAGTACTCCAGATGAGGCCTCAGCAATGTCGAATAGAGGGGAATGATAATGTCCCTCGATCTGCTGGCAATACCCCTACTTATACAGCCCAAAATGCCGTTTGCCTTCTTGGCAACAAGGGCACACTGTTGACTCATATCCAGCTTCTCGTCCACTGTAAAACCTAGGTCCTTTTCTGCAGAACTGCTGCCTAGCCATTCGGTCCCTAGTCTGTAGCAGTGCATGGGATTCTTCCTTCCTAAGTGCAGGACTCTGCACTTGTCCTTGTTGAACCTCATCAGATTTCTTTTGGCCCAATCTTCTAATTTGTCTAGATCCCTCTATATCGTATCCCTACCCTCCAGTGTATCTACCACTCCTCCCAGTTTAGGGTCATCTGCAAACTTGCTGAGGGTGCAGTCCACGCCATCCTCTGGATTGTTAATGAAGATATTGAACAAAACTGGCCCCAGGATCGACCCTTGGGGCACTCCGCTTGATACCGGTTGCCAACTAGACATGGAGCCATTGATCACTACCCGTTGAGCCCGACGATCTAGCCAGCTTTCTGTCCACCTTATAGTCCATTCATCCAGCCCATACTTCTTCAACTTGCCAGCAAGAATACTGTGGGAGACAGTATCAAAAGCTTTGCTAAAGTCAAGGAATAACACGTCCACTGTTTTCTCTTCATCCACAGAGCCAGTTATCTTGTTATAGAAGGCAATTAGGTTAGTCAGGCATGACTTGCCCTTGGTGAATTCATGCTGACTGTTCCTGATCACTTTCCTCTCCTCTCAGTGTTTCATAATTGATTCCTTGAGGACCTGCTCCATGATTTTTCCAGGGACTGAGGTGAGGCTGACTGTCCTGTAGTTCCCCAGATCCTCCTCCTTCCCTTTTTTTAAAGATGGGCACTACATTAGCCTTTTTCCAGTCATCCAGGACCTCCCCCGATCGCCATGAGTTTTCAAAGATAATGGCCAATGGCTCTGCAATCACATCCACCAACTCCTTTAGCACCCTCGGACGCAGCACATCCGGCCCCATGGACTTGTGCTCGTCCAGCTTTTCTAAATAGTCCTGAACCACTTCTTTCTCCACAGAGGGCTGGTCACCTCCTCTCCATGCTGTGCTGCCTAGTGCAGTAGTCTGGGAGCTGACCTTGTTTGGGAAGACAAAGGCAAAAAAAGCATTGAGTACATTAGCTTTTTCCATATCCTCTGTCACTAGGTTGCCTCCCTCATTCAGTAAGGGGCCCACACTTTCCTTGACCACCTTCTTGTTGCTAACATACCAGCCCCACCCCAAAGCCCGCACCCCAGTCAGAGCCCTCATCCCTCCTGCACCCCAACCCTCTGCCCCAGCCCAGAGCCCTCTCCTCCACCCTAAACCCCTTATCCCCAGTCCCACCCCAGATCCCGCACCCCCAGCTGGAGTCCTCCACCGCCCCGTCAGCCCAGAGCCCTCTCCTGCACCCTGAACCCCTTATTTCTGGCCCTACCCAGAGTCTGCTGCCCCAGCCGGTGAAAGTGAGTGAGGGTGGGGAAGAGCAAGCGACGGGGGGAAGGGGGAAATGGAGCAAGTGGGGGTAGGGGGCAGGGTCTCAGAGAAGGGGTAGGGCAGGGTGTTTGGTTTTGTGCAGTTAGAAAGCTGGCAACTGTAGTGACATAAAATGAAGAGACTGAGGAAGGGGGAGGTTTGGAGCACATAACCAGTCATCACAGAGAAAGTCCAGTAATTGTCTCTGGCTGGTTCCTCTTGGCAGCTTTCCTATCCCTGTGGACTTGGGAGAAAAGGCACACTCCTCACACCAAGGTGACTCTTCAGATTTCCACTGCCTGTTCTAAAGCATGGGGGTGCTAGAACTTCTCAATGAAAAGGTTGTAAGAATTTTTTTATGTAGGCAAAATGTGTCTTTCCTAAGCTTGTTCTCAGAAACAGTTAAACTGTTTTAGCAGAAAATTTCCTAAAAATTCAGCATTAGGCACACACCTGGTATGAAAAACTTCAGCCTGAACAATTGAGGTTTGGTAAATTTATAAGCTTTCGAAAATAGGGTCTTATAATAGGAAGTATCTGGCCATAATTATATTTGTCTCTACCTTCTACCTATAATGTTTCACTGGCAAAGTGTACTGTGTCCCCATTCATTGCAGTTGTCAAAAATTCAACACTCAGACATCAGGCTCTTTTAATTAAAACCTTATTAAGGCTGCTCAATTATGTGTACTACAAATGCACCCTTAATGAAGCCAGAAAATATCTGTTCTCTGTAATCCCTGAATCAAATTTTCAACCAGCAGTCATTAATTTATCTTCATTTTACAAACACGCACCACCCACAATACACTGCTTTCTCCTTCCACAAAAAATAAAAATAAAAGCTGTAACTTTGTCCTTGTGGAGAGGCATACTTTTCAAACAAGGTAGATTGATTAACCAAGCACTAAACCTTGATTTAAATAATTGATTTTAATCATATTTTGTATTTTACTCTTTAGTTATCTTTGAGAGGTTCATTCTCGTTGGTTGTTATAACCATTAAAATGTTGATTTGCAACTAAAGGTAACTTTATTAAATTTGATACTTCTTTTTGCTAACCAGAGGACACTGTATCTCTACATCTAAACATTAATATAACTCAACATTCATGTAGTCAGATTACTAATTTTTGTTTTTTATGACATTAGAAAATGATGAATTATTATTATTTTATTATTACATGTTTTTTTTTTTACTTGTGAATTGTCAAGCTGCAATTGGATGGAAATTGGAATTCAATTAAACGCACAAAAATGGCTTTGTAAAAAAAAAAATTTTAGTTATATAAAACTGCCTTATATCTGCTGTATACATAAGGAAAAAAGTTTATCAGCATGTTTTGCATTTGAAATTAATGTATTAAACCAATGTACATAATGTCTTGACTTCTTATTCAAATTATATTTTTATTTTCTTATAGCTTATTTCATCTTGCAAAACTGAAGACAAATTCCTGGCTAACAATGCCTGATAGTAAGTATTACAACCTTTAGTTATCTTGAAAAAACATTTAAGGATATCATGTTGTGTATTAAATATTGCTTAATTGGTGTAGGGGGAACCCAAATGAAATAAGGGAACTAATAATGCAGGTATTATCTTTTTAGTTTAAAATGGAATTTGATTTGCTCAAGACCATGTGATTGGCCATACATTGATGTACCAATACATATCTGTTACTAAGAACATTTTAAAAATGAAATCTCATATATAAAGTTGACGACTTCTTGTTAACTGCTCAGTGATCATAAAATCTTCAGAGTTGTAAAATTGTTCATCATAAAATTATGGTGAATTTAGTATGTGACTTAAAGTATGTTATTTTAGAAAGTATGTGGTGGGGCAAAACAAAGTTACAAAAGAAGCCTGTGGTACTCCAGTGCAATCCTACTCACATAGTATTTTAAAATAGTAAGTAATACTGTATAGTAAATAGAACTAATAGTTAACTTATAAAATGATAGGTCTAATACTTAACATATAAAAATACAGCTAACATTTTGACAGAAGCATCTTTAAGACTCAAAAAGATCATGTATCTTGAGGAAGTAAAACCTCATGTATATAAAAGTTTCAGGCTGGGGAAGAAAATGAACCCACCACACAATTAATACCAACTAAAGTAAGTAACTTATCTCCCCCCTCCCCCCCGAAAAAAAAGTAGTCTTTATAATAAGTGAATTTCTCTTTCATAATGACTAGGTGAGAGTCTTCAACAACAAAAATCAGGATTGTTGGAAATATAGATACACTGTTTTGAATATGGATTTTACCAATGTCTGGATTGATCTAGAAACATGAACATATTTTGATTCAGGGATTTCTGAGATGACAAGTGACCTAAAACACAAATTATCTGCTATGTTAGGTGCTAAATCTGTTTGGATATTTTGCTCTTTAGTTACTACTTGCTACTTACTGTAAAATATTTTTGAGGTATTTTGTTATTACAATGTCACATCTTTTTTTTTTTATTGCTGTTCTATAGCTGAAGCTGCATTTGGATGTTTGGTGCTGTTTGGGCCCTCATGATTATGAAATACCTTTCTATAAATATTTTTTTTTTTTTTTTTTTTTTGAATACAGAAATGGAACAATCTCCTTCATTTAAGTATAGGGAGAGCTCTTGTAAAGAGAACATGTTATGTAGAATGCAGAGCAGGTGATGTATGTCAACAATGTTAATAGCTTGCATGTTGCCAAAATGGATATTAAAATATAGTTGAATTCACTTTTGAGGTTGCTGGCATAGGGTGTTCTTATTTCTTTTTTTATAGAGAATGCTTCAGTGAAGATGTCAAGAGAAATAGCCTACTAGAAGAAATGTAAATTTAATTTTTTCTCTCTTTATCAGAAATATTTTCCCCAGGTCTGGCAAACTGAGTGGTGGTCATGATATAATAGAAATGCTACTCCTTTTTTGACACTTATATTATTGAATCAGAACACAATGGTTGAGAGAGAGTATGTGATTTGGGTTTTAGGAGAGAATGGGATGCGGTAGAGAGAAATTGGGAGGAGAGGAAGGTTTTATTTTATATTGAAGGGGAGTTAACAATTCAATTACTAAATTTTATTCTATATTAGGTTTGAATTCAGTGTGAACATTTGTACTGAATTCCTAAAAGTATATTTAAGAAAGTAGAATTGTTCTGCTAAATGGCTGTGTGGTCTGTAATGAACTGTTGAGATTAATAGCACTAATTCTCTTGATGGTCCTTTATGACTAAAACTGGAATGCATATGCTTGTCTGCAATTAGGTACCTCTTCAGCATAACTTTCTTTTTTAGTAGTACATAGACAATAGAAACAAGACTTGGCCACTAAGATCCAAAAATGGGAAGGAAGCTTGTAGCTTCTTTAAGCAGTGCAAAAGAATGGTGATTCATGGGGAAGACAAGTGAGGAAGAAGACCTGTATAGTGAATGTGTCAAGGTTGCTGATGTTGAATTTCAGCCTGCTCGCTTTGAATAATAAATCAATAGATTAGACATATAGAGAATTGATCACACACGAGGTATATGGGTGCTTAATCAAGAGCAAAGGTTTTTAAACTTCTAGGGCAGTACTTCTGTAAAAATGGTGAAACATCTTTCTGTCTTTAAGCAGTGATGTTTGATGCTATATTTATAGCCCCTCGGATCTTTTTATAATTGTCAGGGATTTTTTTGACCAACTAAACTTACCCCTTCTACCCCCACACCTGTCCCCGGTGAAAAAAAATTCTCTTTGGACCAGCCATATGTGTTTCATATCTGTCTTTATCAAACGGTTGCTTGGTGTAAATTAAGAGATTCTGACTTGTGGATGACTTTAGAGTTGCAGGGGGAGCTCTTGCACAGAACAAGTCGGCAAAGAAATCTGGAGATAGGAGCAGTGGGATATTTAGTACTAATGTACAGGAAACCAATAGCAAAAACTAAAATTTGTACAATATGTAACCAAGTGGTGCGGGAGAGAATGTAACCTGACAGCTACACCTGTAATATTAGTATATTTAAACAAGGAGCCAAGGTAAATATACTGTCTTAATTTTTTTCATGTAATAAATTATTTCTAATTGGAAAGGAATGGGATCAGATTGTAAAGAATATAGGATATTAGGTGTGAACAGATGAGTTTGAAGATGGGTTTTTGCAAGCCTTTGAACAAGCTTGCTAAAGGTTGTTGTACTCATCTTTCCCTACCTCTGACATAGGTGGTTTTTTTTTTTATTTTTTTTAAGGAGACAATGGTGTTATCCTGACACCACCGTTTCACACTCTCCCACCCTTTAAGTTGTGTACTGGGGATGTGTCTGGATTCATCTTACTTTACATTTTGCATACTATATTATCGTTCTTATGTGCTTGTAGTATTCTTTACCAGCTTATTGGGAGACATAACTCAAGCTTTTTACTCTCTAAAGCTGTGTCCTCCCTGCATTACTAGCTTGAGCTTCAGCAGCACCCAGTCTCCAACCCATCCTTCCCGATGGGCTACCTTGAGCTTAAAGCTCCAGTTATCTCAAGCTAGAAACTTCTGGGTGCAGTGCACTCAATATACTGCGAGATTAATGCCGTGGAAAAAAAACCCTCTGAGTCTGAAAATAAAACCACTGAAACTTAGCTTCTTTGTAGGTGTCACACAGGATTCCTACTAACCAACTCTCAGTATTTCTAGTTGTGTTATGAAGTAGTATATTGCTATGAAACCTCAAATTATTTTCATCTTTCAGATGGCCATCTGTTAAAGCCTCCCCATACACATTCAACTTCAATTCCGACCCTAGAGGTACTTTGCTCTGACTAACCTTGTATGGCTCAAAAGAGAGAAGTCCCATAGGAGTCCCACAAGAACAGTGCTCCACTACAGCCTACTTCTCCTCTCAATGTTACAACTTCATTCATGTTGTCATACTCAGCTGCAAAACATTGACTTCAGCCTCATAGTTATTCATGTGCAAATAACACATTGCCACTAGGCAGGTCTGTAGTCATCTATCTGAGGTTGAAATTCACGTTGTGCATTTGAGTACATGTAATTGTGAGAAATTGAATGTGCATTTTAACTGGTAATATGTTGGAGCATAGATGAATTTATTTAAGTGAGTGAGTTTAAATCAGTTTTTAATTATTTAAATCAAGTGGGAAACCTTGAAATAAATAATTGATTTTAATCTTGTTTTGTGTTTGTACTTTTTAGTTATTTTCCTAAAGAAAGGTTCATTCTCATGTTCATTTGCAACCAAATATAGTCCTCACACTAAATTTGGTACTACTTTTTGCTAACCAGGAGGATACACTATGCACGCTTATGTAAGTAATTGTATAGTGTGAACATTCAGATACTTAATTTTTACATTTTTATTATGTTTAAAATGGTGAATGACTGCTTTATTTACTAGATAATTTTTTACTCTGGACTTATCAAGCTGCATTTGCATGGGAATTGGAATTCAATTAAAAGTACAAAAACAACATTTTTAAATTGTTAGATTAAAAAGAAGCTACCTTATGTGCTGTATACATAAACATTTTTTCTTAATAAAACATGTTTTGCATTTAAAACTTCGCTTTATTAAGCAAAGGAAGTATTATCTGTAGTTGGTGAATTGATGGATTGTTTCTGGTCACCATGAGCCAGATTTTTGAGGGTATTTAGGTGCCTGGAAATGCAGATTGATGCTTTAGGAAATCCCACGAGGCACCTAAGCAGGCTAGATGCCTAACTCCCACTGAATGTCAATTCATTTTATTTCAATGGGAGTTAGGTATCTACCCTGCTTAAGAAAGCTTGAAAATCCCATTAGGCATCTATCACACATCTAAAATATAAAATGCCACTGAAAATCTGGCCCCATGTCCTTCAGATTGTTAGGGTTAGTAGATCTCATCCTTTCCCACCTGTTTTCATTCATAGATTGGAATAGGAAAACAAACTTTCCTGCTTTTTCAATTCCCAGTTGATTTCTTAACTTTGAATGAGCCTTTCTGCACCTGCTGGCTAAACCATTGCCAAAAGTAATTTAATGGAAGAACTTTTCTGCCCAACAGAAATTAAAAGTCCTTAAATTTGGGGATAAAATTGCTCCATTGTAAAGACTGAAAACAATATAGATGCTTTCTTAATATAGTATATGATGTGATATATTTATAAAGTTTGAGTGGACCTCATAAATTAAAGATGTTTTCTTCTTGATGCTTTTTTAGTTATATAAAGAAATGTCCACAATTCATTCAGATTTTAGGATGAGTTCATCGATGCAGCATATTTATATTTATTTAAATTGTAATAATAAATTTAGGTCTTAACAAACTTTAAATTTACTTTTAAGCACAATTTAAAAAAAATTACATAAAAATCTGATATTTGTGATTTTTAAATACAAAAAATCAGTTTATCCATCCTGGTTGGAGTGAGAAGTGTGTTCATTGTGGAGCTGAGGAATCTGAGCTGTGTGCTTGGGTGGCAAGGCATATGACTTGAGATGGATGTAGATGTGAATGTTATCTTAACTGGTGATTTTCTAGATTTTTAGTAATTCAATTGATTGGAATACAATTAAGCGATCTTAACTGTAAATTCATACTTTTTTGTGGGGGAATGTTTATAATGCCTTTTGTGGTTAACTAGTAAGAATTCTCAACAATGATTGGCAGGCCCATTGTGCGTCTCTGGAATATGCAAGGTAATAAGCAAACATGAAGAAAACCAAGATAATGCATAAAATGTCAGTCATTTTATTTTTACAAGTGTAGCTGGCTATAGTATTAATTAGAATAATAATTACAGTAGTGATAATAGGAAACAGTATTATAATCTGTTTAAATTGTTTAGTTGGAAAGAGACCACTCATCATTAGAATTATCAGGTATATGTATTCATTATGTGAGAATTAGCAAGGCTTAATGTAGAACAAGCCCAACTTTAGAATACTCAAATTGTTCACTCATTGTTACAGAAGTATTCCAAAGTCTTGGATTAGTTTTCCTCAATTATTTCTATTTTAGAATTTCATTCCTACTTCTCAAATCTGATGTGTCTGTTTCTGGCATTCTGTAATGACTACTTTTATCTTCAGCCAAAGGATATGTTGAAGATTTTTTTTTTTTTTTAGTTTGTGTAAAGCGAAGTCTGCTTTATAGCAGGTGGATCGAATGGAATGAAGGAGTTCTCTTCCTTGAGATTACAAATTACACTTGTTTAAAAAATAGTATTATATGCTGTCGGGGATTTAAGTCTGTTTTCACTTGGGTCTTCCAATCATTCCAAACTCCAAGTAAATTAGTGAGAGATTACAGGGAAGAGATTGTTTTCAAAGTCTACCGAGTCAATACCTATTGCACCGGATGCTGAAAACTTTAAATACAAACGCTTCCTTTCCCATACAATATTGTCTTTCCTCTGTTCTCCTTAATATTCTGTTTCTTATTAATGGCAAAACTTTTCAGTCTATTATTATTTTGAGTGTTAAAAATATTATGATAAATTAATGACCAACTGAACAATGAGTTTACCAACTTTCTTTTAATATTACTAGCAGAAATTGTACAGAATACATTACTATCACAGATCTTTTAAGTTGCCTTTGTTGTCAAAATTGCCTTTATAGTTCAGTGCCACCTTTTTTTTTTTTTTTTTACCCCACCCCAATTGGGAGTGCATATGAGGGTTCCATGAAAGTGTTGAAACATCAGGAAATATGAAATTATATACATTTTTTTTAAAGAAATGGTTTCTCCTTCTTATTTTAATTTATAACTGTATTCTTAGTTTTACATGATATTATGAAAGTACAAAGTATTACATGAATCCCACATTCTGTCTTGCTACAAAGATGCTAAATTTACTGGCAGAGTTACTTGAGAAGATTAGTGGTCATTTCTAAAAAATCTCTTTTGTATTTCAAAGGGTTGTTTGTGGGTACAATAGGGACACAATCAAGTCTACAACTAGTAATAAACATCTATGCCAGTTAGCATGTAAGTGGTACACAACTAAATTTGATTTGTATTTAAATGTCTGCAAAACTGCAGTGGAAATAAAATATTTCAGTGGGCTTATTCGTAATTTGTGGTCCTGGGAATTCTACTGTTGCAGATTTTGCCAAGAGTGATGGATAGTATTGCATTTACTATAAAAGCCCAAATTGAGCAAAATGATTCTAACTATATTTCTCCACATTGTAAAAGAGAACTAATGGTTTGTAATTCTTTAAGAAGCAAGGGAAATAGAATACTCTGGAAAGAGTAGAAGATAGACATTTCCTTGAAAGAGCCAACAAGAATATTAGATGGAAAAACTTCCATTCACATTAATTTATTATGATTTTAAACGCCTATTGAACTCCAGTATGGACAAAGAGGAAATACCTGATACTGAGTGGGAACCCAGTTTGATTATATTTGCTTTGACTTTGCAATCACATTAGTCCATAAATAAATGAAAGCAGCATTCCCAGTGAAAAAGGAACTACGTTTTTTTAAAAACATTTCTCCTATGAAATATAGTTATAAGTGACCACCGTAATAGACAATGTTTTCCTATAACCTTATATATTTTTAAATGTTTGTCATTTTGTATTCTGTTTTGTATTGTTGAAACCCTCACTGTCTCTTGAATAGCCAAGATAAAGACTTAAATACAGTACTTTGTAACAGTGTTTAACAAAAAAGAAAGATGTTGTGGAAGGAGAGGGTTGTATTGGAGAGAGAAGGCTGTGCAGCAGTCAGGATTCTGGGATGGTGAAGGAATCAATGTTTATAAGTGCCATGGGAAGCCTTTCAACTTCATTCCACTGGATGATGAGGCAGGAACAGGAGGAGAAGGTCTGCTTGGACCTAATTTTAAAGTCCAACCCAAGCTCAAGAGTGAGTCATTTTCATACCTGACCCAAACCTGAAGCTTGTAGGTGGGTTGCAAGGGTCTAGCCTCTGGCCTGGATTCTTTTCTTTGCCTCTCACTCCAGACTCCCTATTTGCATAAAGCCCATCTGCCTATTATAGGCTCCTTCCCCATGCACATACCTTCTTTACCCTAGGCCCAACACCTCTTGTTTCCCCCTGTTCCCTTGCATTCCCATTCTTTCTCTCTCTGAACTTCTCCCTCACTGTCTTCCTCGTTGCCTTCAACAACAGAAAGCAGCACCGTGGGGAGAACTGGTGCTCAGTTTCTCTGCACTGTTGCCTCAGCTACTCCAGTGCACAGTGAAGCCTAGGCAGCCATGCCTTGATGCCCAAGGTAGTATGCAGCCACAGAAACTTTAAGGAGCAATGACAATTGGGGCCAAAATTATTTATTAAGGAGAATTCTTGAGTCCAGTCTTCTCTCATCACTGACTCATCAATAGAATGGTAGCATGTCAGTTAGCTGCAGAGGAAGGGTGGTGATTGGTTGTTATTTTTGAAGGCAAGTTCCCCAATTATGAGTGTCCTGACCTGTCCTCCTCTACAGTGTAAGTGCAAAATTCAATTCAGCCATAACTATGGAGCTGCGACACGTGCTTCAGTTGCCAGATAAGCTATGAACCCATTTTTCATTTTGCATATCATATTGATGAATACGCCGATCGGATTATAAATAAGCCATTCTTTAAGAGTTCCTTTCAAATAAAAATTTATTTGAGTTACTCAATGGAAAAAAATATATTAATACAAATGTTTTGTTCAAAGTGTTTATACTTCTCACTTGTGTAGCGAATCTTCAAATTACTCATGTAAAATTGTGCTTCATATGAAGTATTTAATAGAGTAGTATTAAAACACTGCAGAACAAAACTTCCCTGATTGTGGATACTAGAAAAGGAATCTTCACATAGATTGTAAATTTTCCTTGAAATAGTTGACAAAGAAGGATTTACATTGGTATTTTCTTGAAACACACTTTTTTACCTGTCTGCTTTTACAAACCTTTTATTGATTTTTGTTTCATAGAATATCAATCAGGGTTGGAAGGGACCTCAGGAGGTCATCTAGTCCAACCCCCTGCTCAAAGCAGGACCAATCCCCAGACAGCTTTT
Source organism: Terrapene triunguis (assembly GCF_002925995.2). Classification (NCBI taxonomy): domain Eukaryota; kingdom Metazoa; phylum Chordata; order Testudines; family Emydidae; genus Terrapene; species Terrapene triunguis. The sequence continues at coordinate 98,553,793 of NW_020664409.1, forward strand.
TGCCCCAAATCCCTAAATGGCCCCCTCAAGGATTGAACCCACAACCCTGGGTTTAACAGGCTAATGCTCAAACCACTGAGCTATCCCTGTTGCTAATAGCTAACACTGTTTTTCAAGTTTTCCTCTTGCTTATGCAATTACAGTGCAGGTTTCAATATACAAAATGACAAATTGAATATACAAGGCTTTAGGAGAACATTGACTACAGTGATGGCTTTATTTTAAAATCTCCTGAATAAAAGTAAGTATTGAAAGGGCACTTTGCTTTATATCTGTGTACACATAAAAACATTAAACAATTTTAATAAAGTTGTACAGTGTTAAGTCCACTAGATAATAATGAAACAATCTGCAAAATACAAAATAACTAACAAATTACAACTGCCCAATTAGGACTCTGTCCAGAATATTGTACCTTTTTAGTAGGTTATACAAGTACATATTCAAAATAGGTCTTGGTAGACGGTGGACCTTTGATAGGCAGAGAATATATTCCTATGAAGACTTTCATTTTGTCACATGGATTTTGCAGTTCCTAATTAGCTATTGATGATTTTCTAGTGTTCTACATTAGGAAAGGGGCTGTGCAAATTAAAAGCAATGGAAACTTCTGTATCTAAAATTATCTATGCAATTTATAACTGATAAATGCTATCTCAATTTATTTGCATTTTCAGTATTTGATTTAATTAGTGCCCTTATGTCTTTTCATTACCTACTAAAAAGTTATGTATGCCTCTGATAGCTTAGAAAATGGAAAAAAAACCCTGTCTATTGGCTAAAATCATACTGAAGTTCAAAATCAAAAATTTGCAGTGAATATTTTATAAAAGGGTTGCTAAATTTTATTAACTTACCTGTTTGTTAAAGCCTATTATTGTTGTTTACAGAAATTACTTTGCAACTGGTTTTCGTATCAGTCGTTGATTAATCTTCATGTCCAGCATTATTTGATCCTGATTTCTGAATCATGGGACGGACAGGTAAGACTCGTGCTGATTATACATGCGAGTGTTCTGATTTTTGTTGCATAAAAATATAAAGATAAATTGGTTTAATTTTTGTTTGCCATGTGACTATATGCATGTTATAGTATCAAAAGACTAAGGGTGAACTGGCCTGAGATGACTGATAGCAATTAATGATTGATACACTGAAAACTTTTTGGCCTGTCTGACAAATGGCCTCTGGGTTTTCTTTTTTTGCCTTCGGGAAGGGACCAGGGATCACTTTAAGATCAGATACTTTGTGAATAATCAGGGATAGAAATTAATTGGATGCCTCAATTCCAGCTTTCAAATAGTGTAATCTCATTTCTAGGAGTTAATGAGAATATGTGCTGCTAAACTCATTCTGGAATTGAAGGAAGCTTGTAATTGGAAAAACTAGATCTTAAAGCAAGGATAAGATCATCAAATTTAACTCCTCTGGCAGTTACAGCCAAAACTCATATCAGTTGGTGGAAGAGTGAAGGGTCTTTGAGGTCTTTGGCACAAATTGGCAGGAGCCCTACAAATGGGCAAACAGAGTATGTTGGCTGTGTTCCACTGGCTTGTATGAAAGTGTGGTGTAGTTATGGCATTACCCCCTCCATGTGTTCATTGTGTCTCTCAGCTGTAGATGCTCTTGGTCATGTGCTCCAGGAGCACATTGAGATTCTGGCTGATCCCTCTGCGGGTGTCCTTAGGGGGCAGAGGGCTTTTTTCACTTATTCCAGATTATGGGTAAAATGTTAACAGTGCCTTTGCTTAAGGTTGCCTCACATTTTCCATTAGAAGACCCTGTTTTCTGTGTCTTAAAACTTTTGAATTCTTTAACTGTTCGGGTTCAAATTTTCCAAGCTGAAGGCTTTTTGCAAGTTTCAACAAAACCAGTGTAAGCATTTCCCAGAATGAATTTTGAGGAAAAATGCATTGTTTTACCCATGCTAAATTCTCTTAGCCATTTAATTGAGAAGTGCCTCTGTGTTTTGGATGAGGAATTCAAAATTTGGCAAGGGGGTCACCTTGTTTTTTCTATCCTGTTGAAAATATACCCAAATTTGGCCGAGTTATAAGCTGCTTTTATAAATAAATAAATCAGTTTGTACGTGTTCAGTCGAGGTTTGTTAGAGGCTGTCGGCTAAAGTTTCAAAAGATTCCATCTCACTGAGCGTGCTGTGTCCCTACGTGCTGACCAGACTGTACATGTATCATTCTCCAGAGTGACTGAAAATGCTTCATCCCCAGGCTGCAGGGGCTGAGCAGGACTTCCACTGCAGTTGTTCTTCCCAGTACCTGGGGGCTGATGTGGTATGTGGCACTGGAATGGACAGAAAGGAGACTAGTCTTTTGCTCACAGTATTCCTGCTGCTGGTGCCCAGCAGCATGGAGAAGACTGTGCCTGACTGAATGTGAGGTTTTTGATTTAAGTCAAGTTGGTTTAGCACATCATAAGTGTAGGGTCATACTTGAAAGCTACCTTTGGATAAAATAAAAGTTATAAGGGAGTGATTGAAGCTGAACCACCTTAAAAAATTATGCAGTATTATACAGACATTTCCTGATGAAGAACATTTTCATATGAAAAGGTAACTAGTGGCTTGCTGGGAGTATAGGAAATCATAAATAAACCACAAAGAATATTTTTGAAAGATGGAAAACCATTTAAAATCCAAACTAGCCTCCAGCTGTGATATCTGAAGAGCATGTCCCAATTAAAATTCTCCATTAATGGAATATTACTTTATTTTGTTAGCCTGTTGCAAATGTTTTGTAGCTACTGCAATATTTTTCATTTAAAAAAGGCAACACTTTCATAAGATACAGTAAATCAGTACCTGATTAAACTACTAATAAATCCTTTTAAAACTGATTTATAATGAGAAAATTGAAAAATATTTATAGCGGAGATTGTCTTGCTGTCACCTTATGAGTGTCCTATGCTTTGAAAATAAACATAACTCCAGAACATTAAATGTATAGACAGTACACTAAAGTACCCATAACTACTGCTTTCATAAAGTTTAACACTTCAATATTGGTCAATCTTTAAACACTTAGAAATGATCTAAATTTACAGTAAATATTGAATATTTGATGTTCAGGAAACAGTCTGAGCCCTAACTGATTTCCTATACTCTTTTTACAATCTTCCCATTTAAATCCACTTGATTGTTCCACGTGATAATCAAGAGCCTGCACTATTTGTTTAGAGCTGACCCCTGAAGAAGGAAAAACCTGATCTTTGCTCCCTGGACCTCAGATATGGCTGCCAGAGCCCACTTTGCAGAACACCAAATGCAAGAAAAAAATTAGCTTGTGGTGTCATGAAGATGAAGTACTGTTATAGCACTGGTCTAGGACTCAGGAGATCAAGGTTCTCAGTTCAGCCACCAGAATAATGTAGCTAGAGTCGACGTAGCATAGGTCGCCTTACTGCAGTATCTACACCGCACTGGGTCGATGGGAGAAACTCTCCCATCGACTTACCTTACGCTTCTCGTTCTGGTGGAGTACCGAAGTCGACGGGAGAGCAATCTGTGGTCAATTTAGTAAGTCTTCAGTAGATTGACCCCTTGTGCATCGATCGCCGCAACATTGATCCCCGGTAAGCGTAGACATACCCTAAATCTCCTTTGCTGCAGATTAAGTCCATGAGTTCTTTTCGTACCTTCAGTGGACATAAAGAACAATTGATCACCATCCTCTTCGTAACAGCCCTTAACATATTTGAAGACTGTTATCAGGTCGTTCATCCCCCTCGCCATCTTTTCTCAAGACTAAATATGCCCTTTTTTAACTTTTCCTCATACATTTGGTTTTTCTAACCCTTTTATCATTTTTGTTGCTCTCCTCTAGACTCTTCACTTTATCTACATCTTTCTTAAAATGTGGTGCCCAAAATTGGACATAATACTCCAGCTGAGGGTTCATCAGGGCTAAATAGATTGGAACAATTACTTCCTATATCCTACATACAACATTCCTATTAATATATCCCAGAATGTCATTTGTCTTTTTCACAATAGCATCACATTGACGGCTCATTCAATTTGTTATCCGCTATTACCCCCAGATCTACGTTAATTTTTTGCTTTGTTTGTATGAGATATGGGATTTTAAAATTGTCCTGTCTTTATTACTATAAAATATTCCTATTGTGTCCACTTACCTGGCACTTTCCATTTCCCACATCGGCTGAACAAAGACACACCCTCTTTTATACACTGATACAAACAAGTTACGTATTGCCCCTCTGACATGATGAGTTATCACCCTTTACTTTATACATGTTGTTTCGATCAAAACATCTCACTTTGTCAGGGGTCAGTATTTCCTTGTATCCTCTTCGGGGAGTGTGTTTACACCATAAGCTTGTATTGGGGTGTTCTGATACTACCCTTCTGGAATGTGATTACATGAATACAGTGTACTTAATGCCTAGGGGTGCTTGTGTTTTTGCAACACAAGCCCTGTTTTTGCCAATTTCATGTATTGGACAGTGAACCTGCAAGCAGGCATCTGCTTTGTAACAGGGCAGGGCCTGACTTTAGTTTGGGCCTTAGGCCTTGCAGTAGGCCCTTATATCAGGCCTCCGGTCTCGGGCTGTCTCTTTCTACTACACTGAAAACTTGGCTTCTATTGGACATGTACAATCATTTGTGGGTATCTAAATCTTGTGTATAAATCACATATCAACTTGACCTGTTGCTCACACAAGGGAAATTAAGGATCTATCAGGTGATGTGTATACATTAATATTATTTGTCTGGAACGGTGGGTATTTCCATACATTATACATATGTAATTAATTATACCTGCCTAACTTTGGCAATCTGGAACAAAGTATTTAAAGCCTCACAACACCCTTATGAGCGAGCATATCTCCAGCTCCCTGGATAGGGAAATGAGGTACAGAAAGGCTGTTGCTTGTCAAGGCTGCACAGTGAGACTTGCTGGAAATGAAACACAGAACTCCTGATTCCAAATCCCATGCGATAAACACTAGACCATGCACCCTTATTTGAAATGAGTAGTACGAAAGGTTAACTTTCATTTTCAAAGCATTTTACAAAAATTAAGCAATCCTTTGAACAACACAAAATTTTCATCTCTGATTATGGCCAAATTCTGTGAAACATAGCTTTTTTTAATGTAGTGTTGCAATTTGGATTTTCTTTTTGTGTGTGTATTGAGTGTTATATAAAAGTATATTGAGAAGAGAATGCCTTTTCTGGGTTTTAGCCATACTTGTTTATAATCAGGAAACAAAGACTATGTTCAGTGACAGTTAAGGTTGCATTAGGACACACCTAGGCACTCAAAACCTTAAAAGCAGGGAATTGCGACATACTAAGGCCCAAATTCATCAAGTCACTTATGTCCCTCGTTTTTCCTTAATTACATCCCTAACTTCAAGCATAAACTACTCAGATGCTTAAAGTTAGGCATATGTTTAAGTATCTTGCTGAACTGGGATCTTAATTTATCTCAAGATAGGTGCCGAAATCATTAGTTATTTTTGAAAATCTTGACCATAGCATTTATTTTATTAATGTCAAACAGAGATGGATCTAATCTCTTATTTGTGGCTATGTAAAATTAGGTTTTCTCCTGCTGATTTTGGAAAGTATAAGGTGTATGGGGAGCAAGCTGCCCATATGTGAAAAATTAATAATATGAAATGAGTAAATGTTTGTTGCCGAGACTGCACTTAGGCATTTCAGTGCTACAGATACACTTCTGGTTTTCTGACACAGCTATACCTAGATTGTTCCCTAACCAAAACAATGTTCCAATATGCAAAATAGATTGGAAGTTAACTGTCTCATACAAGGGTAAATCTTTAAAATGTTTACAGTTTCCAGAGAAACTTTTAGATTTAGTCAGGTTATGAAACACAGGTAAGATCTTGGTTAGAAAACCTGGATAAGATCCTGTCTACTCTTTACGTTTTTGTAACAAGGAATAACCATGTTGTAACCAGGTTTTCCTGTATGGCTGTATCTCAGGTGCAAGTCTGGTCTAAGGCCCCTTGTACACCCGAACAGTTTTACCAGGTTTTTAACTTGTTAGTGACATTAGTTGCTTCCAAATGTGGTGTTTTTCTATTATATTTGTTGAACAGTAACTCTGGATGTTAATGTTCCCTATCCAGTGTCTAGGCTCTCACAAAGTTGTCCTGTAATCAGGTCAGATCTGTTTAGAGGATGCCATCTGCACAGCACCTCATGTCTGTATCACCAGACTGAGTGGTGCTCACATGTTATTGGTATTGCTCTGTATGTATGCTGGGGGCCTTTGATGTCCTGACTTTCCCAGAATGCACTGGTAAAAACAGTGAAGTCAGTGTTGGTGTGGATGTGTGTATATATAAACAAGTTTAACACTTGGTTTCGATGTGGAAAAAGTTGCTGGATGGATGTAGCTCAACCATATTTATTGCAACTGCATCAGATGAATGTGTAGCCTGGCTAGTTTAATATTTGTAGTGTAGAGATAGCCTTAGTTAAAGAGGGGATATGTGTGATATGGTACAGAATTGCGGGATGGAGAGCGTATCAGAGGGTAGAAAATTAAAGCTGCTTGGAACGTCAGCCTATTAGGGATTTAGGAGCAAGCATTCTGAGTCTTTCATTAGGTGTAATTACCCAAAAACGTTGCATTACACTCAGCGTAATAGTAGGCATCCTTCAGTCTTGAGAGAGTATTACACACTCTCAGAACTAAATATAATCTGATTTTCCTGACATGAGTTATGAAAAAGCCATCTTAAAGTTGTGGCCCCTGTCATTACTATTTATAGTGTGATAGTTCTTTCTATATTAAGTGAACAAGGGTAAGAAAAACATATAACTTCTTTTTATTGGAGTTAAGGAGGCTATGATGGAAAATCTAATTTTGGACCAATCAACCTTGGCAGTGTACATCTTAAAGCAATATTGTGTATCCTACTCCTGTTTGGTTATTGCTTGCCTAGCTTACTTTAATAAAGCAAGGTCAGAAACACAATAACTTCTGTCAACAACTTGTCTTTGTGAAATGATAACTTTCTGAATTTCTTAATTGTGGTTTGTGAAAGAGTGGCATTTGGGACTGATAAGAATAAGACGATAAAATAATGTATGTTATATCTTTGTATTAATCCCCATATCTTTATCCCAGAGATGATCATCATGAGTTTTATGGCAGCTGACAAACACATTGGCAAGTACTACCCACATTTTTAAAAGCTCAGAAGATGCACCTTTATAAAGCTTTTACTGTTTTACTTAAACTTGGCAGCTTTACTTCACAAGGGTAGCACGGTGTATGTGCTGAGCAGTTACTTTTGTTTTTTTGGTTGAAAAACATAAGAATGGCCCTACTGGGTCAGACCAAAGATCCATCTAGCCCAGTATCCTGTCTTCTGGCCAGTCCCAGGTGCCCCAGAGGGAATGAACAAAACAGGTAAGTATCAAGTGATCCATCCCCTGTTGCTCATTTTCTCAGCTTAGGGGACACCATTCCTGCCCATCCTGGCTAATAGCCATTGATGGTCCTATCCTCCATGAATTTATCTAGTTCTTTTTTGAACCCTGTTATGGTTTTGGCCTTCACAACATCCTCTGGCAAGGAGTTCCACAGGTTGACTGTGCCTTGTGTGAAGAAATACTTCCTTTCATTTGTTTTAAACCTGCTGCCTATTAATTTAATTTGGTGACCCCTAGTTCTTGTGTTATAAGAAGTAGTAAACAGCATTTCCTTATCTACTTTCTCTGTACCAGTCATGATTTTATAGACTAAACCATATCTCCCTTTAGCCATCTCTTTTCCAAGCTGAAAAGTCCCAGTCTTATTAATCTCTCCTCCTACAGAAGCCGTTCCATACCCCTAATAGTTTTTGTTGCCCTTTTCTGAACCTTTTCCAATTCCAATATACCTTTTTTGAGATGGGGCGGCCACATCTGTACACAGTATTCAAGATGTGGATGTACCATGGATTTATATAGAGGCAACATGATACTTTCTGTCCTATTATCTATCCCTTTCTTAATTATTCCCAGCATTCTATTTATTCCCAACATTAAAGATTTTCAGTATAGACCATTTTTCTTTGCTACAAATTATTCACTTTTATGTTTGAGTTAGACCTACATCATTATTCATTTTAAAACTTTTATCAGATGACAGCATGATGGCAGAAATTGTCTATTCTAGAATTCTGTTGGGAAGTAAGATGCGATTTATACATTCCCAATGTTGAACAATATCTGTCAGAAAGGCAGGCTATGATAGTGATGGGGAATATGGAGATTTCAGTGATGGATGTTGATTTCCCGCAAGCCAAATTCAAGTAGCAGACTTCCCCCGCCTATGATGATAAATTGAATCAGGGTGATAGAAATTAAGATAAAAATGTTTGGTTTTTTTGGAGACCTGTGTTTCCCTAGGTGCTGGAATACTGTGAATATGATAGCACTATAAAAAACTAGGTTTTCCCACCTGAAACTGCTGAAAATTTCTCTTGGTTTAATTGTGTGTATATATACTTACCTGGAAAAAAAATCTCAATGTAGTTGATCTTTGCATACATTTTAGAGTTTGGTGAATAATATTGTTTGATTCTTTATCATTCATTTTTATTTCCAGAATAATTTTTGCTATTGACTGAATCAAAAAACGTGTCCATCTAATGTTTGGAACAACCATTTAAAATTTTCTTTTTAAGCTGTTAAATAAGATGAGTGAGAAAGAGGTTGAATGCCAGAGGAATTGTGGTTTTGAAGCGCAAAACAAAAGTGTGGCCAGAAAGCCAGGAAACCCAAGAGCTTGAAAGATTGGGTAATGAATGTCTGTAGTGAAGTGTATTTTTGCGAAGATGCTGTGAAGTCACAAATGGAAGGCGTTAGCCACCTGATCTTTGTTAATCAGAAGTTTGGAACTGAGAGCATACGTCACAGGAGTATTAAATAATGAATAGTTCAAGACTTGCAGAGTAATGAAATTGTACCCACCAGTACCACACAATTGTCAAACTCTGTAAATTCACAAGGAGGCACCATAAAATAATTACAGAGCTCTGCTTTATTTTCTTTCTCCCTTTAAAAAGTGTCACTAAAACCTATGAAGTAGTGGAATCCAATCTAATTAAGGAAACCTTTCTTCAGTCAACTAGATATCTTTAAAATCTCCAAACTAAGACCTCATTTTCTCAATAATTCCATCTTTGTGGGACCCACACTTCATCTCGGATCCTTAGTGTGAGGCTAATGGAATTACCTAGTTGTGAGGGTTTTGATTCTTGAGGGCAGAAGATGTGTGGTGAACAAGCCATGCCCCTGCTGGTCATTACATGCCATACTGTGCAGAGTATAAATACTGCCTTTCAAATGTTCTAGTGAGTTCCTTCTTGACTGTGGTCAGTGAGTGGCCTGCCTCATTGGCCATAGCTCCAGCTTTTCTTTAGATCCTAACAGTTCCTCATTGGGTATCTTCCAGTCAGATGTGGTATGATTGTTGAAACCTTTCACTTGAGTGCTTTGATAGATTCCCATGGTGATTTGGTACGTGCCTTAGCATTCAGATGCCACTGGTTGTTGGTGCCTGGCAGCTCTTCCATGCTCAGTCACATTCATTCTTTAAGCTGGTACCTTGGAGCTTCGATGTTTACATTCCCTTGACCTCTTGAATCAGCCAGTGTTGGAACTTCAGGAAGTGCTTAAGATGCTTCAGGCTCCCCCATTCCCTACATGATTCCAGCCACTTGAGTTTAGGTATGCTGAGTCTTTTTGCTATGGGCTACTATTTGAATTCAGATGATCTGGAGCCCTTGGACATCAAATACTTCTACTGAGGAACAGCAAGACAATAACTCCCCAAGGAAGGTGCTATCTTTCCAGTTTCTTTACAGATGCTGTCATTTTTTTTAATTTTTGAGCTTAAATCAGTTCAGAAATCTGAAAAGCTCTAAATTGAAGGTATCTCGCCATTGAACCTTTGTTCAGTTGGGTTGCTGTGACTTTGCAGCCTATTTTTTACTAGATAATAGAGGAAATCATGGTAGAGCCTTCACACAGCTGGCTTAGTCTCAAAGGCAGTTGAGGAAAAAATGCAGCTTTTGCCCCCATCTCCATGTGAGAGCTTAGTGGTGAAGGCAACCACAACTAGAAGACTGGCCACACCTATGGTACAGTACCCCCATGATAGTGAACTGCAATATGGGGTTCATCAGGACATACAGTTTACCAGCCTATTGCTGCAACTGTGTAACATGAATTACCAGTTCTTTCTGACCAATGTCCAGATGAAGTCCTGGAAGAAGGCTCCTACCTTTATAAATTTGCTTCTCCAAAAGAAAGGTCAGGAGCTTAGGAAGGAATTCTGTGAGGACACATCTGGCCTGGAATCAGGTTCAAACAGGATTTGAAACAGGTGAGATGGTGAAGGCCACTGTCTCAGTTTGAAAACTGATCTGCTTAGTTGCAGGTATCTAGATTACATCAGGTTATCCTTCCTTACACTAGAAACAGAATTTCACTGTGTTGTAGGTTAAAGTTTTTTGCAGAGGGCCAAAGAAACAGACCATCCAGCATTCTCGTGGGCCTCTCTTTCCGATTGTGCCCTTCCCTCAAGAAACAGAAGGAAAAGGTGAAGCAGATTGTTTCTATCAAATTTTATTTAGCACTGAAGTCATTGGGACTAAAGCACTTGCTTAAATATGGCCATGAATAGGCATAGATGTAAATACATGTTTAAGTGGCGTCTTGACTTGGGCCCTAAGTGAGTATTCAGGTAAGGACACATCACAGTGTTTGTACTAGAAGTATTAGCTGAACAGTGAAACTAATCTGGAGTATGTGTTCCTGGTCAGTCAGTGGCTCAAGTCATTGAGTTCTAAGGTCCAGTAGCTGGTTCAATGAGTATCTCCTTTGGGGAAAAAGAGATAAAAGGTAGTAAGGTGGTCAAGGTGCATCTTAGAGTAGCTGACTACTGTTTACCTCATTGAATCACATTGAGATCAGATTGCATGATCACAGTGGTCCCTTCCCGCCTTGGAATCCATGGGAATCTGCACATTTTCACATTTTTAGAGCTCCTTCTTGCTATGATCTCATTTTTGTGTCCGTTCTTGAAGTATGATCTTTATAGGCCATTAACTAGGGAATCTTTACCTTTTTGTTGGTATGCCCAATTTCTAACCATATTAAATTACCACGTCCCTTCTGTCTGTAACTTGGTTCTCATCTGATTATCTTCTCTGTATGCTCATGACCAGATTAAATCTGTTTTGTGAATCTCTCTGCTATAAATTTCACATTTATGTATTGTGTACAGTGACAAATTCCAATTTGCATCTATGTATTAACATTAAAAATATGGCCAGAATATCTACATAAACATATATACTAGGGCTGTTGATTAATGGCGATTAATCGCACTGTTAAATTTCAATTGGTATTCTATTGTTTGTTAAATATTTTGAATGTTTTTCTACATTTTCAAATATATTGATTTCTATTACAACACAGAATGCAAAGTGTACAGTGCTCACTTTATATTATTATTTTGATTACAATTATGCTAAACATTCGTATGCCCCTTTATGCTTTGGCCACCATTCTAGAGGACACGCTTCCGTGCTGATGAGGCTCATTAAAAAAAAAAATACATTACTTAAATTTGTATTGTTTTACCTGCATGCTACCATATATTGCATATTATAGCAGTCTCAGATGATGACCCAGCACATGTTCATTTTAAGAACACTTTCACAGCAGATTTGACAAAACTCAAAGAAGGTACCAATGTGAGATTTGTAAAAATAGCTACAGCACTGGAGCCAAGGTTTAAGAATCTGAAGTGCCGTCCAAAATCTGAGAGGGATGAGGTGTGGAGCATGCTTTCAGAAGTCTTAAAAGAGCAACACTCTGATGCGGAAACTACAGAACCCGAACCACCAAAAAAGAAAATCAACCTTATGCTGGTAGCATGTGACTCAGATGATGAAAATGAACATGCATTGGTCCACTCTGCTTTTGATTATCGAGCAGAACCCATCATCAGCATGGACGCATGTCCTCTGGAATGGTGGTTGAAGGATAAAGGGACATATGAATCTTTAGCGCATCTGGCACGTAAATATCTTGCAATGCCGGCTACTACAGTGCCATGTGAACAGCTATTCTCACTTTCAAGTGACATTGTAAACAAGAAGTGGGCAGCATTATCTCCTGCAAATTGTAATCAAACTTGTTTGTCTGAGCGATTGGCTGAAGTAGGACTGAGTGGACTTGTAGCGCTAAAGTTTTACATTGTTTTATTTTTGAGTGCAGTTATGTAACAAAAAAATCTACATCTGTAAGTTACACTTTCACGATAAAGATTGTACTAAAGTACTTGTATGAGGTGGATTGGAAAATACTTTTTCTTTTTTTACAGAGCAAATATATTATTTTTGATTATAAATAAAGTGACCACTGTAGACTTTGTATTCTGTTGTAATTGAAATCAATCTTTGAAAAGGTAGAAAACATGCAAAAATATATAAATAAATGGTATTCTATTATTGTTTAACAGTGCGATTAATCGCGATTAATATTTTTAATCGCTTGACAGCCCTAATATATACCTATATGTTCAGTATATTTGATTTATTTCTTAATTTGGAAAATGTAGCCAAATTTATCTAGGTGTGCACACCTAAGTTCCCTCTAAGCCGCATGGCTGTGCAGCAGCCTATTAAGCCCCACGCAGGGGCTCAGGGTTGCGGCGGGGAGAGGCGCCTTTTCCCCAGCATGGACCTGCCGCGGCAAGGAGAGGCGCCTCTCCCCCAGCATGGGGAATAGGGGCGCCCTTCCCCCGGCCCCAACCCAGCTCCAACACGGACCTGCCGCGGCGGGGGAGAGGTGCCTCTCCCTCCCCACCCCCAGTCCAGGTGCTGCTGTGTGGGGAGAGAGCTGGTGGAAGTCCCCCCTCTCTCTCTCTCTCTCTCTCTCTCTCTCTCTCTCTCTCTCTCCCCGCTGTAGCACCCGAGCAGCCTGCATCCCAAACCCCTCATCCCTTGCCCCACCTCAGAGCCCTCACCCCTAGCCAGAGCCCGCACCTCTGCCCTAGCCCTAAAACCCTCATCCCCAGCTCCACCCTGGAGCCCTCCATCCCCCTCTCCCCCAGCATCCCAATCCTCTGCCCCAGCCCTGAGCCCCCCTCCCACACTCCAAACCCCTCAGCCCCTCCCCCGCCACATGAATTTTATGTGCACCAATATGGAGGTGATGTGTCACACATCACCTCCATATTGGTGCACATAATAAAATTCATTCCTCACATGTGTGGGAAAAATTAGAGGGAACACTGGTGCACACCCACCTAAAAACAAATGTTAAATCTAACTAAATAGCACTCCTTCGTGGTCTTCCCTTCGCCGCTTCCCCTCACCTCTTCCCAGTGAGCACCTACCAACTTCACACACCCTTTGTGTTCTTCCAAGAAGTACTGTTTTTCTCCTCAGTCTTTCATAAACACACAACTTGAGGCCTGTACAAAAAGAGGGTCTGATTCTAAAAACACTTGAACATACATAACTTACACGCATAGTCCTTTTGAAGTTGGTGAAACTACTCATGTGACTAAAGTTAAACTCATGTAAATTTTTGCAGAATTGAGCCTTAAATTGCGAGGGACAGTGAAATGCAAGTGGCAGTTGCCATTTGACTGTTTATTCTCACTGTTTGCAAACCAAAATAGGAGTCTGTAGAAATGGATTTGTGAAATGATGAAAGAAAACACAATTATAGTGGTGGTAGCTTAAGCTGCTGACTTCATAGGAGAATGTACACAAAAGAATGTCACCTAAACAAACCTGACCATTTAAAAACTGACAAGGAATTCAAATCTTTTAGTCAATACTGCTCTGTTACCATGGTGAAAACTAAGTTTTGACCATATGTCAGGCTGGAAATGTCAGATCCAAGATATTCATTCTAAGAACCTTTCAAGGTAAATTAGTCTCTGATCTTCACCCTTTGTTTCCTGGTTCTTTCAACTTTCAACTTTAAAATATCAATCTTCTTAAATAAAGAAAACAACTATAAAAACATGAACATGGGTTCATACCCTAAGCATCTATATAACTCGTATCTTCATGGTGATGCCAATGTGTGTGTTTAATTTCAAAATCTAATTCTATTCCTTTTTAATTGGAAAAATTACTTTATCCATGAAAAAGTAAAAATTCTATTCGAGACACAAGGTGGGTGAGTTAATCTTTTATTGGACCAACTTCTTTGGAGAAAGACAAGCTTTGAAGCTATGCAAAGCTTGACTTTCACTATCAGAAGTTAGTCCAAAAAAAATATTACATCTTGTCTGTCCCAGACCCTCTGACCAACATGGCTACAACACTACAAACATAAGAATTTATTTTAATAATTTTGTACAAACATAGATTGTGGTAATTTCTACTTCCATATCCTCATTTGTTAACCACCCTGCCATTACCCCTCAGCTCCTCATTATATTTATTAAAAACTGAACCAAAGTATTTGCTTACATGTTGGACCATGCCTAGATTCTTTAATCTCTGCCCTGTCCTCAGTGCTTAGCTGTCCCACTTCTTGTTTCCTTGGAGTGTTTTATAGCATGCATATTTCTTTCTTTCTCTAAGATGTTTGATTGATTGATTGATTTGATTCTGCATTATACTGTGACTTGATCAACCTTGACGAAAGTATTACACTGAAGATAGGCTAATATGCCCTAGTTTGCATGATCTATTTTCACATATGTTAGGGTTACCATATCTGAACTTTCAAAAAAGAGGACACTCCATTGGGGGGTAGCCCTGCCCCCTAGCCACTCCCTCCCACTTCCCGCCCCCTGACAGCCCTCCCAGAACCCCCGACCCATCTAACCCCCCCTGCTCCCTGTCCCTGACTATCCCAACCCCTCTACACACCCCTGCCCTCCTGACAGCCCCCCCCCC